>NC_143481.1:28658956-29258956 GCF_027475165.1 Benincasa hispida | reverse complement strand
CAAAAGAAAGTTAAAATCTAACCTCATGATGCTAAAAAGATAAATTAAAGGAAGAAGAAGAAGAAAACAAGGCATCACTTCAACCTCCATCAAAATCAACATGAAAAGCCATAAAAGAAAGAGGAGATTACTTAAAGAAATAGGCGTAGCGCAGTTGTGCTCTAGGTTGTTGTCGCAACGCCAACCTCAAGCGCTGTGACACTCAGCGATGCACTCCTCTAAATGGTCGTGCGTCAATGCTTCTCCGTCAAAATCTAGAGTGTAGTTGCACTCCAAGGTAGCGCCACTGACCTCCCGCTATGCATGCATTCTGTCTTTGAGCATGAAGGAACTCTTGTAACAAAGAACCTTTGAGCGGAAGCGGATTGTCCAAATCCCATTTCGATTGAACGTATATCTTTACAGTAATACATACAGATTATGCATAAAAGTTAAATTACAACATGCTTTTGAATAAATAAACAAGAGTTTAGGGATTATACTTTTGAGGAACTATTCTTCAAGTAAATCCCACGAGCATTCACGAACGTCGAACAACACGAACTCCCTCGAACAGTAGCAAGCAGCAAAGCAAACTCGAACAAAAAAAGGGACACTACCATTTAGTGACCTTGGTATTCTCAGTGTAAGAATCCAGGAGTGGTGGGCTCTGACTAATTTTGGTTAAAGGAGAGTTTGTTGTTTGGAGGAGGAAGACGATCGAGGAATGAACAAAGTTATCGTGTAGGCGATCAAGTTTATCGCATAGACATTCTTACTCGATTGTATAGTCTCTCAAATCGTGTAACACTTAACTGATGAATAATAAAATCAAATTTTATTTAATTCCATTTTGCCATAAAACTGAAAATTTCCCACTAAGGGTGCTTAGAGAGAAAAAAGGTTTAATTATCAAATAATTAATAATTATAAATAAATATGATAACCAACTTATCATATTATATTATAACCTATAGTTTTAATATTGTATCATATACAATATATAAACCATAGTTCTTTTTCTCTATTTTATGGAATTTAATATAAATCATATTTATATTAAATTTACAACTATTAATCTTATTTATCATATTCAAATATTTATTCCTCCAATTAATCAATAATGTATCATATATATTATATCAATTATATCATATATAATTGAATTACTTTAATTATATCATATATAATTAAATTTCCTCTTATTAATTTGAACATTTCAAATTAACCAAAAATTGATTCTCAACTAAATCCATTAAGCTAGGTAGGGGACCTTATGGACCTGTAGCTTGAAGCTACAATGATACGTGAATAATTGATTAAACTCTTTAATCACATTATCCACCATCCGTTAATTGTCGGGCACCCCACTAAAGTCCGACGGCTGCACTCTTTGCACTACAGATATATTTCTGTGTCCATTGGATATAACCAATAAACAATACGATGACCCATAAAAAATTACTTGTAAGTACAGCTGGGCCAAATTACCGTTTTTCTCTTGTAGTTACATCTAACTCCTTAAGTAACATTGAATCCTCTAATGAACAATAGATCATAGTCCCACTATGACTAACTCCTCTCGGGCCAAGAGAGGATGTGACGCCACATTGTTCAAGACCCGAAATTAGCCCTTAGGGAGCAATATATCTACTTACCCCTACTTCGGGGAAGGAGTAAATTCCATATTGTATAACTGAGTTCTCAGCTGTAGGATTGTATTAATTGCAGGGAAGTACAAGGATCATCTAAACACTCAAATTCACTAATTTTGGCATAATATAAAGCATGCTTTTGCAGAAAAAATGGGTTTCAAGACATACCTCTTGTAGAACTTCTTCAAAGCTCCTTCTCCAGCTGCAATCTTCTCCAAATCTTGTTGTAGACCATCTCAAGATCTTCCCCACTATTCTCTTGGTGCTCTAGATTGAGTTGTGGGACTCAAAACAAGCTTGAATCAAGGGATGAAAGAGAAAAGCTCACTGCAGCGACCTTTGTTGAAGAACCTTTCTTCAAACTGAATTTTCTCTCAAAATTCTGTAGATTGCATGTCCGATTTTCACTCCAATCTTCTCATTATATTGCAGATCAACATGTAAAGAGAAGAGTTGCATGAGTTGCAACTCATGTTTGGAGAAGACAAGGCAAATGGTTGCTTAATGTGTGAGCTACTTCAAAGATAGATAATGGAAAAACCCATTTTTTCCATTTTGTGTTTTAGTTTTCTTTTCCTTTTTCAATTTTATCTAAAAATCAAATTTTGTTTTAAAAAATCTATTTGATTTTAAAAATGAAAAATGAATTAATTTAATAAATTAATTATTAAATAAAAATTAATTAATTTGATATCAAATATTAAATTAATTTTAACACATATCCATCTTTATATATTTAAATCATATTTAAATATATAAATTCTCTTATTCCGTTTAATTCTAAAATTAAACATAATTATATTACAAATTCCCTTAATTCTAATTTGAACGTTTCAAATTAACTTATCACATTATTCTAGAGGTAGTCCGTTATGAGCTAGTAGGAGGACCTCGCAGACCTACAGATCATGGGCTCCAACGATCCAAGATTAATTAGCTAAACTCATTAGACCAAATTAATCTCCATTCGTTAACTAGTGGGTCATTCCACTAAAGCCCATAGTTGCACTCCCCTCACTGTAGATATATTATGTCCACATGATTTAACCATAATCAGCAAGTCGACCCTTCACAGGTTGTTCGTAATAACAGTTAGGTCAAATATCTGTTTTACCCCTCGGATTACGTCTTATTCCTCAAGTCCCTACTGATCATCTAATGAACAACTGATTTGTGATCCAACCACCAAACCAAACTCTCTCAGCCCAGTGAGAGGGTGGGACCCCTTGTTCAAGACCTAGATTCAATACTTGAGAGAATAACCTTTCTCCTATTCCTAAATTGGGTAGGTGTGAACTCTGTCTTGTACCCTATGTCCCCAGCTATCTATCCAGTCTTACCCCTAAAATGGGAGTCTTATTGAGCCGGCGCTATTGAGCCAACCCTCAACTATGTAAATCTAAGGGCAATCCCGAATAAACAGAAGTTCATAGTTAGCTTAGGATTAAGACCGAGTTACCTAGGTCATCTAGGTGAAATAGTTAGTCTTAAACAATAAACAGTGTTATAAAGTAAGAGTGACTTATTTCTTGGTCCGAATCTTATGCAAACTCATTGCATAGAACGCCCCCACTTCTTATGTCATAACATGTACGAATTAGGATCACATCGTATGTAGCACTTTACAACTCTTTGTAACAACTACAGAGTAGGCCGCATCCAATGGTGTTACTAGAATAAGGTACCCAACCTCATTCATGTACCATATATCATTTGACTATTTACTTGATCCCGATCCACTCTTATGTCTCTATATAAAATTCAAGTATTCATACAATAGTCATGGGTCTTAGTTTATTGGATTTAGACTTTCATACAATTTATGAGATCAATAACAAGTATATTGATAATAGAAAATATTTATCATTTTACAAACTGCGAGTTTTTAGGACATAAAACCCAACACCAGCTCCCTGATTAGACGAATCCCCAAAATAGTAGGCTTGTTGAGTCGGCAATTTGGTCACTCTCACCCATGCAAATCAAAGGACCATCCTCATAGGTAGGAGTTCACAACTCACTCAGGATTAAGGTTTTGTTACTTATGGTCATCCTAGTGAAATGAAAGTCTCAATTATGGATGGCGTTATATGACGACACTAAAAATTTCATGATCCGATCTTATACAAACTTCTTTGTATAGAATATCCCCGCTCTCATGTCTAATACATGAATGATCAGGATCAGATCATTTGTAACACTTTACAACATTTGTAACACCTACAAAGCGCGCCATTCTCGTAGTATCACCAGGATAAGGTATCCAGCCTTATCCATATACTACAGACCATTTAGGTTATCATTTAAACATGATCCACCTGTATATCTCCATATACATGTTTAAGTAACAATGATAACCTTGGATATTAGTTTATTAGTTTGTGGTTAATACAACTAAAATATCAAATATTTCATAAACAGAGTGAACAAAATATTAAATATTATTAATCACATAAATGTTTGTTCATACAAGGTTTACAAACTACAAGACCCTAAGAGATTTAGGCATCAACCCCAACAATCTCCCACTTGTCCTAAAGCTAGTGAGGTACACAAAACAATAAACTAGGGTATAATACGCCCAATACAAGATCTCCCATTTGCCCTATTTCAGCCGTGGTCTGTCCCATAAACCCGTACTTTGCAAGTGACCCTCAAACACTGTAGTCGTGAGGGCCTTCATAAATGGATCAACAACATTGTGCTTCGAAGCTATCTTCGTGACAATGCCGTCCCCTCGATGCACAATCTCGCGGATGAGATGGTATTTCCGCTCAATATGCTTGTCGCGCTTATGACTACAAGGCTTACGGGAATTAGCCACAACACCACTATTATAACAATAAAGTGTGATGGGCTTTGACATGTCTGTAACAACTTTCAGATCAGTCAGGAATTTCCTGAGCCAAATGGCCTCCTTAGCAACTTCACAACTTGCTATATACTCGGCCTCCATGGTAGAGTCCGCGATGCACCCTGCTTGGTGCTTCTGTTGGGGTTGATGCCCTAAATCTCGCAGGGTCTTATAATTTGTAAACACATGTACGAACAAACGCTTGTGATGTAATAATATGAGATATTTTCTTCACTATTGTCTATGAAATATGAGATATTTTAGTTGCATTAACCACAAACCAATAAACTAAGATCCCTGGTTATCGTTGTGACTTAAGCATGTATGTGGAGATATACAAGTGGATCATACTTTAAGTGATAACCTAAATGGTCTGTAGTATATGGATAAAGGAGGGAAACCTTATCCTGGTGACACTACGGATACAGCCCGCTTTGTAGATGTTACAAGTATTGTAAAGTGCTACAAATGGTCTGATCTTGATTATTCATGTGGAGACATATGAGTGGGGTGTCCTATACAAAGAAGTTTGTATAAGACCAGACCACGAAATGTTTAGTCTCGTTATATAACATCGTTCATGACAGAGACTTTCATTTCACTAGGATGACCATAAGTAACATGACCTTAATCCTGAGTGAGTTGGGAACTCTTGCCTATGAGGGTGGTTCTTTGATTTGCATGGGTGCGAGTAGCCAGATTGCCGACTCAAATCTACCACTTTGGGGATTCGTCAGATTGGGGAGTTGGGAACTCAGTTACACAAGATGAAATTCACTCCTTCCCCGAAGTACGGGTAAGTAGATAGATTGCTCCATTAAGGATTGATTCTGGGGCTTCAACGATGTGACACCATACACTTTCTCATGGCCTGAAAGGTGTTCATTCATAGTAGGACTATGATGTATTGTTCATTAGAGGAATCAATGGTACTTAAAGAGTTAGATATAACTATCGATAAAATGGTAAATTGGCCCAACTGTACTTACGAGCGATATGTGAAGGGTTATCGTATTATTGATTGGTTATATCCAATGGACACAAAAATATATCTGTAGTGAGAAGAATGTAGCTGTCAGTCTTTAGTGGATTGTTCAACAGTTAACAGATGGTGGATTTCGTTAGTAAAGAGTTTAGCCAGTTATTCACGTATCGTTGGAGCTTCAAGCTACAGGTCCATAAGGTCCCCTTGGTAACTCAATGGATTCAAGTTGAGAATCAGTTTTTGGGTTAGTTTGAAGTGTTCAAATTAATAAGGGTAAATTTGATTATATATGATATAATTGAATTGGTTCAATTATATGTGGTATAATTGATATGATGTATGAGATACATTAATTGGAGGAATTGATATAAATGTGATTTATATTAAATAAAGGAGAAAAGAACTATGGTTTAAATATTACATATGATGTAATATTAAAACTATAGGTTATAAATATAATATGATAAGTTGGTTATTATATTTATTTATAATTAAACAATTATATGATAATTGTGATTGGTTATTTTCTCCATTAACCGTGAAGGTGGTGATAAAATGAAAAGTGTTTTCATTTTGTCAAGAGATCACTTCAATTAGTGTTTTACTAATCGTTTTGCTCACGAGAGACTACATGATAGTCTTCAAACGAGAGACTAAACCATCATGTAAAGCGACTTTTACTAAACGATCGTGTAAACGATCCAATGTGATTTACTAAACAATAGTATACTAGCGAAATTTACTAAAGGATCAAGCATTCTCAATCTATGCGATAGACAGTACCTTCTCCCACTTACTTGATCGTGTAGTTCGATCGTTTCCTTCCTCCATCCCTCTACCAAATTCACATAGATCTCACACTTCCTGGATTTTCACTTTGAGAATACCAAGATTGCCGAGTGGTAGTGTCGAAGGGTGCTTGTTCAAGGAGAAGATTGTTCGTGATTACTAAACAATTGGGTAGGCGATCTGAACGATAATGAGAGGTTGCTATCCAATTCTTCACGTGAGCGAGAGATTGAAAGAATAAGTGTTCTTCAAAGGTATGTCTTTCATTCCCTTTTGTATTTGATTACTTAAGAATGTTGTAATTTTGTTAGAGATGCATAATTATTCTGTATGTTTGTGAATGGGTTTAATTCTTTCACAATGGGCTTGGAAAGATCTTGCTTCCGCTCACTGGTTCTCTTGAATAAGAGTTCCTTCAGCTTAGCTATACTACAACTCCTCTGTTAAGAGTGAACATTGATCCTGAAGTGGATTTTCGAGAATCCGTATTAGTCTGAAAATCAGAGTCCGTGTATCTAATAAGGATCAAATCCTTATAACTATACACAAGCATGTAGTCCCTCATTCTTCGTAGATACTTAAGTATGTTCTTGGCGGTTTTCCAGTGATCATATCCTGGATTAGACTGATATCGACTGACTATCTCTACTGCATAGCAGATGTCAGGTCTAGTACATAACATCGCATACATTAACTGCCCAAAGCAGATGTATAGGAGACCTATCTCATTTCTTAACCTCTTGAGATGTCTTAGGACATTGTTCCTTAGATAAAGTCACTCCATGCCTGAAAGGCAATAAGCCCTTCTTGGAGTTCTGCATCGACTATTTGATCAACATCTTTCAATATACGATGCCTGAGATAGTGCTAGCATTTTGTTCTTACGATCCTGAGAGATCTGAATACCAAGAACAAACTAAGCCTCTCCTAAATCTTTCATTTGAAATTAGGTCGCTAGTCAGTTCTTAACTGCAGTCAGTAAGCTTACATCCTTCCTAATGAGTAAGATATCATCTACATATAACACTAGGAAAACTACTAAGTTGTTGATAATCTTCTTGTATACACAAGGCTTATCAACGTTATAATCAAAGCCATAAGATTTGATCGCAGTATCAAACTTTATATTCTAAGGTCGAGATGCCTATTTCAGTTCATAAATGGACCGATTCAGCTTTCAAACATTTTGCTCTTGACCTTGGACTATGAATCCCTCGGGCTGCACCATATAAATGGTCTCCTCAAGATTGCAATTCAGAAAAGTAATCTTGATATCCATTTGCCATATCTCATAGTCATAATATGAGGCAATGGATAGCATGAAAATAGGCGAGAAAGTCTCCTCATAGTCGACTCCCTCTACCTGGGTATAACCCTTTGCCACTAATATAGTCTTGAAGGTTTGTACCTTCACATCAACATCCCGTTTTCTCTTGTAGATCCATTTACAACCTATAGATTTAACCCCATCAGGTTGATCTACAAGATCCCAAATTAAATTGAAGTGCAACACTCCATTTCGAGATCCATTCATCTCTGTCAACATCCATCATTGCCTTTTTATAAGACAATGGATCCTCAACCTCACCATCAGAGCACGCTCAACAGTGCAAGGGATGAAGATAGAAATGAAGTCGGGGTGTCGTCACTGTTGTTGGAGGAGCTGATTTTGGAGAAGAAAATGGTAGTGAGTTGGTTGGAGAAGAGGTCTGTGCGGTGCTTAGAGCCTGGCCAAGATATACACTGATAACCTCTATATATCTATTTTAATTGCAGTGTAATTATGAATATTTCTTAATAAATCATTGCAATTTCATTCGTATGGTCGAGATAGTTTAGACTTTTATAAATTCGTTAATTTTTTATTTTTAATTCGTTTTTCTACTTTTACAAATGAAACTTTGATTGCTATTTTTAGAAATGAAAAGTAAAAATTTGTTATTCCTCTTGTTAGTCCTAAAAATTGATATGTGGCAAATCATTTCTGTTAAAAAATTACTAGGTTGGAAAGCTACACCCTAACTAAACTACATGCCCTAAAATCTACTGGGTTCGAAAGCATCCATATAGAAATAAAAACATGCACATTAGGCCTTAGGATTCTATTGTGTTGATTAACTAATTGGATAACCAAAATTTATCTTTGAACCTATCCATTCATGGATTCTTCGAATAGCTATCAAATGCACAATTAACTATTTGCTACTTAAGTGATTTTAGCTAGACATTTGAGTGCGAACATGACATAGCTATGAATTGATTAGCAAGGGAATACGTGCTTAGAGTGAACAGTCAACAACACAAATATGTATATTAAAATTAAAACGAATTCAAAGAAAACATAAAATCATAATGCATTCATCCCAAACAACAAAATTCTCAAGAAAATTACAAAGGGTCCTTGCTCCCAAAAACAAATAGAAAATTATCTCATTGATTCATAGATGAAGCAAGGAGAAAGGATCCAATCCGTTATTCACAACCCAAAAGAACGTTAAAATCTAACCTCATGATGCTAAAAAGATCAATTAAAGAAAGAAGAAGAAAACAAGGCTTCACTTCGCCCTCCTTTAAAATCAGCATGAAAAGCCATAAAAGAATGAGAAGATTACTTATAGAAATAGGCGTAGCGCAGCTATGCTCTAAGTTGTTGCCGCAACGCCAACCTCGAGCGTTGTAACGCTCATCGATGCACTCCTCTAAATGGTCGCGCGTCGATGCTTCTTCGTCAAAATCTAGAGTACAGCTGCACTCCAAGGTAGCGCCGTTGACCTCCCACTATGTGTGCATTCTGTCTTTGAGCATCGAGCATAGCACATATCAAGCACAGTCACACTCAGTTGCAGGGGTAAATCGGTAATTTTTTATTTTTAATTCGTTTTTCTATTTTTACAAATGAAACTTTGATTGTTAATTTAGAAATGAAAATTTAAAATCTATCATTCTTCTTGTTAGCCCTAAAAATCGACATGTGGCAAATCATTTCTTTTAAAAAAATTATTAAAAATTTACTTTTGTGCGTAGAGAGGTAGGGAGAACATGAGTGTAGGTTTCACCTAAATATTACTCTTATTTGAATATGTTGAAAGAAAAAATTATGGATAATGGTCGTGTGTAATCTAAGTTATATCTTTTTCTATACCTAGTTAAAAAAAATCAGACCTAAAAGAATTTGATCGAGTATAGATTGGATTACACAATAGGTGGACCCAAAGTTGTTTTTCTAAAAACGAGAGGCACATGTGAGTGTGGGACTTGATTTCTTGAACAAACCCAAACCAAGGCCGAGTGAAGGCAACAAGGCATCATATTCACACTAAGTAGAACAAGTCAAACTCCAAAACTTGTCACTGCATATAATTTCGTGGGTCCTTCCAAGAATTGCGTTGGTAACTTCTTTACAATAATACTCGAAACCAAAAAAGCCATCATATATCTTTTTACTTAACCCCCAAAAAAACATCATCTCCTTTCTCTGCTCATCTCTCTACTGAACAAAGAGAGTCTCTCCATGGGCAACCTCTGCGGCACTCCAGTCGATGCCCACACCCCTCCTCCTACTAAACCTCCCTCCCCAGGTCTATTTTCCTTCTTTTTTAGATTTATTTAATTAATTAATTGAGATCTATTTTATCACAACTGATCCATGAAATTAATTCAAACTTCCTGCAGTGACTTCCCATCGCCACAGTTCCACCACCACGCCACAGAATCTCAAGGTTTATAGTCTGTCGGAGCTCAAGACGGCCACCAAGAATTTCCGACCCGACACGGTTCTGGGAGAGGGCGGATTTGGAAGGGTTTTTAAAGGATGGGTGGACGAGGTTACTTACGCGCCGTCGTCCAAGGTCGGCGTCGGAATTCCCGTTGCCGTTAAAAAGTCAAACCCCGACAGCTCTCAGGGTCTACGCGAATGGAAGGTCATTTCATTTCCAGCTCACACTTTTCTTCTCTCCACACCATCTTTCTTTCTATTATTATTATTATTTTCTTCCTTTTCACACTCAAAGTTCAAACCTTTTTTTTTCTTTTTTATCTTTTTGGATTTTGTGTGGAGTTTAAGAAATTTGATGTATGAATTAATTTTTTATTTAATTATTATATTTTGGGTTTGGGGATACAGATCTTCATTGGTCCATCTCCTTTAGTTTAATTTTTCCATAATTGGAGTGCCAGAAAAACTTGGATGCTCTCTGTACCAAAATATTTTGATACATCTCAAATATAATCTGATAAAATACTGTCATTTGATAGTTTTATTTTTTAAAACGTTATTTTATGTTTTTTAGTCGCCAATTCTTTAGGCCAAAAGGAGTTTAGTTCTGCTTCAAGTCTTTGAACCAAACATTCTTTTAAATTAAATTAAAAAAAGCTTCATATTAAATGATTTAATTATCAATTAAAATGGTTCAAACATATTTATAAATACATATTTCCAGTCCCGGTATTCATTATCTTGTGGGAAGTTTTTCCTTCCCAGTTAGAGACTGAGTCTAATGGGACCCAACTCTATGGAAAAAATAGACATCTATGTGAGGAAAAGGAAAACGGAGATGGGTTATTATTATTATTATTATTATTATTTATTTATTTATTTCTGTACCTTTTTTAAAAAAAATTAAGAAATATAATTGTTGATTAATTATTTTAAACAGGCGGAAGTGGAATTTTTGGGGAAATTTAGCCATCCAAATGTGGTGAAATTGGTCGGATATTGTTGGGAAGAAAAGCAATTTCTTCTTGTTTATGAGTACATGCAAAGGGGTAGTTTGGAAAACCACTTGTTCCGAAGTAAGTAAGAATTTTATTTGTTTTCTTTTCTTTTTTTTTCTTTAAAAAAAAAGTTGAATTTTGTATATATTGCGATGGAATTAAACAAAATATTTGAATTATGAATATTTTGTAGAAGGTGTAGAGCCTCTATCATGGGAAACACGAATTAAAATAGCTACAGGGGCAGCACGTGGTTTGACGTTTCTTCACACGTCGGAGAAGAGCGTGATTTACCGTGATTTTAAAGCCTCCAATATTCTGTTGGATGGGGTAATTAATTATTTATTTATTTATTTCCCAAGTACATTCACAAATTTGTGTAATGAATTTGATTATTAAGGTTCCGTTTATTTATTTTTTTTATCAATGATTTAAAAATCAAAGACAAATTTTGAAAACTAAAAAAAATAATAAAATAGACTTAATTTTTTAAAACTAAAAAATTAAAAAAAAAATAATGAAATTATTATATTAAATTTGTTTTGTTTAAATGTAATTTACAGAAGTTTAACCCAAAGTTGTCAGATTTTGGGCTTGCGAAACTGGGCCCATCCAATGGTAACTCCCACGTCAGCACAAATCCAGTTGGCACCTACGGCTATGCTGCCCCTGAGTACATTGCAACTGGTATTATAACCTTCTCTCACTTTTCCTCCAAAATATTTGTTTTTAGTCCCTATGTTTTAGATTCTATTTTGTTTTTAAGATTTAAAATATTACGTATTTAACATTTTAATTTTTTTAATTTAATTTTAATTTTATCTCTAGATATTAAAATGGTGTAGTTTTACTTTTCAGATTTGAGTTTTGCTTTAATTTAATTCATAAGTAGATTTCTACTTTTAATCTTGATTTTTCATTATATACTCATTTTTCAGTCATTGGCATTAATGTCTATCAATCAATTTAAAATAATTTAAATTAATCAATAGACATTAACATAAAAGACGAAAAGTGAGCTTTAGTGAAAAATCAAGGTTAAAAATATGCATCTTATAACCTAATGACCAAATTAATACAAAACTCAAATCTAAAAAGTAAAAGTGTAACATTTTAAAACCTAAGGATTAAATTGAAACTAAGTTCAAAATTTAAAAATTAAATTTGTAATATTTAAAACTTAAGAACCAAATAGAAATTAGATCCAAAATCTAGATAAAGGTATTTTTTTTTCCTTTTCTTATTATTTTTGTTTAATCTCAATTCTAATGTCCCCAAACGCTTTACTTCTCTTAATAAGTTTAGGGTAAGTTTCTATTATATCTCTTAAAAAAATATTTATCTCCTAATGTTTAAATTGTTCATGAGTTTTCTATAAAAATAATAGATAGAAATTGACATCACAATGGAAACAAATGTAAGACATATGTGACATCATTATTCACATAAATTGATTTTGTGAATGATGTTGTAAATATGTCATTATACCAAAATAAATGGTAACCATGATTTAAATCTTTTATATAGTTAAAATTGCGCTATAAAAACTTCAATTCTTACCTATTAGTTGTCAATCTTAATTAAAAAAAAAAAAAAAAATCCAAGGTTCCTTTTCTTTTAAAACAAACCATTTCAAATTTCAATGGTTTGCATAAAAATTTTCTTAGTATGAGAACATTGAAAAATATCCTTAAGTTTAAAGAATATTTGTTCCCTAAATTTAATTTATTTTGATATTTTATGCGACTGCTAAAAAATACTATTAATGTGAACATAGATACGTTAGTCAAGTCATTCCTTACCTTTCTAATAATTGGAGTTTTAGATTAATTAAAACAACCAATTCACATATTAATGTGAACAAAAATATAGGTCCGAAACCCATTTTATTTTCTTTAGAAAAAAATACATTTTGAAAATACTAAGAGCCACTCTAATAAGTTATAAACTCCTTCCATATGGGTTTAGTTGAGGGAGCTTCTAATCTCATCCTAATTATTTGAAGCCAACTTTATAATATTTTGCTAACAAGAGTTAAGTTCAACTGGTATCTATATGTAATGAAAATCAAGAGGTCCACGGTTCAATCTCACCTTCCATTTGTATTATAAAAAAACTTTATAGTATTTTCTACTTTTAATTATTATTGTTAAGATAGCAAAAAAAAAAGATGAAACATTCTCATATATTGGAGTGACTACAATGAAACAGGACATTTGTATATAAAAAGTGACGTGTACGGGTTCGGCGTGGTTCTGTTGGAGCTGCTGACCGGACTACGGGCAGTGGACCCAAACCGGCCGAGTGGGTCACACAACTTGGTGGGGTGGGCGGAGCCATCACTGAGCAGCAAGAAGAAGATAAAGAAACTGGTAGACCCAAGGCTCGGGGACGACTACTCGCCCAAAGGAGCCTGGGCCACAGCGGAACTCATACTAAAATGCTTGGAATCGGACCCCAGAAAGCGGCCGTCCATGGAAGAAGTTTTGGTTATGCTAGAAAAAATCAGTTCTCTTAAAGACAGGTCCAAGGAGCCCAAATCAAGGGCTAGGACGCCCAGCCGTTATTGACTTCTGGCCTCACTCCTCCGACCACTCAAACCTCAATGTCGTTCCAATTGGAGGCCGATTTACAGTGAACTATTGGCCTATTTTAAGTGGTTATGTATTAATTTCACCTTTTTTTTTTTTTTTTTTTTTTTTTTTTTTTTTTTTTTTTTTTAAGTTTGTAGATGTGATAGTGTATGTATCAATCAAAGTTAGTCCCCACTTTTTGTTTCATAACATATGGAAATGTTAGAAAATATTCTGATTCTCTTGGGGAGATGAAAGCATTTGGTTGTGTTTCGAAACCAAATAGTGGTTTTCTTCTGTTTCTGAAAAAAGGAAGAATTTAGAAAAATTGTAGATGTAGTAGTAGTTTAGTCCCCTAAAGCTTATATCGTATTTTAGATCATTTAAAGGTCTAAGGTTTTGTGTACCTTTGGTTAGCTAGAATTGTATTTTTTTTTTTTTTAAAGGAGGTTTATTGATTAACTTTTCATAGAAGTGGTTTTAGTGAAGAAATTTTGTTTTCGCAATTTTGGAATGAATACTAATCAAAGTGCTTGCTTCCTCTAAAAATATATTAAGGTGTTAAAAGAAAAAAAAAAAATCAGAACTTTCAAGCTCAAATTTGGCAATCTAATTAAACAATAGAGAACTTCAAAAAGCACTTTTCACCATTTTAAAAACCATTTCAACCCCTGGTTTTAAGAGAGAAAGCATGCGCTTGTGATTCATTTCCTAAGTTCTAAAGAATTTCAAATGGCAATAAGCATTAAGATAATTAACCTTTATTTACTCTATTGGAAGTAAAATGAAAGTTTGATTTCGCACCATAATATGCTGAAACATTTGAAAACTTGAAAGTTCTGCTTGCGTTTACATCTATATTGATCATGCCTGATTGGACAAAACCATTTTTGAGTTGATGTAATGGATCCGATACTATAGTTAGAGCAGATGCTAGGATAGCAAAAAGATGAAATGTTGCACCCAATTTACTACCCCAATAAGACTCTAAATGAAGCTCAGGGAAACTATAAAATTACAAAAAAAGAATTGTTACTAGTAATTTTTTAATTTGAAAAGTTCAGAGTCTACTTGATCAGAACCAAAATAGTGGTGTACATTGACCATGCTACTATAAAAATTTCGGTGATGAGAAGGGTGCACAGTCACACTTAATTCGATGGTTGTTGGTCTTACAAGAATTTGACCCAAAAATTAAGGATATAAAATGATCAAGAAATGGTTGCTAATTAATTATCCAAGCTAGAAAATCTAATGGTTACAAGCACCTTAAATGACATTGTTAAGAAGTTTCCTGATGAGGGGTTGCTACAACTTGAAATTGTCACACCATGGTTTGTGGATATAGTCAACTACATAGTCAGCAAAATATGTCCTCCAAATATGTACAATCATCAACGTAAATGATTCTTCCATGATTTGAAGTATTATTTATGGGATGACACTTATTCTTACATGCTAGGTTCTGATCACATTTACAGAAGATGTGTTGTAGAGGAGGAGATGGAAGGAACTATGATGCATTGCCATACTGCACCATGCAGAGGGCATTTTGGAAGATAACAGACCAGTACAAAGATGTTATAGTCTGAGTGTTAGTGGACTACATATTCACGGATGTAAGGCAATTTATTGTGACTTGTGATAAATGTCAACGCAATGTAAATATCTACGATGCCTCCATAATGATGAAATTTCTAAAGAAATCAAATTTCTCAAGACATGGTGCTCCAAGAGCAATTATTAGTGACGAAGGATCTTCATCTCATCAATCAACTTATGGAAAAATTGCTGAAGAAGTATGGAATCACGCACAAAGTCACTACTGTTTACCCTCAAACGAACAAACAAGCTGAAGTGTCCAACAAAAAAATCAAGAATATATTAGAGAATGTGGTTGACATGAATAGGAAAGAGTGGGCACATCAACTAGATGATGCATTGTGGGCTTATCGCACTGCATATAAGAGACCTCTAGGAATGTGTCCTTTTGGTGTTTGGAAATGCCTACCATCTGCCATTCAAAACTAAGGTACAAACCTTTCTAAAGTAGGCATGCGTTAGTGTTGGGAAGCATTGACGCATGAGGCATCGTGTGTAGCAACCAAGGCTTGTAAAGGTTGAGTGAGGCTAAGTGTTGAAGCCAAGAACAAACTATGCATTGGAGCTAAGGATGAACGCATGAGTTGAAGGATATTTCATGATGCATTGACAAGGCATGCAACAGCCAAGGGGCTTACGAGGTTAATGAGCATGCGGGCAAGGGTAGGCTGGGCATTGGCACAAGGCCAGGCACTGAGCCTAGTGCATGCATGCAAGGGATGCGCTAAGGCTTGTGTGATCGTGCAACGAGGAAGAGCTATCGCGCAACAAGTATAGGCCAGGCACGAGAGAGGAAGCGCTCAGATGCGCATGAGCAAGGCACTGGACGTTGGGGTGTTGCGCATGAGTGATCGCATAGGGCATACGAGGCTGCACGATAGGCGCTAGACAATAGGGTATGCGATGTGCACATGGCTAGACGATGAGTGCAAGGCACTAAGCGTTGAGGCTGGGCGTGCGTGCTGACCCGTGTGCGACGATGAGCACAAGGTGCTAAACACTCGATGCCTACTAAAGCTATGCGATGGAGCGAGTATGTATACGATGAGATATGCAATTGTGTTAGAAGGCTGTACGATTGCTTGGGAAGCATTGGCAGTCTTAACGTAAGGTACATGAGGCATTCGATGCTTGGTGGTTGTGCATTAAAGAAGGCTTAACGCTTGGTTGATATGTTAAAATTGAGCTATGTGTGGGCTATGACATGTGTTGGCTTAGGTCTATGCGACCAAGGAGGGCGTGATGGCCTCAAGGTGAGCCATGCGTTGGCCAAGTTGGTCGATGCATTGTGTGAAGGAGGCATGTGACCATGTGGTTGCAAGCGTTAGCTCTATTAATGAGAAAGAGCAAAGGATCAGCCTAGTGATCGATCAGCTAAGCCATTTGTCATGCTCAGGTTTGTTGTTATCTCTTTAAGGATGAGGTGGTAGCTTAATATAGAAGGGTTAGCATGCAACTGCTAGTATAAAAGGGAAGTTTGGTTTTGAAGCGAGGGTTTGAGCAATTTACTCATGCAAATGGAGTGATTCCAGAGTCATTCAAACCATGAGTGTGTCTAGTTGTTGAGGTTGAATTTCTGGAAGGAAATTCCAGAGGAATTAGGCTAAAGATTGAAGAATCTGGCTGAAGGTCGAACTCTCGAGTAAGCTTGGACCAATCTTGATGATTTGAGAATTTCGGCCAAACCACAAAGAATTCTGAGCTAAAAGTTTAAGGTAAGCTTTCTAAGACATTTTAGAGCAAGTTTGTAGAAGGAAATTTCTTGAGAAAAGGCCTGAAAAATAAGTTATTTAAATTGTAAGCTGAATCTAGAATCTTGAACAAGTAGGCAACTGCTTGGGTTGAACAAGCAAGCAGCTTGAAGAGCCAGATGGTGATGCTGAATGCAGGAGTTGAGGCCTGAGTTGCATGCAAAGGATAAGTTGGCACAAGGTTGCGCTGGAGCATGAGGCACATGACTAGGTGAATGCATCGAGTATGCGTTGATGTGCCACAAGGTCGGCACATAAGCTAAATGATTGGCGCAAAGGTTGCTATGCGATGGTTTGTAGGCGTGGGCTGGAAGCTTAAATGCATAGAGGCTTGAATGCCTAAGGCAAGACTTGGATGCATGGTGATTGACGCATGGTGAAGAAGTTATTGCCTAGTCAAGTTAAAGGTTGAGAATTTGGCTAAGTACTCAATGCCTATTGGTGCTGAGTGATGGAGGGTTGACATCAAAGACTGTGGGTGACTCTAATTTTTTCTAAAAGCTTTATGAATGATTGTTCAACTTACGTTTATTGAACATACTTTTATGATGATTACTATGCATTGACTGTGATATGTGAAATAATGGCTAAGTGTTTCACTAGCCATAAGTGATAACACTAGGAGCTATTGAGTTACTGAATCCTAGTAGAGCTAGGATTGTGCCTTAAGAAGTATGAGAGGCTCAGTACTGAGGGACCGGAGGAGAAGGTACTTGAGCCAAGAACTAGATATGAGTTGGAATTGGAATCCGGGCTATGAGAGCTTATGGCTATTTGGACATGGACAGAGGAGCCTTACACCTCAGATGATGAACAGAGGAGTCACACCTTGAGGGGAGACATTGAACAGACGAGTCATGTCTTAATCCTGGGAGCCACCCTTCAGGTGTTGAACGGAGGCGTCATACTTGAGGAAGGTGTTAGATAGAGGAGTCACACCTTCACCCTGGATTAGTTGAGTAGGACTAGGTGAGGGTAGTGGACGAAGGCATCGCACCTTAACCTAGGGATTACTTAGAGGGTTGGAGCGGAGGTTTCCTTCCCTGGCCATACAGCGAACATACAAGGTTGGAATAGAGAATAAAGCTTACGAGCCATTCTCAGATTAGGAATAGCTAGCTACAAATTAATTTCATAAATTAATTTTCTAATAAAATTAATAAATAATTATTTAAATAATTTAAATAATTCTAATTAATTTAATATCCAATATTAAATTAAGTTTTACATAAATCCATCTTCATATATTTAAATCATATTTAAATATATATTCTCCAATTCTGTTTGATTCTAGTTTGAACGTTTCAAATTAACTTATCACACTACTCTAGAGCTAAACCATTCGAGCTAGTAGAGGGACCTCGTGGACCTACAGATCATGGGCTCCAACGATCCGAGATTAATCGGCTAAACTCATTAGACCGATCTAACCCCCATTCGTTAACTAATGTGTCACTCCACTAAAGTCCATAGTTGAACTCCCCTCATTGTAGATATATTATGTCCACTCAATATAACCATGATTAGTAAGTCAACCTTTCATAGGTTGTTCGTAATAACGGCTGGGTCGAATCTCTGTTTTACCCCCGAAACTACCTCTTGTTCCTTAAGTTCCACTGATCCCTTAATGAACAATTATTTTGTGATCCAATCAACAAAACTGAGTCCCTCTCGGGCCAATGAGAGGGTGGGGCCCCTTGTTCAAGACCCAAAATTAGCATTTAAGGGAACAACCTCTCTACTATCCCTAAAAGCGAGTATAAGTGAATTCCATCTTGCACCCTATGTCCCCAGCTATCTATCCAGTCTTACCCCTGAAATGGGAATCTTATTGAGTCGACGCTATTGAGCCAACCCTCACCTATGCAAATCTAAGGGTTATTTCGAATAAACAGGAGTTCATAGTTAGCTCAAGATTAAGGTCAAGTTACCTAGGTCATCGCTTTGAAATAGTCAGTCTTAAACAGTAAACAGCGTTATAAAGTAAGAGTGACTAATTTCGTGGTCCGATCTTGTACAAACCCTTTTGCACAAGGGCACCTCCATTCCTCATGTCCAACATGAACGAATTAGGATCACTTCGTTTGTAGCACTTTACAACTTCTTGTAACAACTACAGAGCGGGCTGCATCCTAGTGTTACTAGAATAAGGTGCCCAAACTTATCCATATACTATAGATCATTTTGACTATTTACTCGAACCTGATCCACCTTTATGTCTCCACATAAAGTTGAAGTACTCATCCAATAGTCAAGGGACTTTTAGGTTTATTGGATTTCTTATAAGCAATACATCTATTCAATAACACCTTATTGAATTTTTCAGAATAAGTTCCATTGTTTACATACCACGAGTTTTAGGACATAAAACCCAACAAACTCCCACTTGGACTAAAACTCTAGTGGTAACTTATATATATGATATATAAGACTGAGGTTCTAAGTTTTATAGAGAAATACAATAAACCAGGGCATTCCATACCCATCTTTTACCATTCGGTATCTCTATACCCGATATTTTTCCCACTTGTCCTAGGTTATCTAGTATTCCTAGTCCTACTAGGTAATTCTCAAACACTTTAGCCAAGAGAATTATTGTAAACATTGTTGGGATTGATGTCCTAATTCTCTTGGAATCTCGTTGTTTTTTAAAAATACACATTGTTCAATGAATAAAATAAGTGTTAGTTAATTATGACATTTACTCATATCCAATAAACAAAACTCCTTGGTTATCTTATGTGAACTTAAGCATGTATATGTGATATAAAAGTGGATCATGTCTTAAGTGATAACCTAAATCGATCTGTAGTATAAGGATTAAGGTAGGATACCTGATCCTGGTGACACAACAGATACGACCCGCTTTGTAGAGGTTTGCAAGTGTTGTAAACTACTACAGATGGTAGATCCTAACCATTCATGTGGAGACATGGAGCGGGGTGTCTTATACAAAGAGTTTGTATAAGACCTGGACCACGAGATGATCAGACTCTGTATATAACGCCATTGATACTAGAGACTTACATCTCACCTAAACGACCATAGGTGACACGACCTCAATCCTGAGTGTTTTGGGAACTTCTGCCTTTGAGGGTGGTCCTTTGATTAGTATGGGTGAGAGTGGCCAGATTTGCCAATTCAACATGCCTACCTTTTTGGGGACTTGTCTGATCTGGGAGCTGGGAACTCAATCCACAATATGGAATTCACTTCTTTCCCGAAGTAGAGATAAGTAGAGAGATTGGTCCCTTAAAGGCTGATTCCGGGGCTTGAACATAGTGGCCACAACTTCTCTTTGGAAGAGAAGACTCAGTCATAGTAGGACTATGATTTATATTCATTAGAGGGATCACTGATACTTAAGGAGACAGATGTAACTATAGGGGCATAATGGTTATTGGCCTAGTTGTACTTACGAGCAATCTGTGAAGGGTTGTCGCACTACTGATTGGTTAAGATGGACACATAATATATCTGTAGTAAGGAGAGTTCAGCTTTCGATCTTTAGTGGAGTGCCTGATAGTTAACGGATGGTGGATCCCGTGACTAAAGAGTTTAGTCAATTATTCACATATCATTGGAGCTTCGGAGCTACAGGTCCATGAGGTTCCCTTGGTAGCTTGGATTGTGTTGAGGATTAGTTCTTGGTGTTGATTTGAAATGTTCAAATTGACAAGAGGTATTTTGATTATATATGATATAATCGGTTTGATGTATGAGATACATCTAGTGGAGGATTGATGTAAATGAGATTTACTTTAAGTACCATGGAATAGAAAAAGAACTATGGTTTATATGTTTCATGAGATAAAATATTAAAACTATAGGTTATAAATATAGTATGATAAGTTGGTTATCATTTAGGTTTATAATAACATTAATTATTGGATAATTAATTCTTTTCCTTTTAAATAACCAAAGTAGTGGGTGGTAATTGGATCATGTTAACCGTGAGTTTAAAAGAAAAGTGGTTTCCTTTTTTGAAAAGAAGTTTTACAAATGATTGAAAAAGTTTTTTGAGTTTTCTCTCTGCGAAAAAGAAACTCACGTAAGTCGTCAAGTAAATATGGATTTACTAAACGATCATGAAAGTGCGAGCTAAACGGTCGCATAGATTTTCTAGACGTCACTGGCCCAAGGTAAACGATCATACAGAGTCTGTAGGTGACAGATCGAGCTAAACGATCGCATAGCTTTTGCTAGACGATCGCATAGCTTTATCTAAACGATGGGGTGTCGACCTATATGATAGGTCTCTGCCATCTCCTACTTGCCCAGTCGTGTACACGATCGTTGTTTTCTCCCTTCGTCTGCCTCATACCAAGTCCGAATAGAGCCCACCCTCTAGATTCTCACACCGAGAATACCAAGGTCGCCTTATTGGTGGTGTCAGACTCAACTCGACACCGTCGAGGTTTTCTGGAGGTCGTTCGTGATGCTGTGGAGGCCGTTCGCTGTTGTGGAGGAGATCATAACTGAGGAGATCGTTGAGAACGAGCGCGAAGTTTTCGTTCTATGTTCGTGTGGTGTTGTGGTCATGTAGATCGGGCATTCGAGGTTGCTGTTGTTCGATTAGAGTGCACATCGGAGCGTGGAGATGCTTCTGCCTATGTGCGTTCAGTTTTCCCTCTGTACATTTGTATCTATTCATGCTGTAATTTCTGTATGAATCACATAACTATTTGTTTTGAAGTCGACTATAAATATATGTTCATTCATGATTGTAATTTGGAATAGTCTTGTTCCACTGCTCATGGAAATCTCAGTTCTGATTTCCTTCAAACATGTTAGTATACAATAGGCTTTTGATAAAACTATATGGGGATTGCATCATAATAATGACCAGGAAGCACACTTTCCTCCCACTACATTGAGGTACTCTCAACTCTTTGAGTAAGAAGCATCTGACCTATCTCAACAACTCTTTGTTAGCAGTCAGATCTAGAAATATTTTAAACTTTCTATACTTTGATCTAGCCATTTAAATATTTGAATATTTACTAATGGCTTTTAACAATTTGATTATTAACAGAAGTTTATTAGAACAAACATGATTTTTGAAAATGAACATTTTATTTATCACAAAAATATACAATTTGTTCTTTACACATAGCAACATCTCCCACTAAATGAGCTGAGCAAACAGTCCCAGGGAAAAATTAGTCTGATTACCTGTCTCAGATCTCTTCTCGGCAAGATACTGAGGGTAGTGTCTCCTCCAGTGCCCTTGTTCATTGTAGTGGAAACATTTCCCTTTATCTATAGCGTTATCATTGACTTTCTTTCCAGCAGGTTTCTTCTTCCCTTTCCCTTTTCCTTTCTTCACAGGAATACTCTTACTCTTTAAAGATGAGGCAACATCAGGCTTGGAGGACATTCCTCTCTTCTCGACAGTAGTAACATTTATTTCTGACTCCAGACCCTTTATTCTCAACATTTTCTGGTAAGCCTATAGCTCATTCAGTAAAGTAGTCAAGTTGTATTCAATTTTATTCATCAATGCATTTGTATAGAAATGCAGAAAACTCTTTGAAAGAGATTCTAGAATAAAACCAACTTGACTTCTCTCGTTCATGATAGCACCGTTTACTTCTCCCACATTAAAGTGGACCATCATGTCCAGAACATGTTCTCAAACATTGGTCCCCTCTTTCATGCGACTTTTGTAAACGTACTTGATGGCATTATGCCTCAGGGTGAAGGACGATTGTCCAAACATCCCTTGCAGAGATTCCATAATCTCTTTGGCAGTACCCATATCCTCATGCTTTTTTGGCCAAGACATCAGATAGGCTGGCGAGGATATAAGCACAGACTTTATCATTAGCCCTGACCCATTTTTCATATGCATCCCAAACATTTCGATTTGTGCTGAAGCTATGAATGGGAGGACAATCCTAAATTAAGACAAACCACAGATTGTCTATCACAAGTATCTTGTTCAAATTTGATTTCCAATTCACATAATTATCCCCAATAAGTTTATCCAATGTCAACACTTGTATTATTGAACTCGCCATTCTGAAATTATAAATCCAATCAAGTTTTAGCAATTTTAATAATGTATCCAAGATTATTCTTTTGCAACGATACTACATCAAGACATTCTTGAATAGATACTATCTCCAGAATAACTCATATTCCAATAGTCATTTAGGTACCGCTTTTGGTCAAAGGTCACAACACTTAATAATTCTGTAAGTGTAGACTTGCCATTTTCGGACGTCAGAGGTCACTAAGACCAAAGAAATCCTATCCATTTCTGGAGTTTGAGTTGTTCCAAATCCTATGTTACAACCCTCCGTAGGGATAGCCATCGTTAAATGACTAGCAAAGGACCGCTTAAAGCTAACCAGCATGCGCAACATAGGAATCCCACGGTCCAAACTAATAGAGGAGACTGCAGGATATGTTGACACATTTCCTTCACTCACTTACTATGAACTACTTCCTCCTTCACCTTGATATTGACGCATACATCTGCTTTCCATAGGGAGGTCACTCCCAGAGTGACACGAAGCGTCATATGAATCTCACGGTGTGAACTATGTGAAGATGTGGTAGTTCAAATCGTACACTTGATTTCTGTTCGAATAACTTCCCCTTATTCACCAGAGTCTAAATTTAAGCTAAAAAATACTTTCCGTTGGGAGGTCACTCCCAGGGTGACACAAAGTACCACTTAAATCCAGACTGTGAGCTCTTAGGGACGCAAGAGCTAAGAATAAAATATCATGTATGTTATTAATCTCCTACTGAAGTCTTCTAATAACTCTATCATATAGAAGTTATTGACTACCACTGAAGTGTTCTAATTTTGGGTAAATTTATACTTAGGTTATTTTCCAGCTAATAAAAATAACCCTAAGTCTATGTGGTTTATCCAAGTATAACACTTATAAATGGACTTAAACCTACGATATCTAGGTGAAAAACCCTTTTATTACCACACATCGCTCACGAATACTCATAAAACCGGTTACTAATGCTCAATTATTCGGCTATAATCCCTAGGTAGGAGGTGTTCCGTAGACTGTCAACTTAAATACCCCCAGCCTTCAATAGGATTATATACCTATTGATTTTTTAACCCTAGTTTTACAAGTTTAACGACCTATTTTAACTATTAAAACAAGTGGTTAACTTACATGAGCATGCAGATGTTCTTCGTTATGGATCTTAAATTTCTAACCCAATTTTATAACAACTTATAAAACTTTAGACATACTAAACATCCACAACATACATGCATTCAATATTTAATATAACCATTATATTAAATACAAGAAACCCTAACATACATACTATATATTATAACAACTTATAACATACTTTCAATGCATGTTGCATGCTTCCTATGGTGGGATTTTAAATCTAAATGGCATAGTATATGCACATAAAAGATTTATTTAA
Source organism: Benincasa hispida (assembly GCF_027475165.1). NCBI lineage: Eukaryota > Viridiplantae > Streptophyta > Magnoliopsida > Cucurbitales > Cucurbitaceae > Benincasa > Benincasa hispida. The sequence continues at coordinate 29,234,639 of NC_143481.1, read as the reverse complement.
TTATAACCTACATCCAATGCATAAATAATTAAACACAGACTAATATAGTTTAGTTTTGGCAAAAACAAGAAAACAAAAGTCTAACTATTACAAAAATAGATTCAACACCGCTCAGACCGCTTCAAACTGCTTGAACCGGACCTAAACCATCTGAATCGGACCAGCAGAGTCTGAATCGGACCAACCAAACTATTTGTAGTTGAATCGGACCAGACCTTAAGAGAACCAGTTGAACTGGCTACTCTTGCTCATGTTCAATATATAGCTAAGTCTCATCGTTTAGCAATGACGACCATCGTCATGCATTTTGCCTCATTGTTTAGTGTTTGCGTGATCGTTTAGCAACCAACGCATATCGTTTAACAAAGCTACATGATCGTGTAGTGTTTTCCTTCTATCGCATAGTGTCATCTTCTAGTGCCGAAGGACGTTACACGATCACTTAGTGTCCAACACTATCATGCAGCTCCATCATTTAATGCCAGACATTTACTACACGATCGCTTAGCACCATCGTCTAGTGCCGCGTCTTGATCGTTTAGCGCGTGCACAAGGTAAGCGATCACTTAGTTCTATCGCATAGCTTTCGACGCATCGCCCAATTGCCGCGCATAGGTAAACGATCGCTTAATGCTATCGCTTAGCATTACAATGCATCGCTTAGCTATCGCATAGAGGTAAACGATCGCTTAGTGCTATCGCATAGCAACTTAACGTATTGCTTAGCTCTTGATCAAAGGTAAGCAATACAACTATCGCTTAACTCCCACCCGAAGCTACATGATTGCTTAGTACTATCGCATAGCAATACAACGCACTTCTTAGCTCCAACAAGTACATGATCGTCTAGCGTACAACACCTAAACAATCAATGCTCGAAGCTACACGATCATTTATCTTTTCCTTCACTTTGTCTAACGCATGAAGCTAAACGATCGTTTAGCTACTAAAGCTCAATGACGATATGAATAGAGGCTTATTTTCTGGAATCTGCAACTCGGCCTCTTAGCTTGTTTCTTCAAATTACAGCTTAATTTTAACTCTAATGACTCCAAATAAATTAAAGACTCTTGGGAAGACATATAAGCTCATCAAACAAGAGCCAATTACAAATTTAAACGGGAAATTAAAGAGAAATTAAAAGCCAAAACTCAGAAAACCATATCAGTACAACAGTTTCATATTTTCATATAAAACACCCACCAAACCAAAATTAAACCAAATTGAATACTTATATGATGCTTTGATACCAGCACGCAGCGAAAGATATTAGGATCGATAAGCACTCTAATTCATTAATTTTGGCAGAAACGGAAACATGCTTAAATAGAGTTTAATGGGTTTCAAGAACATACCTTTGAAGAACCGTTGAAATCTCTATTTCTAACTGCTAAATCCTCTCAATCTTTGTGCAGACCACCACAATATCTTCTCTACTATTCTCTTGGTGCTCTAGATTGATTGTGGGACTCAAAATAAGCTGGAATCAAAGGAAATTTGGAGAATGCTTACTGCAACAACCCAAATGAAGAACATCTTCTTTTACCCGAATTTTTTAGAAAAATTCAGTCGGTTTAAACTCTCAAAATCACTCCAATCTCTTCAATATATTACAGACGATCATGCAAAGAGATTTGCTGCATGGGATGCAACTCATGCTTGGAGTAAATGAAGGTTGAAGAAGTGGGTTCTTTGTGAGCAACTTAGAAGATGAGGATAAAAAATCTCATTTTTCATTTTGTGTAATTTTCTATTTTCAAAATCTAATTTTTATTTTAAAATATCATTTTTTATTTCTAAAATCACTTTTATTCACTTTAAAAATTAATTTTTCTAATAAAATTAATAAATAATTATTTAAACAATTTAAATAATTCTAATTAATTTAATATCCAATATTAAATTAGTTTTTAAACAAATCCATCTTCATATATTTAAATCATATTTAAATATATATTCTTCAATTCCATTTGATTCTAATTTGAACGTTTCAAATTAACTTATCACACTACTCTAGAACTAAACCATTTTCGAGCTAGTAGGGGACCTCGTGGACCTACAGATCATAGGCCCCAACGATCCGAGATTAATTGGCTAAACTTATTAGACCGATCTAACCCCTATTCGTTAACTAATGAGTCACTCCACTAAAGCCCATAGTTGAACTCCCCTCATTGTAGATATATTATGTCCACTCGATATAACCATGATTAGTAAGTTAACCCTTCACAGGTTGTTCGTAATAATGGTTGGGTCGAATCTCTGTTTTACCCCCGAAATTACCTCTTGTTCCTTAAGTCCCACTGATCCCCTTAATGAACAATTGTTTTGTGACTCAATCAACAAAACCGAGTTCCTCTCGGGCCAATGAGAGGGTGGGGCCCCTTGTTCAAGACCCAGAATCAGTACTTAAGGGAACAACCTCTCTATTATCCTTAAAAGGGGGTAGGAGAGAATTCCATCTTGCACCCTATGTCCCCAGTTATTTATTCAGTCTTACCCTTGAAATGGGAGTCTTATTGAGCTAGCGCTGTTAAGCCAACCTTCACCTATGCAAATCTAAGGGTAATCCCAAATAAACAAGAGTTCATAGTTAGGTCAAGATTAAGGTCAAGTTACCTAGGTCATCGCTTTGAAATAATCAGTCTTAAATAGTAAACAACGTTATAAAGTAAGAGTGACTAATTTCGTGGTCCGATCCTGTACAAACCCTTTTGCACAAGGTCACCCCCACTCCTCATGTCCAACATGAACAAATTAGGATCACTTCGTTTGTCGCACTTTACAACTCCTTGTAACAACTACAGAGCGGGCCGCATCTAATAGTGTTACCAGAATAAGGTACTCGACCTTATTCATATACTATAGATCATTTTGACTATTTACTCGAACCTGATCCACCTTTATGTCTCCACATAAAGTTCAAGTACTCATCCAATAGTCAATGGGCTTTTAGGTTTATTAGATTTCTTATAAGCAATACATCTATTCAATAACACCTTATTGAATTTTTCAGAATAAGTTTCATTGTTTACATACTACAAGTTTTAAGACATAAAACCCAACAATGTATACCAGGATTTAAGACAGGTCAAACAAGTTAGTTAGGCAATAAGTGCCAGCAAAAGGGTTGGTAACTGCTGCAGTCACATCTCCTTCCAGGTTAAGAGAGTAATCTGGGGCAGAGTGTGACATGAAGTCCACCCCCATGGTGCGATAGACCTAATCACAGCGGATGAAAAAAAAGTCTTTAAAGTGAACTAGCAGGCAAGAGTTTTCATTTTATGCCTCTTTATATATGGGCATCGAGTTGGTCAATGACTAATGAAGATTCATATTTAGGATTTATCGTAGCTGATGAAATCGCAACAAAGCTTGAAGTTCATAATCTGGTTTGCTCAACTGTAATCACCCCTTAAGTAGTGACATGTGCAAACGTTGGAGCGATAGGGTTGGGAGGCTAATTTTGTTTAAATTAATCTAGACTTTTATTAAAATATATGAATTTCATTATTACATATATTAATAGTTGAGATTCAATGAATAATTAGATACATGAATTACTAAATACTGAGATGAATTTTCATGTATTGATGTTCATGTATTGATGAGGAGTCACATGTATTGATATTTAATGTTAATTCTTTTGATGTACTTTTATACTAGTATAAATATGTGTAAGATTTCTCATTTATAAGCAATAAAAGAAAGAAAAACAAGTTAAGAATTATTCAAGTTCTTATTTCTCTTAAATTATGTGAGTAAGAGAACAATCTTTTTCTATTTTCTCTTGATTTGTATTATGAGGGTTTACTACGTTTTCAAGAAGTAATATCAAAGCTAAGATCAAAGATGGCTTCAAACGGTAACATGTTACAATCCCAACTTCCTAGATTCAGTGGGAAGAATTTTAATCAGTGGAGTATCCAAATGAAGTGTTATATACCTCATAAGAATCGTGGGATATTGTTGAAAGAGGATACACTGAAGTTGAGAATCAGAATGGACTCACAAATCAATAAATTTCTAAATTGAGAGAAAATTGTAAGAAAGACAAGAAGGCTTTATTCTTCATTTATCAAGTTGTTAATGAATTTATTTTCGAGAGAATTTCACTTGCTACTTTTGCAAAGTCAGCTTGGGAAATTTTACAATCCATTATCAAGAAGAAGATAAGGTAAAAATGGTAAGACTACAAGCTCTCAGATCTGAATTTGATTGCATTAAGATGTAAGAGACTGAAACTATTGAGTAATTTTTTAATCGTATTCTTGCAATTGTCAACAATTTGAGAAAAAATGGTGAAGAAGTACATGATCAAAGAATTGTAGAAAAGATTCTTAGAAGTATGCAAAGAAAGTTTGAGCATATTGTTGTTGCAATTGAAAAATCAAAAGACTTATCTACACTGTCTGTAAATAGTTTGATGGGTTCTCTTCAATCCCATGAGCTTAGATTAAAACAATTTTATGTCAATCCTGAGGAAGCTTTTAAGATGCAAACTTCATTTAGAGGTGGTCTCGTGGAAGATGTGGTGGTCGTGACAGACGAAGTGGTGGAAGAAACTATGATAATAAAAATGGTATGAATTCTGAAAATCCACAAGAAAATTCTTCTTCATCTCAAGGAAGAGGAAGAGGCTTTGGTAGAAACCAAGGAAGTGGTCGAGGTAATTTTTCTCACATTCGATGTTTTAATTGCAAAAAATACAGTCAATTTCAATGTAGATTGTTGGGCACCGAAAAGTGGAGATGAAAATTCCACCATGATGCATAAAGAGGAGAACAATGATGAAAGTGTTCTATTTCTTGCATGTAGTGCTCAAGATGATGTTGTAGAGCCTACATGGTATCTTGATAGTAATTGTAGTAACCACATGACAGGAAATAGAAGTATAGTTGTTACTTTGGATGAATCTCTCCAAAGTGAAGTGAAAACTGGTGATAATACCAGATTGCAAGTCAAAGGTTGAGATGATATTCTTGTTAAGACGAAAAAAGGCACAAAATGAGTTGTGGATGTGTTCTATGTTCCAAGTTTGAAGCATAATCTTTTGAGTATCAGCCAACTACTTCAGTGAGGTCTAAAAGCTTCATTTAAAGGTGGTGTATGTGCAATCAAAGATCAGACTAGTGATCTTATTGTCAAAGTAAAAATGACAGTTAATAAGATGTTTCCTTTTAAATTTACATATGGACAAATATTTTGTTTTAGTAGCATATTGAAGGATTCATCCTAGCTTTGGCATTTTCGATATGGTCACTTGAATTATGGATCACTATCATATATGTGCAAAAACCATATGGTGAGGGGCATACAAAATATCAACCATGAGACAAATATTTGTGAAGTGTGTTAAAGGAATGGTGAAGTTCTGTAGCGGAAGCGGGATCGTTCTCAATTTTTATATTTCACATAATTCCAATTTACATAACAAAAAATTATGCATTATAGAATAAAATATAACATGCTTAAAAGGAAGGAATTAGGGAAAAGAACAACTTACCCTTGAAGCCAAAAGGTCTTCACGTAATTCCTTCTCCGATCATGAACTTTTCAAAACTGGAACAAAAATACAGCAACCCAAATGCCCACCACCACAAGAGAACCTCCGGTATTCTCTGTTAAGGTTTGAGAATAAGCAGGAGTGGTGGGCTCTGCTAAAATTTTAGGAAGCGGGAGGAGAGGATGAGAGGGAATTTTTTTTTCTAAAGAAAACCTTGAGTGTAAAAGATGGAAATGCCCACCACCACCACATAGAGCTTCTCAATTAGCTTATGTGAAGAAGATGGAAATTGATAATTCAAAATTGAACTGCCCCACTTACACATTCTATCAAGAGAAAAACCAAGGGAGAGAGTTATAACTCTCTCCTTTATTAAATTAAAAAAAATAATTTAATTAATTAATATATATATATATATATATATATTATATTATATGTTATATTAAATATAATACATAACCTATAGTTATTATATTGTATCAAATACAATATAACCTAAAGTTTTATTTCTCTCAATAATACATGGTATTTAGTATAAATTACATTTATATTAAATTTAATTATATGAATCTTATCCATACAATTAGTATTTGAATCACATTCAAATATTTAATTCCTCTCAAAATAAACTTTATATTATAATGTATCGAATACATTATATTAATTATATCATATTTAATTCCCTCAATTAATTTAAACAATTCAAATAAATCCAAAATTAATTCTCAATAATCCTTGCTGACTACAGATGGGACTTTATGGACGTATAGATTGAAGCTCCAATGGTGCTTCGATAATTAATTAAACTCTTTAATTAAATTACCAACAATCTATTAACTTTCAGTCACTTCACTAAAGACCGACAGTTGCACTCTTCAAACTACAGATATATTTCTGTGTCTATTGGATATAACTGGTCAACAGTGCGATGACCTTTCATAAATTGCTCGTAAGTACAATTGGGCCAAAATTGTCGTTTTGCCCCTATAGTTACATCTAACTCCTTAAGTACCACTGATCCCTCTAATGAACAATATGTCATAGTCCAATTATGACCAAATCCCTCTCAGGCCAAGAAAGGGTGTGGCCACATTTTTCAAGTCCCGAAATCAACCCTTAAGGGAGTAATTTATCTAATTACCCCGACATTAGGGAAGAAGTGAGTTCCGTCTTGTGTAGTTGTGTTCCCAACTCCCTAATCAAATGAATCCCCAAAATGGTAGGCATATTGAGTCGGCGATGTGGCCACCCTTACCCATACAAACTAAAGGACCACTTTCATAGGTAAGAGTTCACTCACTCAGGATTAAGGTCATGTCACCTATGGTCATCCTGGTGAAATGTAAGTCTTTATTATTAACAACGTTATATAATGAGACTAATCATTTCGTGGTCCGATCTTATACAAACTCTTTGTACAGAATACCCTCGCTCACATGTCTCTACATGAATGACCAGGATCAGATCATTTGTAGTACTTTACAACACTTGTAACATTTGCAAAGCATGTCATATCCGTAGTGTCACAAGGATAAGGTACCCAACCTTATCCATCTACTACAGATCGTTTAGGTTATCATTTAAACATGATCCGCCTATATGTCTCTACATACATGTTTAAATTACATAAATAACCTAGGATTTTTGTTTATTGGATCGAATGTATGCTCATAAAGTAACAATTATTTTATTAATAACAATTTGTTTATACAGAGTTTACAAACTACGAGAATACAAGAGAGATTTAGGACACCAATCCCAACATGTGTATACTTGCAAAACATCACCGAGTTCCATTTCCTGCTGGTAAAGCTTTGAAAGCCTTCAAACCTCTCGAGTTGATTCATACAAATATATATGGTCCCATGCGTACAATATCAAACGAAGGTAATCAATATTTCATAACCTTCATCGATGATTTCAGTAGGAAGTTGTGGATTTATTTTTTGAAAGAAAAAGGTGAAGCATTTGAATGTTTTAAATCTTTCAAAGTTTTAGCTAAGAATCAAAGTGGCCATAAGATAAAAACTTTGAGATCTACCCATGGTGGAGAATATATAGTTTTGATAATTTTTTCAAGGAGCAAGGAATTCATCATTAAATGTTCGTTTGAATGACTCAACAATAGAATGGAGTTGTAGAGAGAAAGAATAGAACGATCATGGAGATGGCGAGAAGTATGCTAAAAGCAAAAAATATGCCAAATGAGTTTTGGGGAGATGTTGTTGCATGCACTTCTTACATTTTAAATCGAGCTTCAACAAAGAGTGTTCCAAGTATGACTCCTTATGAAGCATGGTGCAGTGAGAAACTGTGAAACCCGGATTTCCATTTTCCTTACTTAAGCAGGTGTTAAAAGGAATTACCTAAGTGAAAGTTAAATCCTATGTTGAAGTGAAGGAAATTTCTAAGTGTTGAATAGATTTTCCTTGAGTAGTTTTGAGTTAAACATTAATTAATGAAATATTGGCTTAGTGTAAGGTAAAAAAGGACCCATGCGTGAAGTGTTAGGAGACATTAATGCATAAGTTGAGAAGGAAACCATGCATTTGTAAGGTTGGACGCATGATTGGCCGAAGTATTGGCAAGAGGCATTGCCAAGAGTAACCATCGGTGGAAGCTAAGGTGAAAGTGACTAAGTGTTGGACTATGCATTGATGTAGTGCCATGCGTTGGCCATAAAGTTTTGAGAGGTGACTTGGGCACAGAGAGAGTTTGAAGTAGGGCTAAGAATAACGCATGCGGCAGCCACTACTTTTGAAAGTTAGATCAATGCATGAGGTGCGACGGTTGCGATGGATGCGTTGGACATGATGGTATGCGTCTATGCGGCCGAAGGCATGTGGCCGAAGGAATGTGTTGGTAGTATGCGATGGAGGCATGCGGCCGAAGGAATGCATTGGAGGCATGCGGCCGAAGGAATGCGATGGTAGTATGCGATGGAGGCATGCGACGATGGATGCGATGGATACGATGGATATGGCAGCCTTGCTAAGGTATGAGCTATGCGATGGAACGAGCTAAGGTGGACACATGATGATTTGCCCTTGTGTTGTTAAGGCTTGCGGTAACAAGTTAAATGAGGAGGGTTGCGTTGGTTATAAGAGATGTGTTAGCAAGAACCTAGGCGATGGTGAGCTATGCCTTAAGGTGTTGAGTTGAGAACCAAGTCGACCCAAAGGATGCTATGCGTTGGTGATGTACTATGCATTGGTGATGTTCTATGCGTTGGACATTTGAGAGCATGTGGGCGCATAGGACAAGGCTAGTACTATGCGTTGAAGGAATGTTGGTCATTATCCTAGTTGAACGCATATGAAGTTGGATGAATGCATATGAAGGATGAACGCATATGAAGGATGGACGCATTCAAGGACGTCATCTAGACATGTGGCTTGTTGGGAGGAAATCTATAGCCTTAAGCAAATGAGGTGGATACATAAGAAGACATGCAAAGTTGAGGGCTATGCGTTGGTAAAAGGGGAGCAAGACACCTTGGGTTACGTTGATGCAAGATTGCGTTGATAGTGTAAGGAAAAGACACTTGGACATGCGGCCAAGTAGAAGGTGTCGGCCTTAGAGAAATCTTGGACGCCTATAAATAGGGCCAAGGACTTTAGATGGGAACTTAAATTCTCTTCAAAGGACATAAAGAAGAGTGTATTGGGAGGAGACTATGCGTTGGTAGCAAGACCATGCATTGGTCAAGAGGTTCCAAGAGGGGAGATACTATCGGACAGAAAGGACAGGAAATAGCATCAACGTGGGACGAGGAGTTCTCCCAAAATACTCGTGCGTTTGATGTGATTCTAAATCCATCTGAAAGCTACGCAAGTCTAATTTTCAGGGTAGGGCTGCCGGAGAAGAAGCTCCAAGGAATCGGGCTAGAGAATGAGGACAAGATAGAAGGGTCGAGCTGTCATGTAAGCTGGCCAGTCTTGATGTTTTGAAGATTCTGGCCAAACCACGAGAATTTATGAACTCAGATTTTGAGGTAAGCTTCCTGAGACATTTTAGAGAATATTTGTAGAAGGAAGTATCTCGTGATAAAGCCTAGAACTATGAGTAATCTGAGCATTAAATTGAATCTAGATCGTAGGGTTCAAAAGGGAGCCCGAGGTGACCAAGGAACTTCTAGAAAGGAAAGTTCCTAAACGATCAAGGTGAGTGACTAAAATATTTTCAATTTTTTAAGAAACCATGTGCTAAAGAAAGATCTTTCAGATAAAGACATGTTTTCTAAGTTTTATTAAAGAAAGTCATTGTATGACTAGTTTTATTTGAAACTCGATACCGAAGGACGGTTGAAAAGGTATCCGAGTAGCTCGATATTGAAGAACACAGTTGAGAAGGTATCTGAGTAAAAGTACGCAAGTATGGGGTAGTTCTTTTGATCATAATCAGTTTTCTGGTCACTCACTGGGCTAGCAAGCTCATCCCGTTTTCCAAATGTTTTCCTTCCCAGGTAGCGAAAGGTGAGAAGTTCCAGGGTTTTGCTAAGGTCAAGGTCTGCCACATGCCACAGTTACACTTCTTGAGGGTTTTACAGTCGTTGTTGTAAACTTTGCAGTTAAGTCTCAGAGTTGTACAAACGTTACAGTGTTGTAATAAAAAATGGGCCTACTAAATCAGTTGTTGTTTACCTCCTTGACTTAATCAGTTGATTGTTGAATTTGTTCATTAGTATCAGAGTTATTTCCGCAAGAGTTATTAGGCAGTAAGTGTCAACAAAAGGGTTGATAACTGTTGCAGTCACATCCTTTCCTAGGCTCAAAGGGTAGTCTGGGGCGGGGTGTGACAGAAACCATGTATTAATCACTTAAGAATGTTTGGGAGTATAGCTTATTCTCATATACCAGATAAGCTAAGAGGCAAGTTTGATGATAAATTTGAAAAATGTATTATGGTAGGCTATAATGAAAATTCCAAAGCTTGTTGATTGGATAATCCTATGTCGAGAAAGATTGTTATCACCCTAGATGTGATTTCCAATTAAGATGAATCCTAGAACTGGGATGTTATTGGTGAAGTTGAAATCCCATTTCATGTTAGCATGGATGGGAGTGGAGGTGCTCAGGCTCAGAGCAAGTAGAAATTCAACCGGTGGCATCATCTTCATCATCATCTTCTATAAGTGATGATAAAATCTCACCAAAGAGGATGAGGAATATTCCAAGAAATTTATATTGCTACAAGCAAAATTGATGATGATCATTTTGCTAATTTTTCATTAGTTGCTAGTGTAGATCCTATAAATTTTGATGACGCGTTCCAAGATGAGAAATGGAAGATTGCAATGGATCAAGAAATTGATGTGATAAAAAGAAATGAAACATGGGAGTTAATGGAGTTTCCGACAAACAAACAAGCTCTTGGAGTAAAATCGGTATACAGAACAAAGTTGAAGTCAGATAGTAAAGTTGAAAAATACAAGGCAAGACTTGTTGTAAAGGGCTATAAGCTGGAATATGGTGTGGATTATGAGAAATATTTACTCCTGTGACAAGAATTGAGACCATTTGATTGATTTTGTCTTTAACTGCTCAAAATGGGTGGAAAGTTTATCAAATTGATGTAAAATTCACTTTTTTGAATGGATACTTAAAGGAAGAGATATTAGTTGAACAACCTTTAGGTTAAGTGAAAACAGGAGAAGAAGAAAAGGTGTACAAGTTGAAAAAGGCCTTGTATGAATTGAAGCAACCTCTGCGAGTTTGATAAAGACTGAAACTGCTCGATGAAAAACTTGTTTCTCTTATGTTTAAAATTTTCAAGTGGGGGATTGTTGGGTGAAATTTTAATTTTTAAATTAAAAAAAAAAAAAGAAACAGAAGGGAACCAAACTTGGTTGAGAATCCCACATTGATAAATTTTGAAAGGGGAGTCTTTTTTTTGTACTCCAACCTTGGGCTATGGGTTTGGTTCCCAAGGGGCACCCATGTTTTGGAGGGATTGAGGAGATAGATCAATGTGGGTTCGATGTAAATCCCATATGCGCTAGTTGGATTTCCAGGCATATAAAAGGCGCATCGAGCTTCTGTTTTGTAGGTTTCGTTTCTTGCCTGACTATCATTTCATGACCGTTCACTCATTTGTTGCTGTCCAGTTCACCGAGTTGTCTTTTCCAACACTTTCGAAGGTGTCCATATGAGCATGCACTCTATGTCAAAGAAGATGTACTTTGATGATTTACTTTTTACTGGAAATGATAAATTGTTGTATGGTGATTTTAAAAATTTCATGAAAAGGGGATTCGAGATGAATGATATGGGTCTCATCCATTATTTTCTCAGAATTGAAGTTAATAAAAAAGATGGAGAAATTTTCATCTCACAACAAAAGTATGCTTGTGATTTATTGAAAAAAAATTAGGATGAAAAATGCATTTCCTTGCAACACGCCTATGGATGCAAACTTTAAATTGAGCAAGAATGATATTGGAGAAGAAGTTAATCCAAGTTTGTATCGAAATTTAGTTGGAAGCTTGATGTACTTGATGACAACAAGACCTGATATTTTATTTGTTGTAAGTATTGTTAAGTAGATTCATGACAAATCTGAAGAAAAGTCATAAGGAAGCAGGTAAAAGAGTTCTTCGTTAAATTCTTGGCACCATTAATTTTGGAATTTATTGCAAGAAAGTGTAGGAATGTATCAACAACAGCAGAAGCAATAAGGATCATTTAAGCACTCTAATTTATTAATTTTGGCAACATATAAAGCATGTTCTTGTAGAAAAAAGTGAGTTTCATGATATACCTTTGTATAACCTTTTCAAAGCACGATCTCCAGCTGCAAACTTCTCCAAATCTTGTTGCAGACCACCTTAAGATCTTCCTCATTATTCTCTTGGTGCTTTAGATTGAGTTGTGGGACTTAAAACAAGCTTGAATCAAGGGATGAAGGAGAATTGCTCACAACAGCAATCTTGTTGAAGAACACTTTCTTCAGCACGAATTTTCTCTAAAATTCTCTCTTGATTGTATGCCCGAAATTCACTCCAAACTCTTCAATAAATAGCAGATCATCATGGACGGAAGAGAGCTGCATGAGTTACAACTCATGCTTGGAGTAAAATGAAGAAGAGCAAATGGAAAATGTGTGAGCATAAAGAAGATGGATAATGGAAAAAGTTGTTTTTCCATTTTGTGTATTTTTTTCTTCCAATTTTCCAATTTTATCTCAAAATCAAAACTTGATTTTTTAAAATCCATTTTTTATTTTAAAACTAAAAAATTTAATTTTTAAATAAAACTTAATTAATTTAATATCAAATATTAAATTAATTTTTACACACATCCATCTTTATATATTTAAATCATATTTAAATATAAATTCTCCTATTGCATTTAATACTCAAATTAAACATGTAATTATATCCCATATAATTACTAATTCCCTTAATTCTAATTTGAACATTTCAAGTTAACTTATCATGCTATTCTAGAGCTAGTTCATTACGAGCTAGTAGGGGAACCTCGCGGACCTATAGATCATGAGCTCCAACGATCCAAGATTAATTGGCTAAACTCATTAGACCAGATTAATTCCCATTCATTAACTAGGGTCACTCCACTAAAGCCCATAGTTGCACTCCCTTCATTGTAGATATATTACGTCCACATGATTTAACCATAATCAGCAAGTCGATCCTTCACAGGTTATTCGTTATAACTGTTGGGTCAAATATCTATTTTACCCCCGAGATTACATTTTATTTCTCAAGTTCCCACTGATTCTCTAATGAACAATTGGTTTGTGATCCAATCACTAAACCAAACTCTCTCAACCCAGTGAGAGGGTGGGCCCTTGTTCAAGATCTGGATTCAGTACTTGAGAGAACAACCTTTCTCCTATCCCTAAGTCGAGTAGGCGTGAACTTCGTCTTACACCCTATGTCCCCAACTATCTATTAGGTCTTACCCCTGAAATGAGAGGCTTATTGAGCCGACGATGTTGAGTCAACCCTCACCTATGTAAATCTAAGGATAATCCTGAATAAACAGGAGTTCATAGTTAGCTCAGGATTAAGATTGAGTTACTTAGGTCATCTAAGTGAAATAGTTAGTTTTATACAGTAAACAATGTTATAAAGTAAGAGTGACTCATTTCTTGGTCTGATCTTATGCAAACTCATTGCATAGGATGCCCCTACTCCTCATGTCATAACATGTACGAATTAGGATCATATCGTATGTAGCACTTTACAACTCTTTGTAACAACTACAGGGTAGGCTGCATCCAATAGTGTTACCAGAATAAAGTACCCAACCTTATTCATGTACTATAGATCATTTTGATTATTTGCTCGAATCTGGTCCACTCTTATGTCTCCACATAAAGTTCAAGTACTCATGTAATAGTCATGAGCCTTAGTTTATTGGATTTAGACTTTCATACAATTTATGAAATCAATATAAGTTTATTGATTATAGAAAATATTTATCATTTTACAAACTACGAGTTTTAGGACATAAAACCCAACAGAAAGTTCTAGAATCAGTATTGTATGGCTTTTGTGATAGTGACTGGGGCGGTAATGTGGACGATCATAAAAGTACATCTAGTTATGTTATTAGCATCAGTTCAGGTGTTTTTTCATGGACTTCAAAGAAATTGCCTATTGTTGCTCTTCTACCACTGAAGCAGAATGTATCTCTTTATCTGTAGTTGAATGTCAAGCTTTATGGCTCAGGTGGATGTTAAAAGAATTGAAGTGTACTAAAAGAAGTGAGACTGTTTTATTTTGCAATAATGGTTTTGCCATAGCATTATCAAAGAATCCAGTTTTTTCATGGAAGAATGAGGAAGCATATTAGAATGAAGTATCATTTTATCAAAGACTTGGTTTAAAGATAAGAAGTGATAGAGAAACATTGCAAGACTCAGGATCAAATGGCAGATATTTTTACAAAGGTATTGAAGTTTGACTTATTTGTTAAGATCAAAGAAAAACTTAGAGTTACTAAAGTCTAGATTAAGAGAGGATGTTAAAATTAATCTACACTTTTATTGAAACAAACAAATTACATTATTACATACACTAGTACTTCAGATTCAATGTATAGTTAGATACATGAATTACTAAATACATTGATGTATGTTCATGTATTGATGAAAAGCCACATGTATTGATATTTAATGTTGTTGTTTTTTATGTACTTTTATACTAATATAAATATGTGTAAGATTTCTCATTTGCAAGAAATAAAAGAAAGAAGAGCAAGTTAAGAAATATTCAAGTTCTTATTTCTCCTAAATTGGGTGAGTAAGATAACAATCTTCTTCTCTTGATCTCTTGAATTGTATTATGATGGTCTACTACGTTTTCAAAAGATTTACCGTAGGATAAACATTGTCTCCTTCAATGCGCTAGCTTCTAAAGATGGGAAGAGCAAAATTTTCCCACTGCAAAAATAAACAAAAAATGCTTTTATCGAGCTTGATGTTTGTGATTTGATTCAAGAACTAATTTGAAGGAGAACTACCGTAGGTATGGGTATTGAAAGAGGCGCTATCATTTGCTAGAGAAAATGTTGAACAACTATTGAGAAATTTAGGGAAAAAAATATTTAGACAACAGCCAAAGAAATATTCAGATATGCTTTGTATATGTTGGATTCTGCGGCTATAATGTATTATTTAAACAAAGGGTTTAAAAATCCTTGTAATCCAAAAAGGACAAAAGAAGAATAAGTCCTTCGTACACATGACATAAATTGATTCATAGAGACATAACAAAATAACAAATTCAAATTTATAGCTTTTGCTGATAGAAAATTCTAAACGATGATGAGTTGTCCTTTTCAGGTAAATAATTTGATGTGCCATTTTCCTTCACAATGCGTTGGCATGCACAGTTGTGTTAATCAAAACCAAACTATACATATATTTACAAAATTTAAAATTTAAAAATCACAATTCAATAGTAAAGAGCGATGGAAGCCAAAGACACAAGGTCATAGAAACTAAAATGTTATTACAGTAACATAAGGAATATAATACATTGGAATTGGTTTTGACATGGAAGTGGAGGCCAAAGAAGCAGCATTGCATGTGCTTTCTCTCATCATCTTCCCATCAACACCAAGGTCTCAGATAGAGAGAGAAAAAAGAAAAAGAAAGAAAAAGAAAACCCCACTTTTATTCATAGGAATGAAGCAACCAAAAGGGGATATTCAAAAGGGATAAAACACGCCCAATTTGGTAGCCCCAAGCAGAGATAACAACAAAGTTGGACGACTCGTACCAAATTAAAACAAGAACTTTCGTTTTACAGATAGATTTGATGCTGAAATCCTCCTCCAAGATTAAATTCATACATATTAACATTACACATTCTGAAGCTTCATGGAAATGAAGAAGGAAAGACCAAGCATTGGCCAATATGTTGGGTCTTTCTTAGATGCTTGGCCTGACATTTAGACGAGACGCTATCTTTTGGCCCAATGATCTGTCAGCCTGTGTACACACCATAATAATGTTAATTAATCAACATAACATAGCTTTAACTAACTTAATTACCTTAACTTATTGGGTGGTTGATTTTATTTATTTACCTGAGTCCAATACGAGATCCATATGTTGCGAACCTCGTGTGTGACGCGGGGGTCCGATAATGCCTCCACAAACCGCCTCACGAACCGTTCTTGCCTGGATTACCGCATTATCATCATTACATAAAAACCATAATTAATCCACACTTTAATCATAATTTACCATATTAAAAATTGGTGGTTGTCCAATAAATTTTTTTTGTTTCTTTTTTTTTTAAAAATATTTTATTATTATTTGTATGAGTGATGAGAGTGAGATGCACAAAACTAGGTGTATTACTAGTAAAATATTATTAATGATAAGTAATAGACTGTGATAGATATCTATTTATTAACTGATATCTATCATTATTAATGATATTTTATTATATTTAAAAATATTTGGTATAAGTTGTATGGTCGCGAAAGTAGAGTTGGTATATGGTACCTATCCGGTGCCCATGATCGGTATCTGTCTCCAGCTTGCTTGAAGTTATGATTCTCTTTGGGAATTACACACTGGAAAAAACGACAAAAGTTGATTGTTTACAGCACTAATTATTGTCTCTTTCTTACTCACTCCATTATTAACGCACAGTCACAAATCAAAAGAAAAAGGCAAATAAAAAACACTAACCCTTTCTCTTTTTCCGCTCAACACATTGGGTGGCATTGGGAACTTCTCAGCGTGGCGACAAGGATCATATCTCGAAGGGAAATAATTCACCTGATGAACCATCAAACATTAAGTAACAATAACCCAAAGGAAAGAAGAAGGAAAAAAGAAACCCAAATTGAGATGAAAAAAGAATGAACCTCCTCATCTCTATGCATGAAGTTCATGAATCCCTCATGGTGGTTATTATGATGAGGACATTTAGGAGCATTCACTGGCAACTGGAGATAGTTAGGTCCAAGGCGATGCCTCTGGGTATCCGCATAAGCAAAGCTTCTAGCTTGCAACATCTTATCATCGGAGTAATGAATCCCGGGCACCAAGGACATGGAAAACGCCAACATCTCATTCTCCGCAAAGAAATTATCAATATTCTTATTCAACACCAATCTGCCCACGGGCTGCAACGGTATCACATCCTCAGGCCATTGAATGGTGGTATCCAAGGGCTCAAAATCATAATTGTTCTGATCCTCATAATCGATGGTCTGAATGTAAAGCTTCCATTCAGGGAAATTCCCAGCTGCAATCGACTCGTATAAGTCCTGAGTTGCGTGACTGTGATTGGTGCCACCGATCCTAACCGCCTCGTCCTCCAGCATGCTCTTCACACCGCAAGTGGGTTTCCAATGGAATTTAACAAGACGGGCTTTGCCAGCCTTGTTGATCAGGGAGTAGGCTTGGACGCCGAAGCCTTCCATGTGGCGGTAATTGATTGGGATGCCCACGTCATCGTAAAACCAAGCGAAGGAAAGGAGGCTTTCCGGATGGTAAGAGCAGAAATCGAGGAATCTCCAGGGCTCTTGGATGTGGGATTTTGGGTTGGGTTTGAAGGCGCGGATGACGTCGGGGAACTGCATAGCGTCACGGACGAAGAAGACGGGGAAATTGTTGCCCACTAAATCGAAGTTGCCTTCACGTGTGTAGAATTTGACGGCGAATCCACGGGGGTCACGCAGGGTTTCGGGGCTCCCACGTTCGTGGATGACGGTGGAGAAACGGACGATGACCGGGGTTTGGACACCGGGGGCACGGAGGAAGTCGGCACAGGTTAAGTCCGAGATGTCGTGGGTCACTTCAAAGAAACCTTTGGCGCTGGCTCCTCGAGCGTGGACTACTCGCTCTGGGATTCTTTCGCGGGTGAAGGTCGCGATTTTCTCGATGAGTTGGTAGTCTTCCAACAGGATTGGGCCGCGTTCTCCGACGGACATCACGGCGGTGTTGTTCCATACTGGTGCGCCGGAGTTTGTTGTGCAGAATGGGGTGTTGTACGCACTTGAAGGCCGATACTATCCAAAAATTTAAAAATATATATACACACATCAGTTTTTTGAACTCTAAATTTTAACTTTTATCAAATAATACCTCAAATTTACATAAATATATTGCAATCTTAACATTAAGCGGTCATAAATCACACTCTTAGTTAAAATACAACAATATTCTCAATATTGTACTCCAAATAAATACAACAATAAACTTTTAACCCTCCTTTTCGATTCAACAAACTATAAGAAATGGTTAATGATTTCAAATCTGATAAATTTGTTTAGAATTAGAAATGATGTATTTAAAATTTTGTATTTCAATGATAATCCGAAGGAAAAAAAATTAAAATTATTAATATAGGCTTTTAATGTTAATTGAATTTACTAATATTGACTTTTAAATATATTGTGTTAATTGAAAATTAGAATTTTTTAACTTTTAAATCCTATAAAATCCGACAAAATCTAAGTATTTTAGTCATAATTATTTATTTTTTTTTCAAAGTAAAACAAGATATAAAATTCAAATACCTCAAAATCATGAGATTTCAAATAAACAATAAACTTTAAAAAGGGTTCAATTTTAACTCTCTAACAAGTTCTAGCTCCAAATATCATAAGAGAAAAATAATTGAGTACATGTCAGATTGCACTTATCTTTGTATAACTTACCTAACCATCGATCTAATTACAAGTTGTCATATGACAATTTTTTTTAGAAAAACTTAGATACATATTGGATTATATTAATCCATTATGCAGCCCTTGTTTTATCCAATAACAAATTGATATGTGACAATTCGTTTTAATTTCTAAAAATGGATTAAAAATTAATTTTTTTGTGTGAATAATTGGAAAGTAAACTATTAGGTGTAGTCTAAACGACATCTAACTATTGCTATATTTTTAAGATTCAATTTTTTAATATTATTTTTTTCTTTTTAATTGGAGTGATGCACTAAGATGCAATTAGACTACTCTAAATATTAACAAAAAAAACCCTTATTTATTTCAATAAAGTATAAAATATATGTATGATATGAATTTGATAAATATATTAGAATATATCAGATATATCGTTGTTAGACCTCTATTAACAATAAATTTTGAAAAATGAATCTAAATTTTATTATATATACAAACTTTTTAAAAGTTATGTCATGTCTATTAATATTTGAAGTGTAATCAATATATTTGTAATTTTTTCCCATATAATAAAACAAAAAAAAGTAAATAAATGGAGTCAACATAATTATACACACAAACAAGTAAAATCTCACTTATTTGATACGAACGAACTATGATTTTCACATAGATTTATTATTATTATGCTTTAAAAAAATTAAAATAAGGATGAAAACTTTTGTTAAGGTGGTCCAATCAAGTTAATGATCTGAAGAACCTTAAACAAATCGAACTTAATTTTGTATTGATTCAATCCATTTCATAGATTTTCCAGTAATTTAAAAAGAGATCAAATTGCAGAAAAGAATCCAAATATAAACTAAACCAAATTCCTTTTCTTTTTTTTTTTTTCTCTCAAAATATATATATATACTTTTCTTTAGTAAATTAGATCCAGATCCGGCTGAAGTCATATTCGAAACCCGAAAAATTGACCGGACTTGACCACGTTTTTTAAAACAAATTAAAAGGAGACGACAACCGTCCGATCGGGTCGGATCTGACCCGATCAAACACCGTGGCTATCACTAACCGCAAATCCGGCAGCCGCGATCCCCGGCGAAAAGAATAGAGAAACTAAATAAATGGGCAAAACGAGAACGCATTGAAGAAGAAATAGAAGAAAAGGCAATACCTTGTAAGGATCCATGGGGGCTGAGGAAGAAAGAGAGGAAACAAAAGAGTTTTTCTAATTGGGAAGAAAATGGAAGCAGTGCTGAAGGAAGTGAGGGAGAATGTGGGGTTTTTATGCTTGAATTTCAACAGTTTGGTCTTCTATTTTTTACCGACAGTTGATTTAGTGTCGTTTTGAGGTTAAAGAAAAGTCGACAAGTCGTAGGGTCAAGCGTAGTTATCTATTGTCTGAAGAGTAGGGCCCATTTTGTGATCGCAATCCAGTGGAAGCCAATAAGGAGGTTGAGGTCCTGAGGAGCGTGGCAAAATGGGATGATATTTTTGGAGGGTATTATTGTCCATGTCGTTTTCCTCTTTTATCGTTCCAACGATAGAAGTAACTCTCTCTCTCTCTTTAGTTTCCACTATAACAGGGCTAATTTGTCATTTCACAATCATACGTGGCCCAATATTCAAATTACTCCTATGCATCATAATTCATATCTCAACGTAGTTTCTACTCTATTATTTCTTCCTTTCCCCTCCCATTCTTCATATTTGGATTAGAAATTTGATTCTCTCATCTTTAAGATAAGAAATATGTATTAATTATTCTATTGGTTGATTTTTTGTTTTTTAAAAAGTTATTTTATTAGGTTACTATGAATTGTTATTTTCTTTCCTATGTTGATAATGGACCAGAAATTATGTGTCCGATGAATATATGACTAATGTTTCTTAGCTATATGTCTTGGCATCAAGAATTTTGATAAGATATAGACCAACTTGGGGCATTTGGTTGTTGATTTGAAAATAAAGAGAAGAGTTGTGTCTTATAATTTTTTTTACAGTATTTTTATACATATAGTTCATTGGAGATTTAGAAATTAAATTACAATTAAAACCATAGTTGAAAATGTGGTTCATAATATATTTGTAAACTATAAAAATATTTATATTTATCAGTTAACTATTAAGTTGAATTTCAAGTATTTTATATAATTATTATTTTACAATATCATATAGTTTATGATATATGATATGTTAAAAACAATTTTAATTTAACAAAATCAACGTGATGAAATGTTTTTATTGAAAATTTTTATCTTTTTGAAAAGTCGTTTTGCAATTTAAATTTCAAATTTCAAATCTAATTATATTGAAAGGTTGCTATTAAAGAATAATAAAATAAAAAGATAAAAAAGCTTTCAAAACTTCATCTGCGGTTGAATCCATTTTAGACCATTAAATATATCATAAAGAAAATATAAACTTATTTTTGAAATTTATTCAATAATTATTAAGGTAGTCTCATTTCTGGCTATCATATTCAATCAATAGAATACGACAATCCAAAGACAATGGTTTTATTTTTCCATAGAAAAGTCAAGTTTTATTTATGTACGGATAATTCGAGCAAAAGCTGTATATATTGAAATATCTAACAAAAAAATTAAATAATTTATTAACTTTGAGTTAACCAAATTTAATAATTTCATGAATTTACTCAGTAAAATCAATCATCATAAGATTAAGAAATATTGATATTTATCTAAAGATTAAGAATACCATTTGATATACTAGCATACCCTCAAACATACAAATGTTGAAGCTGAATAAACCTAAAATATTTATTTGAAATCATGATAACTATTTAGGTCATGTTTGATAACCATTTTGTTATCTTGTTTTTTTTTTAAAAAAATTAAGTCTAGATACTATTTCCACCTTTAAATTTCTTCTTTTGTTATCTACTTTTTATCAATTGTTTAAAAAAAGTAGCTTTCAATTTATTTTTTTTTTTTTAAATTTAGTTAAAAATTCAACCATTGTAATTAATAAAAATGCAAATCATGATAAGAAATATGCATGAAATATACTTATTTTTAAAAATTAAAAATAAAAAAATTCAATAGTTACCAAATCAACCTTTAACTTTTTTAAATGCAATCTACAAACTTTGAGTTCTGTTATCAACTATTTAAGGATGTTTTTAAAGTTGAAAACATTCAAAACTAGATAAACAAAAAATTGATTTGGTATGGAAATTATTGTAAAAAAAGGTTATTAAAAAAAATAAAAACATTGTTTTTTTCTTAAAAAAATCAAATAATTATCTTACCTATAAAAATAATTTATTTTTCATTTATCGAAGATATATATTTGACTTTTTTCTCTATAATTTTAAGAATAAGTTTAGATGGTCTATGAACTAAGGTCACATTTAATCCAAGTGAAATATAATAAATTTAATATTAATTTGAAAAGTGGACAACATTTAATTATGTATGTTGTTATTTACTTGTATTCAGCAATTACAATGATAATGGAGCCACTTCCAAGTCTATAATCGAAGAACGCAATTTAATTAAGGTGTGGGAGGTGATCAATCCGGTTGCCTTTGAAAATTATGTAGGATCCACTGACTGATATTACCATTACAGTTATTATTATTGTTACGGTATGAGAAGTATGATTCTGTCACTTTATTTAATGGTATCAGTATTTACACTTAATAAATGTGATCAAAATTAATCCAATTACTTTTATGATTATGGCCTACTACAATTGACCTATAGATAAAATTCCATTACAATTACATTCAATTTTATTAAAGACGGATAAATATAGCCTATTTTTTTTAAAATGTTAAAAGGATATTTTTAATTAAAAATTATAAAAAAAATTATTTTTTTCTCTTATCTCCCTCGAGGTAAGGTAATTATATAATTTAATTTCATAAAGTTGTTAAGGTGTCTCTTGGGTAGTGGACCCACCCACATTTGCCCATCCTGGTTATGTTCCCATCTACATTGATAGCCAAAATAAAAGACTACCTTGGTCCAACTAGTAATCCTATAATTGCAGTATATATATATATATATATAGCTAAATCAGGTTTGGCTCAGTATTATTGATATGGGTCGAGAGATCCGAGGTTCAATTCTTAATTTTTATAGTTGTTATACTAACCAAATTAATATTTATATATTTTTAAGATTAAATCACAAATTTAGTCTTTCAATTTCATAATTTATATTTATTTACTACCTTAAGACTTTTAAAAGTTTTCGAACACTTAAATTTTCAATTTAGCATGTCTCTTACATATTCAAAACTATTATAAATTTATTGGTCTCTTAGATATACATTTAGATTTTATATTGAATAAAATTCCGTCATTTTAATTTTATGTCTACTAGATATGTGGATATTTTAGATTTAAAGAATAATAAATGGACTAAGATCTATTTGATATAAAATTAAAAATTTAAATATCTATTGAATAAAAAATAAAGTTTAATAAACACATATGAAATACTTTTCAAATGTCAAATACTAAATAACACATACAATTTAAAATATTTTTTAAAAACATTTGTGATCTAATTTACTCCTGTATTCTAATCCTTATCTTTCTTTCATTTTAATTTTGCAGAAAGAAATTGAAAATTGGGTCAAGAGAAATAGTTAGTTTTAGAGAGGGCAATTTTTGAAAAAAATGGCTAAATGTATTAGATTTTGTAAATAATGACTAAACTCTATTTTTAGTAAAATTTTTATTTTACTTGAGGATGAAGATTATCTCTAGTTGAAAAAATGGTTAAAAATAGTAGGTTTAAGTTTTTACTTTACAAAACTAACATCTTTTTCAAAAATTTATAAAAATAGTTTTTTCAGGTCATTTTAGACGAGATTGACAACGAGATTTTAGTTAAAAAAAAACAACTTTTTCCAACTTATTGATTGTTTGGGGTTTTCTCGATATATCTCGTCAAATTATACATTGAGATTATGTGCATCCCGATGCTGATCTCGGACAAAATAGCACCGAGATTCTATATTTGAGATTTCTCGGTGAAATACCGGACATACTTAACATCGAAATTCATATATTTGAGCTTTTTTGGTAGAATCTCAGATATGATTAACACCGAGATTCTATATATATCCCAAATCTTATCCAATTTTTTGAAAAATTTGTTCTTTCACAAAATTAAAAAATATCGAATCAATTTGAAAAATCTAATTTGATAATTGGAAAACTCTATTTAGAATTTTAGGAAAATAGACTGAGAAAAACTATTTTTAAAATCTAGGATGAAAATCTAAACGTGCTATTTTTCACTATTTTTCCGATTGTGATTTCCATATTTTATCAATCCATGCAAATGGCTACAAAAGGAATGGAAAACTTAAAAATTTACGAAAACTAAAAAAAATACACATTGAAGAAAGATATATAGATTTACAATTTTATCCATATACATAAATAACAATAAAAGTGGAAGAGAAATTCAAAGTCTTGTAAGAGAAAAAGATCTTTAACTAACAAAAATATCTTGTAATTCTACGCAATTGATAGCTATCTTAAACCAATTAATGAGTTTAAATGTTCATATTTATATAAAAAAAAAAAAAAAAATTGAGCATAGCGCTAAGAGTGATTCAAGGTCAAAATGTAGCTTTTTTTTTTTTCTTTTCTTTTCTTTTCTTGAGTAAATTAGAGAAAAATATGAAAATGTTCTTAGGTCAAGCATCGTGTTGCAACACTCTAGCTCAATATTTCAAAATGTTGTAAAATAGAAGGTAAGCATTGTGATGCTCTCATAAAATAAAAATGTTGCAATAGCATTGAGTAATATTGTGGATCATTAAGAAAACGTTGCATGAATCGCGATGCTGTTTTAGAGTGTCGTGATGCTCTCGCACTATCTATTAATTTTTTTCTTTCATTTTCTGATCAAATAGAAGAGATTTTCAGGACCTATAGTTTCAGTTTTGGTCGATTTTTGCGAAAACCTATGAGTTTTACTTAATTTTGGTTTGTAATTGATGATTTAGGCAACGGAGATCAAGGTTCAATGTCCAAAGGCTTGAAATATTGGTATAAAGGTTTGTTGGGTTATACTAATGAGTTCTGTGAGATTTTCATTGAATGATTATTAATTTCTTAGGTCTTGTTTGATAACCATTTTATTTTTAATTTTTGGTTTTTTAAAATCATGGTTATTATCAAACAATTTCTTACCCACGATTTTCACATTTCATATGTAAACATTTGATTTCTTAGCCAATTACTAAAAAAAAAAAAAAAAAAAATAGTTTTTCAATTTTCAAAATTTAATTTTGATTTTGAAAACACTCCTAAAGTATAGACAAAAAAACTATAGAAATCACACGACGAAAGTAATGTTATAGCTTTAATTTTGAAAAACTAAAAAATAAAAATTGAAATAGTTACTAAACAAGGATTTAGCTTTTCATTTTAAATGTTTAATTCTATTCATTATAGAGATTTTAACTTTTAATTGAGGAACAAGTTAGTTTAAGATGCCTTTTCTTTTATCAATTTGAGTAGAAAACTACCTGTAAGAATGGTTGAGAGTTTATAATTTAAGTACAGTTTGTATCAAATTTTTTAGATCTAAGATTATAGTATAAATATTCTTTTTATCACACTCTCAAATATAAACAATAAATACAAGATTCTTAATCATCTCATCTCTAATTTTTCATATTTCTCTCATTTGTTCACCAAAAAAGAGATGTTCTTTGTTATCAAATTTTGAACTCAACTTTAAAATGAACTACACAACATTTTAATTGAAATGTGATATCCTATAGAAGACATGTCCAAGAGTTTGAGTCTTCTTAAAGAGAGTGAGATATTTACTATAATTTCCTCTATTATTTGTAATGCTCTCAAAACTATATGATCTCTTATTCAAATGGTATTAAATTTTAGTCCAACTTGATCGAAGTATATCTGTGAAAGTAGTTTTTGAAAGCTGGTTTATATTTCACTGCTAATTTTTCTATACTTAATCTTTTTAGATTTATATTTTAATTTCATGAATTGAAATATTCCTAAGATATTTTATAATGTTACTGTTGGTAGGTTATTATCAACAATTTCAAAAATCATTTCTAACGTAAAGTAATCATCATATCATTTAAATCCATAAATTTGAATTTGGTAACACATCCCTTTCAGCAGTGGATGCATCACAATTGTCCACATGCTGGACCGCCCCTATCTATCTACACATTGACAATAAGATGATTGTAACTAATCACAAAATTAATTATCATTTTTTAATGTTAAATACCTACGTTTTGTATTTTGTGTCAAAACTAACTTTGAAAGTTCAAAAGATTAAAAAATATCCTTAAATTTTCGAAAAAATTCACTATTATTCTTACCATTAGTTTTGGATAGAAACTATTAGTGTTTTCTGTCAAAAATAACCTCTAAACTTTAAAATTTTATAAAATATCCTTAAAATTTAAGAAAAAAAATTTAAAAATACACTTACAACTGGTATATGAGCGGAAACTATTAATATTCTCCTATTTCTCTATTTTTTCTCTTTTTTATCCACTCTTCTTCAATGCTTTCTTACTCCAATTATCATAGGGTGACCTAATGATAAATAGGGGACATGACCTTGATAAAGAGCCAAGAAGTCATGGGTTATATCCATGGTGGCCACCTACTTCAAATTTAATATCCTACGGATTTCTTTGATATTCAAATGATGCAGAGTCAAGCGGATTGTCTTGTGAGATTAGTTGAGGTATACATAATAAGCTAGCTGAGACACTCATGAAAAAAAAAAACTCTCTTACTCCCTTTCTGTTAACTATTTCACATTTGTATCTAAGAATAACAATGAGTAAATAAAATCCTCAACTTCAGTTGTTATGAGTGGATTATGGAATCAAGGATAAAACGGTCAAAGGAGAGCAAGAAAAGGCTGAAAGAATAGACCTGAGGACAAATTGTACGTAGTCAGCCTCAGCCCTAACTGAGGACGGGCCTCTTATGTTAGCCTAATAGCCAAAGACCCAGCATAGCTAGACCTTAATCCTAGCGTGCCTAGCAAGGATGTTGAGTTGGTCGGCCTCGACCAAGAATGAGGCCGAGGCTTGGAGTTTGATGAATAGAGCATGCTAAGTGAACAACTTGACCCATTTGGCTTGAGAGATTACCTAGCTCACTTAGAAATAGGAAACTCATACTCTAATCCTAGTTGGACTAATATAAACCCTGGATCAAATCCCCTATAAATATATCATTATAACTTCATTTGAGGTAACTTAAACTTTAGACTTCTTCTCTATTCTACAATTCTCTTATTGATTTTATCGGAACTCTTTTTCTTTGTTTTACAGGTCTCTCTTCCTAAAAATTATAAATTTACCGTTGATATCACGTGGAGGTTAGATGTGTTCTCTCTTGGCCAGAATTTGTCATCAACATCAGTTAAGGTACATAAGTTATAACAAAAAAGAAAAAGAATAATGGAAGCACCAAGCACTACAAGAAGTTTGGCCTTTGCTGTCAGTTGAAAAAACTAAATATAGATATATAATGTCAGTTTCTTTAAAAAAAAAAAAAAAAGCGAATCTTTAATGTTGGTTTTAAACTGACATTAAAGATGAGGGTACAATGTCGGTTCAAAACCGACATTAAAGATCGCCCTAAATTTTTCAGTAACCCTGGACTTTCTAATCTTCCGTTCCTCTCCTTCCCTCTCACTTTTCCGCTCTCTGCTCATGTAAAATGAAGAAACCCTAACCCCAAGACCCTCTCTTCTTCTCCTTCCTTTTGTAACGCCGTAAAATTATTTGATTATAGTGGATATTCATTCTTGTGGGTGATGTAGCCTCTGTCGAAGGACATGCAGATTGTTTGATGCTGAAACCACACATACTGCTCCCGGTTTGTGGAGAAAGCAAGGGTTCCACAGCAATAGATCTTATCCCAACCTTTTGATTACTTGCTTTGTTACTCATGGTGGATGGAACTCGACGACAGAGGCTCTAAGCTCTAGTGTCCATGATTAGGATTGTTGCATGGGGGAACGAGTCATTAATGCTAAACGTTTGGTCAAGGAGTTTAGAGATGGGCTCGAGTCGACCCTGTAGGCATAACAGAGGAGTTTGGTGTTGAGAGATGAGTTCGAGATCTTCCAATGTTCATCCAATTGCCCATCAAAATGCTCTAAAATTGGTCCCAAGCCTTGTTGAATACACTCATACCTACTTTCATCAGTTCTTAAGGTACGTTTTTACAAAATTTTAAACTTTTGATTCGCCAATCTCAATTGAATTCAAATTTCTATCTCAAAACTAACTAAGTTAGAGTTTTAGATTATTTATCCAGCTAAGAAACTCATGGAAGTAAGCTAAAGTTTCTTAGTATCATGCAATTTTTGGGTGAAGATTACAAATGAATGAAAGTTTCCTTTTAAGTTGTTTTAGTTTTTCCTTTTCATATGATGATTACAATCAACTCTCTACGTCTTCTTAGAGCTTTATGTATATATTGGTCAATATAACTTGTTGATAGGTTGTTAAACAATTTGTGACTTTCTTTGTTGTAAATTAGTTAATTTTGGTGTTTGTTTAAAGTATGAGTTGTATATATAATAACAATTAAGATTATATTTTGTACCTGTATTGATAAAGAAGATATTATTGATTTGTACGTACGTAAGAAAAAAAGTGTATATGTATATTTATTTTTCAATAACAAAATCATGACATACATTTAATATCGGATAGTTATTGATAAAAAGTAGGTGAAAACCAACATTAAAGATAATATTCAATGTCGGTTAAAAACTAACATTGAAGATAATTGGCATTGAAATCTTCGTTATCTATAATGTCAATTTTAGACCGGTATTAAAGACAACTGACATTAAAGACCTTTTATAATTTGATATTTGATGTCGATTTCAATCGATATTATATCTATATAATGTTAGTTTAAACCGACATTAAAGCCAGTTTTATAGTAATGAAAGAGTCTTAGGAATTAAATGTTTTGACAAGGTTGTACATTAGTAGTTGAGTGTGTGTTAACAACCAAATATATCTTTTGTATTTAGTCTTTTATTGTTTTGGTATGTTTTTTTAAAGGGAGATCTTGATTTTGAAATTTTGTGAGACTATGTGAGATTTTATGTTTTAGCTTGAAGTTTTGGTTTTTTATTTTAGTTACTAAGAAAATTGGTGTACGAATTGGACAAAAAGGAGGAAAAGGGGAGTATTTATATGAAAAATGAAGACATCTTTATAATTTTTTTAAAAATAGGTTCTTTTCAAACATAAGAAAATTTCAAATAAATTGATCACTGTACTAACTGTAGGAACATTTTTAAACTTTTTTTTCACAAAAAAATTTCAAAAAAATTCAAATGAAGATATCCCTATAATGTTAGTTTTAAACCGACATTAAAGTCCAGTTTTATAGTAGTGAAAGAATCTTAGGAATTGAATGTTTTGACAAGGTTGTACATTAGTAGTTAAGTGTGTGTTACCAATCAAATATATCTTTTATATTTAGTCTTTTATCGTTTTGGTATGTTTTTTTAAAGGGAGATCTTGATTTTGAAATTTTGTGAGATTTTGTGAGATTTTATGTTTTAGCTTGAAGTTTTGGCTTTTTATTTTAGTTATTGAGGCAATTGGTGTACGAATTGGACAAAAAGAAGGAAAATGAGAGTATTTATATGAAAAATGAAGATATCTTTATAATTTGTTTTAAAATAGGTTCTTTTTGAACATAAGAAAATTTCAAATAAATTGATCACTGTACTAACTGTAGGAACATTTTAAAACTTTTTTTCACAAAAAAATTAGAGTTGTTTTTGCAATGAGATATTATCGATTTTTGTTCATATATTAACAGTAAGGGTACTTTTGATTTTTTTTTTTTATTTTTTTTTATTATTATTTTTTTTTTAGTTTGGGGTACTTTTGAAAGTTATTTATTTACTTTTTGTTCTTGCAAAGGAATTAATTCATTTATTACCAAAGTTTTAACACTTATGCCCATACAATCATAATGAATTATCAAAAGCTTATTGAAAACAATTTCTTAATTATGTAAAATTTATGGTACTAAACATCCATTATATGGAACATAACACCAATATAAAATATAATATATGCAATGAACAACTCTAAGAGTCAAAGTTTAACTCACCAGAAGTGGTTTCTAGCGGACGACGACCAGCTTCCTTGAAGATCGAAGGGCGAACGGATGATGGACGATGGATGACGAACAACAGACAATGGACAAACGGTGACAGACGAGTGGTTTGATTTGGGCCACGGACGATGCAAACGAACGAACGGCTAGCTGGTTCGATGCGGACACGGACAATTTAGGCGACGGTTTGGGTGACGTGGAAGATTTGGGTGACGAATGATGCACGGACGAACGACCGGACAATTGAAGGACGGTCGATTTGAGGGTTCCTCTTTTCTGCTGTGTGCTAGGGTTAGAAGAAAGGAAAAAGATAAAAGCAAATCAGAAAGTGAGGGTTCAATTTGGGGATTTAAATCGAAGCTCCCGACGAGCTATCATAATCATTGAGAGTTCTTACATAACTCCTGACGAAATGTTTAACTCGTCGAGAGTTCAGCCTGTCCAGATTGACCTTCATTCCCAACGTCTGACGGGCATGGTGAGGCATCAAGAGTTTTGTCAAACTCCCGACGAGGCACATACTACGTCGGGAGGTATTAAGCACTCCCAATGGCACCCTTACATCATTTAGAGATAGTCTCTCTCATCATGACCTATTTTTCCCTTATTGTTTTAGGCGTCGGGAGAGTCCTTTTTTCTTGTAGTGATCTCTTCTATCACTAATCGATTCTAAACAAATATTTTTTCTTTTTCTTTCTCTATTTTCTCACTTTCTTCCTCCAATTTTCTTTCTCCATCTATTTTATTGATAACTCAACAAAATATTCAAAGTAAGTTGATGCAATCTTTTTTTCACAAGCAACCATAAGAATTTGAAATAACTAAACTACAACTAAACAATCTATGTTTGAAGCTTAAAAGTACATAATAAAAGCCTATAAGTAACCTATATAAGTAATAGATTTGTGTATTTTATGTGAAATCTATCATTGGTTATCATTGCTAGATTTCAAATAATATAAGCCTATAAGTCGTAAACTTTAATCACTGATAAAGTCTATCGGTAATATCACATCCTTGACCAAGTCTATCCATGATTGAGTATCAGCGATAGAGTCTATTGTTGATACGAGTCCATTAATAATAGAACTTTATTGGTGATAGAAATATAATAGAAGTATATCACACTGATAGGTTTTACTATTGGTGGTAGAAGTCTATTACTGACATAAATCTAAGAAGTCTATTACTGACATAAATCTATCGATGATATAATTCTAATTACTACTGATAGGCAAAATTTATCAATGATAGACTCTATCATTGATAGATTGCTTGAGCTAGATCTAAATATTTTTTCATACCTTCAAATTTTTTTGTATTATGTTATATCTACTAATACATTAGGTTTGACTGTTATATTTGCAATTGTCCATATTTTAAATTAATCAATAGACATTAAGGTTAAAGATTGAATTGATTATTAGTGAACAATCAATGTTAAAAGCATGAAAATCTTGAAATGTAGGAACCAAATTGAAACAAAACTCAAAATTAAAAGGTGAAATTATAACATTTTGAAAACTAGCTAAGAATTGAAATCAAACCGTAAATTTGAGGACTAAAAATATAACATATTAAAATTCAGAGTCAAATGAAAAATATACCTAAAATGTAGAACAAAGAAGAAAGGTATTTTGGCCTTGATTAAACGAAAACCAGAATTTTAGATACGCAGAAAATGGCAACCTAATATAAACATAAACGGAAACCAACCAAATTTTAGTTTAGGTTAGAATCCCACGAGTTGCATAATTTTCCAAAATGAGTAATGTCCAACCGCTTTTTCTCTTTTTCCATTATGTCACCTAAACTGAAACACTCAATCTAGGGAGGTTTGGAAATAATAGAGAAAATTGAAATAAATATTGAAAAGCAAACACATAAATAGTTAGTTCGATGCAAGATTATCTCATTCTTTTTATAGAGATTCAAGTCTATATGGTGAATATTTTTTTATAGCAATCATTTGTACATCAAGTCTTCTCAAGCCTATTCTTTTCCAGATATATAACAACAATTTAGTCCAAATATTGTATAACTCAAACCACTATGTACTAAGACTAAGGAATCGTCTCGTTGGAAGATTTCTTGCATGGAAATTGACATAGCTACATAAAACTCATATTTATTTCACAGCTTTCAACACTTTGCCCGAGTATAAGCTATTTCTAGATATCCTCATTTCCCACAAACAAGAATTTTCTATTCCTTTCCCATACTATAGATTTTCCCTTTTCTCCTCTACATCTGTTTTTCATTTTATATGTTATTTCATTTTAAATATAGATCATTAATTAATTAATATTCATTTGATAAAAATAATATAAATATTTATTTTTAATAAATCAATAATAATCTATTAAAATATTCACTTAACTTATTTTTTTAATAAAAAATTATTAAATGAATGTAATTATTTTTTTATATAAATAAATAAATAATTAGTTAATAATATCTTAAATATCTATAATTAGTAAAGTAGGATTAATTATATTTAATTAGTACAAAATTTATTTTCCAATAATAATAATTGATTATCTGATTTTTTTATAATCAAGTTGTTATTTATTGAGGTTGATTTTAATTTTATCTTTTATTATAAACATATAATCATTATTGATTATTTATAATAAGTTAATTATTTATTGTGATTAATTTCTATTACTTCGTTCATTATTAATATATGATATTTATAAAACCTTTTTAGTATTCTTTATTAACATATCATATTTTTATCTTATTTTTTATTTTTATATAATATATTATTTATTAATATATATTCTTTTATATTATTTAATTAAAATTAAAATTCATAATGTTGAACTTAATTAATTATAAAAATGATTAAATATTAGATTATAACTAATATGGCGTGTATTAAATATATTAATTAGTTAATTTTAATTATAAATTACTCAATTTTCAAATATTTAAAAATATACTTATTATTGATTCTTAATTATCAACTTTTATCAATATATTGAATAATGTTTAGTTTTTAGTTAATTAATCTATTACAATCATAAAAGATTGTCGTGCTTAATTTCATAAATAAAGTACAAACATAATTTTTATTCATAAATATATCATAGCATTTCTCCTTCACAATCAAACACAATCATCTTTGATTCTCAGACATTCTTTATTCTCAGACATCTATAAAATCTTAAATCAAACGGTCCCTAAAAGCTCAAATCTCTAAGGAACACACTCATCTTTTGGCTAATTGCTCTTAAAGGAACAAAATGGAGAAAGATCGACCTCTAAATAAATGTTTTGGGCCTAGCCTAACATCAAAATTCCAATCCCCAATGCCAAAATGTCGATTATATTAATGATTAATTGATATTAATTTATTAGTTAATTAAGCTATATTTTTATTATTAATCTCCTAAGTATAAAAATCCCACATGTATGGAGGACATTAAAAAAAAAAACTTTATCAAATGGGTTCTAAAGTTCCTTGGATAATAATATTTAGGGTTTTAAAAAGTGAAATCATTTGAAGCAAACAAGATTATTGAATGTATATTTGAAATCTCATGGCAAAACCTATAAAACTAACAAACCCTTAGTGTTAACAACAAAGATTTATTGAAGTTGTTGACAGCAAAATCTAGGCCAATAGAACTCACTCGATCTTAATGTGCCACCCTTGAGGAATTTGTATTTGGGGAAGAGGTCACCTGCAAAACATTTAGAATAACACATCAGTGTGGCCTTATCACAAACATTCTGATGCTTAAGTTAGTTTTCAGCACAAAGATTAGAGCAAGTTTTAATTTTAAGGAATGAGATGAACTAACCTGATATGAAGATATCATGTTTTATATATAGTAGGGGGTAAACCTATGATTGCCTCAATCCCTTGTCAAATAGGACTTGTGAAGGTTTGGGTCAAAGCCAGAGTAGAGAACCAGCTAGGAAAGGCTGGCCACGATCATAGCCTCCAATAAGGGTGAGCATGATAGATCGAAAAATCAAGTCGACCGACCAAACTGAAGTCGATCAGTCAGAGAAGGAGAGGGATCCGTCGGTGTCGGTTTGAGAAAATTTCAAATTGACAAATTAAAAAAATTAAAGAATAAAATCGACCAAACCAATCGACCGACTAACCGAATTTTATTCCTCGATGGTTGAGGTCAGTTTGAACATTTACTAAACCGACCATAGTCAATTTGGTAGTGATTTTGTCAGAAAACAGACTCCGACCGATCAATGCTCACTCCTAGTTTTCAAGGTTGAGGTTGACGGTTTAGGTTGAATGACCCAATTGCTTTAGTTGTGGGCTTTCCCTTAGAAAAGGGACATGTTGGTCAACCTCGGCTTTGGCCTCTGAGGCCAAAGCGACCTTCAAGTTAAATGATCCAATCACCTCTCCCGCATTCCACCATTACCTCACCTGGGTCTGTTTCTTGCCCATCCTAGATATCTTTGAGAGGAGGTAACTTTTCTGATTTTACCCTCAAACCATGTCTTCCTCTCTTAGTCTTTCTCGGATAGACTCAGGAAGGCAGTATAAGGCTAACTAGAAAGGAAGAAACAGTCATAGCCTACAAGAAGTAGGTTCGTTAAAGCATGGGTTAACCTTAACTTTAGCCTCGAAAGCCTCTCTTAGATTTTCTTAGGATCTCATTTAGGCCTTTCTGGTATGCCTTTTACGCATTTTGAGTTTAGATATTGACTCTATTTGTTCAAGTTTTTTCCTCGTTGGTTTTTTGAGTTTTCTTCTTAGGTACAAAATTATTAACAAAAGTGAATAAATAAAACAAAATTTAAAGTCATAAACTAATCACATGCTTCATTAACCTCTTCATAAATTAATCACTAAAAATTTCAAAAATTTCTCATGAGTAAATCAGTCTATCAATCCTCAAATTTCCTGTTTCAACTTAAAAATAAATTCGTTACTTTTTAGAATAATCATAAAATTTGTAGAAATAATAACGAAGTATATAACAACATTTTAAAATAATATTAAATATACGTCATTTTGAGAGTTATATATTATCTTGTGTGGTAAAGAAAAAGTATGAGATTACGTAATAAAGTAGGAAAATAATTGGAAGTGTCCAAAAATTGGAAACTTTGTCGTTTTTATAGAGGCTGGTCCACAACGACAAGACAACACTTAGGCACGTGTTTAGAACAGGCCCACGCCCACCTAGTGAATTCGGAATATGCTTTACCTCCCTCCAATTTCTATAACCTCAAAAATAATTTTTATTTCCAATCATTCTATTTTAATTCCTTTTTTTTTTTCTCCTTTTAAGTTTAACAAATGAGAAATGAATTTTTATTTCCAACCATTCATTTTTTTTTCTCCTTTTTAAGTTTGATAAATTAGAAATGCAGAGATTACCCCCAATCTAACATTTCATGTCTTGATTGTACATTGGTCAAAGAAGCTAGGTTCCTAGAAACCTGTTTGTTAGGTAATTCAGATTTTATATTATGTTTTCAGATTCATTGAATTCATCAAATATGTATTTGGTTAGCAGTCTCATTTCTATTTCTAAAAATTATTTCCAGATTTTGTAATCTAAACGGTACAAATTTTGGAAACTACTTTTTTTTTAAAAAAAATGTTTTTAATGTTATCTAGATTTTAAATTCAAAATTTTAAAATGCAAAATTATATTAAAAATGATAAAAACAATAATAGTTATACTATTTATAGTTATAAAATAAATTATTTATTTTAACTTTAAAATATATAATATGTTATTATATGATATTACAAAATAATAATAATTATATAAAAATTTTAACATAAAACAAGTTCAGAAATTGATTAGTAATAATTTATAGTCAACCTAATATTTAGTGAGTAATTAAATATATTTTCAATCACATTTTGATTATTTGTTTAAATCGGAATTTAATTTCTGAATTTGCTACCAAACATATATCTGAAAATACGAAATATAACTCTGTTTTCATTGAATCTCTAGTTTTCAAATTTCTGTTTTTAGATTACCTACCAAACAGACCCTAACTTTTCTAGTTATGCATAATATTGTTGTTAGTGGTTTTTTGTCTCCTTGATTTTGGATTTTTTTTTGAAGGTTGCTTTCTTCAAAAAAAAAAAAAAAAAAAAATTGAAAGATGGAGTACATGTTAATTATAGTTCAAAATTTCGATAGGAGTGGAATTTTGATTATCCCCTAATTGCTCGAAATTTTGAAAATTTCATTGATATTTTGATATTTCCAGTGAAATTTCGAGTTTTTTAGCAATTAGCTATGCTATTTTAAAGAGAAGTGCAAGGGAAGTTTTTTTTTTCTCTTTTACCATAAAAAGATCTTTATTTTCAAGAAACCACATATTTTCATTCAAATACTTTCTATTGAATTTTCACATCATTTCACCTTGAGCTTAAGTTAACGTGCGTTTTCTAATATTCCTCTCATTTTCTCAAGCTCTATCAACTTGTAAAGTTTTCTTTTTCTTCTTTCTTTTCTATTATGTTATGTTACGTTTAATATTATACCTTTTATATTCTGCTCGTATTTTATATTATGATATTTCTTATGTTATGTTAGTTTAATGATATGATTTTTCATTTTTGTATCCACTTCATTTTATAATAAAAACGATTTACAGTTATTTTATATGCAAATATTTAATATTACTTAATTTTGTAATTATTTATTTTATTTTTTAAAATTTATTCTCTCACATCAACATTTACACAGATATTTTACGATATACATCTAAATATTGTCTTACTTTATAGAAAGAGCTAGTTGCAAAATGGGTAAAACAAGTTATTAATATCAGGCCCGCAACCCAAACCTTTAGTTTTGCAAAAATAACAAAAAAAGCCCAACCCAAGATTTAAAAAGGGAAATGTAAAAAGTATACAAATACACCTGA
Organism: Benincasa hispida; assembly: GCF_027475165.1. NCBI lineage: Eukaryota > Viridiplantae > Streptophyta > Magnoliopsida > Cucurbitales > Cucurbitaceae > Benincasa > Benincasa hispida. The sequence continues at coordinate 29,197,966 of NC_143481.1, read as the reverse complement.
TATACTTTATACATCTGATACACACTTGAGACCTTTAATACACTTGATACTCCTTGAAAGACTACTAATGTACACTTGATATATTCGATATTCCTTGATACACTAGTGATATATACTTAGATATACTTTTACAAAGGTATTGTAATTTAAAGTGTGAAAGAAATCGAATATTTGACCTCGAAATCGATAGTACAAGCACTATGTCAGTTGAACTATGCTCATATTGGCAGGGTCTTCCTTTTTCTTTCATATTCTTCACCAAACATAAAATTTCGCTCATTATTCTCTCTACAAAGATCTCTCTTCCCAACCCCTCTTCCACTATCTCTCTCGCTCCTCTTCTCCTCTGCCTTCACACTGAACTCTGCCTTCTCTTTCTATTTCTAGATATTAACCTTCTAACATTGAGTCCTTAACTAACCCATCTGCCTAACAAACAAAGATTTCTAAACCGATCAAATTGAGGATAAGCTCTTCCTTAGTGGCAAAAATGGTCCATCTTTAGCGATGTTGGTGAATGCAAAGAATAACATCGACGAGAAGAAAAGCGGAAGAAAAACCTAGAAGAAAGCATGTAGGGTTTCTTAAGAGGATAAAATTAGAATCTAGAAAAATTAAAAATTGGAGCTGGAATTTTTTGCTATACCTGCCAACTAAATTGTCAATTATAGTCTAATTCCGTAACAACCAAAGTTTCATTAACTAATTGTAACAATTTTCATCAATTTCTATAAAGTTCCGTGAATTCCATCGATATCGATATTTATATTTCTATAATATCGAGATCTCAATATTTTCATTGAAATCGATATTCGAACCTTGATGTCAATATTAATTAAATTGTTTGGTAATAAAATCAAATCCTTTAAAATATTAGAGACGACATTGAAAAGTGGTATAAATTTTAGTGACCAAATGATTATTTTAACTCAATATTATATTTAACATCAAACTAGATTCAAATATAATTTTAATTTTTTTTAAGTACAATTAGGAATAGGAGATTCAAATACCTTTAAATTGCTAATACATATTGTTATGTGTGAATTTGAACCTAACGAAATAAGTCAAATACTAAGAAAATATAAAGATAAAATAAACTAATTAAGATAAGATTTGATATTGTTTGGGATTAGAAAAATCTTATATCCTAAACTAAGTAGATTTAAGATAAACCCTTGATCAAATCCCCTACAAATACACTATAATGACTCCATATGAGATATCTAAAAACTTCTCAATTTTTCTTTACTATTTAATTCTCATACGGATTTTGGCATCAAAGCATTTTTCTTTTATTTTATAGGTCCTCTCATTCCCAAATTATAGATTTATCATTGCTGTCATGTGAAGTTGAGATGTATTTTTTCCTATCCAAAATTTGGTATCAATACATAGATATATTAGTTGAGCTATATATTCATTTTTTAAAAATGATTTAACTAAAAAAAATGGAATATATATTATTTATGAATTATGGCAATTGTTAAAATGGTTCTTAAGAATTTTTATAAAAATTCAACCATATTGGAACAACTTGCATAAGCATAAGATTTTGATGTTAGCATAATTACTTTAGATCTATATTGAATAGATATAGCCTTAGAATTATTCATGTTAAATTGTCAAGAATAACATACCGGATTCTATTGCAAAATTTGACGACAATTATAAGGTGGCTACTGTCTTCCTCAACCAAAACTCCGAATGCTCTAAGTGAGATCTCACTCTTAGAAATAAAGAAAGACTGAATGCTTATTGTTTTAGTATATTGGGGACCATAGTCCTAAGGTCTATTTATATACTAGTTCAGGGTTCCCATTAAACCCTAATTAACTAGGAAGGAGCTTCTACCCATCAAGTCCATACTCAATTAGGAATCTAGAGCCTTAATTAATTAGATCACATTATAGGATCCATTCTAATAAAATAACCCAATGTGATAAAATATTGATCCACATACATAACCCATACTTTAATTATACGTATTATTATTTAAACACGTTTAATAATCTCTCACTTGGGCTATATCTGTGTACCTAATGTAATTAAATCACATAAATCTTAAGCGCACATAAACAAGTTATTTTAATAATAGAATTCCCCTTTAGTTCAATTTAGTTCATCTACTGTATTAGCACTAAATCAAGACAACTTTTGTTACTACCCTTGTAACTAAACCTTCCTTGATCACCAATTCTAATACATTCAATGACATAGATCAAGTATGGATGGATAGCATGGAAATTACAAGCAAAGTGATCTAGATCATGTCTGTTTCCAACTGGTCCAAATTCCTTAGTGAGACCATTCTTAAAAACTTTATGCTAAACCATGTGCATGATAAATAAGTTCAGATAATAAAACATAAACCATCAACTTTATTCTATATAGAAAATAAACAAAATAAGGTCAAAGAACATCCTCAATAACATGCTATAAACTCCACAACCATGGTAGAAGAAGCCAAAAGTGTTTGTTTAACACTTTCTCAAGATACAACTCATCCAACCAACATGGAGATATATCTCGAAGTAAATCACAAAGTGTCTTGGCATCTAACATAATTGGAATCAGAACACCCAATGGTCTCCAAAACTTCGGATAAGTGAGCATCCAACATAATCTGAATCAGAATACCCAAGACCCAAAGAACTCAACCCCAATAGACCCCATAACCAATTTCATCTCAACCCCTAAGATAGGTTAGATGATAGATTACTTAGATGATCTAATAAACCAAGGATCGGACAAAGCTTCAATTCCCATCAACCCTTGTTCTTCAAAGCACTCCATAAGCATGATGGATCAATCCTCACTTGAATGCTTCAAATATTCATGCATTCTATCTCAAGAACACACAAGAAACAAAACTTAAAAATGTTTTAAGGTTTAAAATCCAAGCTTTTAAGAATGCAACCTTTCATCTATAAACTAAATATACGAACCTTTAATGAATGAAATTACATAAATTAAATATATACATAGAACATTAATAATGTAAATGAATCTGAGTATTTAGATTCATTATGACTATTGGATGAAAAAGTGTCTTTAGATGCATGAAAAGTTATAATTCTTCACCATGGGTAGGAACCTTAGCTTGAAGGTAAAGATTAAATGTTCTAGCTCCCATCATTGCCAATTATTTGCTTATCATTCTCCCTTTCTTCGAGAAGATTCATCCTCGAATCTTAAGGATGTCTTTACAATGCAGCTTTGTAGTCATCATCTTGAACTTATTCAAACAATTGGATTGGAACCTCATTTTTTGGATCAATAGATATTTAGCTTGTTGGGGTTGATGCCCTAAATCTCATAGGGTCCTAAGTTTGGAAACCTTGTACGAACAAACTTGTATGTGATTAATAATATTTGATATTTTATTCAATTTTTCTATGAAATATGTGATATTTTAGTTGCATTAACCACAAACCAATAAACTAACATCCAAGGTTATCGTTGTAACTTAAACATATATGTGGAGACATACAGGTGGATCATATTTAAGTGATAACCTAAATGGTTTGTAGTACATGGATAAGGTTGGGTACCTTATCCTGGTGATACTACGAGTATGACTCGTTTTGTAGATATTACAAATGTTGTAAAGTGTTATAAATGATTTGATCCTGATCATTCATGTATTAGACATGCCAACGGAGATATTCTATACAAAAGAGTTTGTATAAGATCAGACCACGAAATGCTTAGTCTCATTATATAACACCATTCATAATAAAGACTTTCATTTCACCAGGATGACCATAGGTAACATGCCCTTAATCTTGAGTGAGTTGTGAACCCCGGCCTATGAGGGAGGTCCTTTGATTTGTATGGGTAAGAGCGGCCAGATCATCAACTCAACAAGCCTACCATTTTGGGGATTCGTCTGATTAGGGAGTTGGGAACTCAGCTACACAAGATGAAATTCACTCCTTCCTTGAAGTAGGTGTAAGTAGATAAATTGCTCCCTTAAGGGCTGATTCCGGGTCTTGAACAATGTGGCACCACAGCCTCTTCTGACCCTAGAGGGGTTTAGTCATAGTAGGACCTATAGATCTTGATGAACAAATTTTGTGAAACATGCTAATCAATGGACAAAATTGAACAAAAAGTCATCTCTTGAATTACACCACTTTTCTCCTGACAAATTTTCAAAATATGAATATTTGACACTAAAGCAAACTGAATTGAAGACCATAAAGAAAGAAAAGTTGTAGATTAGACTCATATCTAAAACTTTGAAGTTGACAAAAATATAAAATGAAAAAAAGAATGGATACTTTTTTTTACATTTGTATGTAATAAACATAATGTGACGAGATGAGAAGGAAAAACATAGAAACTTCAAATCGAAAAATAAGAAATTCATTGCAACAACGGAAAGATATATCTGATCTAGAGCCAAAGCATTGATACCAATGTTAAGAGACCTTCGAGAATCGGATCTAAGAACCATGTTGAAAACAAGACCCAAAGTACTCAACCCCAATAGACCCCATAACCAACAGATTAAATGTTCCAACTTCTATCGTTGCCAATTATTTGTTTATCAATATTTCATGTGAAATCTACTCAAAATCTTTTCAATGTAGTTCTTTTGTGACAATCTCAAAATTCCTTGAGAATGATCTCATAGTATTTCAGTTCCTAATACAAAAGAAGCATTACCAAGATCTTTCATCTCAAATTCTTTTTGGGAAACCTCTTAGTGTCATGCAATAAACCTACATCATTACTTGCTATGAGTATATCATCGATATATAACTCCAAAAAGATAGATTTTCTCCCACTGAACTTGTGATATACACAATCTTCCACTATATTCACCTCAATACCAAAGAAGGTAATTATCCCATGGAATTTGTGATATCATTGACAAGAGGCTTGCTTAAGACTGTAGATGGATTTATTCAAGTAGTACACCATAGACTTTGAATTACCAGACACAAAGTTTTCTTGTTACACCATATAAATTATCTAATCAATATTCCCATAAATGCATTTTTTACATACATCTGGTGTAACTCTAAATCAAAGTGAGCTATCCGTGCCATGATTATCCTAAAAGAGTCTTTCGATGAAACCAGAGAGAAAGTCTCTTTGGAATTAATGCTTTCCTTTTGAGTAAAACCCTTTGCAACAAGACGGGCCTTATATCTTTCGATATCGACGTGTGAATCCCTTTTGATTTTAAATATTCATTTACAACCTATGGGTTTCACTCCTATGGTAATTCGACAAGTTCCCAAACATCATTGTCTTTCATGGATTTTATTTCCTCTTCTATAACATTTATTCACTTTTGAGAGTTAAAACTTTGTAGAGCTTATGGAAGTTGATTGGATCATCTTCCATTATGCCCACATTATCATGATGTTTTTGAAGAAATACAATATAATCATCTGGAATTGCACTTCTTCTTTCTCTAGTGTATCTTGTTAGTGGTACTTCTTGAAGTTGTTGAGTTTGAACTTTAGGTTCAACAACAGGGACTTCAATGTTGTCTTGTTCTATAATTGGTTTAATAGTGAAGTCAAGAATTGAAGTCTGAACATTATTTATAACCACATTAGGAAAAGAAACTAATTCCTCTTCAAAGACATCTTTCCTTAAGTTATCTTCCCCCCAAACTCAACATCTTCAAGGAATCTAAAATTTCCCGTCTCAGCACAATGATCTAGAAATGGGATTATAAATCTTGAAACCCCGAGAGTGCTTAGAATACCCAACAAAATATCAGCTAATAGTTTTTAGTCCAATTTTCTTTCGCTAGGCTTGTAAGGCCTAGCCTCAGTTGGACAACCCCAGATGTGAAAATGCCTAATATTAGGCTTCTTTCCTGTCTATAGCTTATAAGGGGTTTTAGCTATTGTTTTACTAGGTACCCTATTAAAAATATATGCTACAATCTTTAGTGCATCACCCTAGAGGGATTCTAGTAGAAAAGAATGACTAATCATACTTCTTACCATATCCTTAAATGTTCTATTTCATCTTTCCGCTACACCATTCATGCTAGGTTTTTTCGACATAGTGTATTGCAAGACGATTCCACATTCCCCTTGGTATTTGGCAAAGGGTCCTGGACATTGCATACCTGATCCATCATATCTACTGTAGTATTCACCATCACAATCAGATTTGACAGCCTTAATTTTCTTTCCAAGTTAAAGTTCAACTTTAGCTTTGAAAGACTTGAAAACGTCCAAAGATTGAGACTTCTCATGAATTAAATATAGGTACTCACATCTTGAATAGTTGTCTATGAATGTAATAAGATATTGTTGTCCATTCCAAGAAGTCATAGGGAATAGACCACACATGTCTGTATCTATTAGTTCTAAGACGTTTGAGCATCTATTGACACCTAATTTTCTTTTGTTTGTCTATTTTTGCTTAATACATTCCACACAAACGTCAAAGTTACTTAATCAAGGGAATCAAGAATTCCATATGACACAAGTCTCTAAATTTTCTGTTTAAAGATGTGATCTAAATGCTTGTGCCATAATATAGTGGAATTCTCATTTAATTTACGCTTCGTACCACATGAATTAGATAACAGGAACTTGTTAAATGAAGCAAAAAAATCAAGCATATATAGATTATCAATTAAAGAACCGGTACCAATAAGCTTGTAATCTTGAAAAAGACCAACTTTATTCTTTCTAAAAGAACAAGAAAAACCAAATTTGTCCAAACTGGAAACAGAAACTAAATTTCGTCTAAATGATGGTACAACAAAAGTCTCATTCAAATTCAAATAACAACTAGTTTTTAAACGTAATCTAAAATTTCCAATAGCCTCAATTGGAACTATTTTACGAATACCCCCATAGATGAATCTTTCAACATCACTTGGCGGCTGGCTCCACAGGCAACCCTGCATTGATATACTTATATGGGTAGTAGCAACAAAATCTATCCACCAAGTATCTATAGGTATATAAGATAAATTAACTTTAGAAAAAACCAAAGTAAGAACTCTTCTTTACATGCCATTTGGGGTATTTGGGACAATCTTTCTTGAAATGACCTTCCTTTTTGTAGAAAAAACAAGGATGTTCAGTAACCTATTTCTTTCTTTTATTCTGCTGAGATGACCCTTTTGCACCACCTATAAATTTCCTTTTCTTCTTATCATGAGAGTCAGTTGTCAGATGAGCACTTTCTGTCATTTCTCTCTTAATTCTCTCTTCTTCTTGCATACATTGTGAGATAAGCTCACTAATACTCAATTTATCCTTTTGAGTATTATAAATTATCTTAAATTGAGAAAATAGTACAGAAAGAAAGATAAGTACCTAATGTACGAGTAAATTTTCATTTATCTCAATATCAAGTGTCTTAAATTTACCTATGAGATTGGACATTTCCATAATGTACTCCCTTATGTTTCCATTACCCTTATACCTCATGGAAGTTAAAGAAGTCAAAAGACAACTTATTTCTCCTTTTTCATTTTTGGCAAATATTTCTCAATTTTAGCAAGGAACTTATTGGCATTTCCACTTTCTGTGATAGAGCCCTGAAAAGACTTCGGAATGGAGTGCTTTAAAATCATTAGATATGTGCGATTTGATCGTTCTCACTTCTCTATATTAGTCGTATTCGGCCAACTGTTCCCTAGTAAAAGTAGGTTTATCACCAAATCCATACATTTGAGAAGTATCTCTAGACTTTCCTTCCAAATCTTGAAGTTCGATCCATTAAACTTAGGGATTGAACTCAGAATTCCAGATATTTGAGTAAGACCAACTGAAACAATAAACAATATAACATATACTTACAAAAATAATATCACATATGTGGTGGGCCCCTTTAACATGATACCAAGCACAACATTGATGTCCAGCCTTTGGGCAAAAAGACCAACTATAAATGGTACTCTCAATGTCGTTATCAAAGTACTGACAATAAACTCAGTAAAAAAATAGCTTTTCTTTATAATTGTCACATACTCATTACCACATACATACCCACAATTTGGCCAAATAGTTATCTTCCTTTGGGTCGATAGTTATCCGCATAAATTCATGAATATTCACATCTTATATTTCATAATTAAATTAATCTAGATAACATAGACTACTTTGGTAACATATGATTTTGACCAATCCAATTTAAAATATAAGACACAATAATATAACAATATTATTGTACAAAAATAATGGGAAAAGAACACCAAATAGTATTTACCAAAATTCACCCAATAATTACATACACATAATACAATTAAAGCAACATAAACATGTGATTATCACTAAATATCATTAATAAATTTAAATTCACCAAAATATCAATCAAATTTAAATTTAAATCTACCACATTATCAATCAAATTTAAAAACCAAATTTTAGATTCACAAATTTGAACCAATTAAATAGGTTCTCAACCAATTATCTAATTAATTAGGAATTACCGATAGAATTGATTAATTTCGATTGATTAATACTTGAAAAATACAAGACCTTCAATCAATATTAGCCTTAAAACTACCGAATTCAATCAATGTTATCGATTCATAAAAAATAAATAAAAACCACTTAGTTCAGATATTTGTTTTTTTTTTTTTTTTTTTCGCGGACAGAAATCCACTAAATTGAGAAGAGAGAGCCGGTGAAAACCCCAACCAACGGCCAGTGTGTTTCTTTTCTTCCAAACCGCATGCCATCGCCAGTGATACCCACGGCTGGCGGTGGGCTTCTAATCTTTAAATACTTTAACCAAAATTAAAGTTAAATCACAATATCAATAGAAAACGAACATCAACCAATAATCTAACATGAACTACTGATATCACTTGTTAGCAAAAATATTTTAAATCTATATTGAATAAATATCTCTAAGATCATTCATGTTAATTGTCAAGAATAACATATCAGATTACATTGCAAAAAATGACGACAATTGGGCTCCAAAGGTACTCATGTTTTGGAGGGAGTGAAGAGATGGACCAATGTGGGTTTTGTAGACATCTTATACGTGTGTTATTGGGTGAGTCAAGACAAGTGTGTGTGATGATTATTTTTAATAAAAAAATATTATTTTATTTTATTTATTTATTTTTATTTTTATAATCGAAAAAAGGGAGAAAACGGTCCATTGATTATTTTTAAAACGGTTCGTTGATTAATTTTAAAACGCTCAGTTTTGATGCTGAAGGCCTATAAAAGGCGAGGCCTTCAGCAGTTCGTGATATACAGAATTCATTTTCTAAATACCCACTTCATTTTCCTCTCCTCCTCCATCTTAGCTTTTCGAGTAGTGAGTTTAGAAATGGTGTACATTCCGATCGATAACGGTGCATTTCCGATCGATTTTCATTTGGCTGTTTTATCCTGGGGACGACATGGCAATTTTCAGACCTGCTTGCATACTTGAGCAGAGCCGCGAAACATCTTAAAGAGAGCGAACTCTATAACTCAGCCTATAACGAATTTCTGTTTTGTAGGTTTTGCTCTTCGCTTGACCGCTGTGCCTTGACGACTTACAGTTTGTCGTTCTGAGGGCCCTGCTGTTTCCAACAATTTTAAGACGTTTCCACATCTTCAATGGCCCTCAGTAGCAACAATGAGATATCTGACCTCAACCGTCCATTCCGGTTCGAAGGAGCGAATTTCAAGTTGTGGAAGCAAAAGATGCTGTTCTTTCTCACCGTCAAGAAAGTTGTCGAAGCTTGTACCAACACTAAGTCGATCATCTCTTTAGAAGAACTAACTGAACAACAGATAAAAGAAGTTACTGACTGGGAGGAGAAAGACTTTCTATGTAAGAATTTCATTTTAAATGGTTTGACTGATGATCTGTATGACTATTATAGTACCATGAAGACAACGAATGAGGTATGGGATGCCCTGTAAAAGAAGTATAATACCGATGAGGCCAGGTCGAAGAAATATGCGGTTAGCTGTTATCTCAAGTTCCAGATGACGGATGACAAATCTGTGGAGGCCCAATCCCATGAACTCCAGAGGATAGCCCATGAGATAATTACTGAAGGTATGCCTCTAGACGAACAATTCCAAGTTGCTGTTATTATTGATAAACTATCCCCCTTGTGGAAGGATTTTAATAACGCTTTGAGGTATAAGACAAAAGAGTTCTCCATGGAGAGTCTTATAACCCGACTAAGGATCGAGAAGGAAGCCTGGAAGCAGGACCAGAGGGAGGAGGTGAATGCAGTATTTAGAAAACCCGCCTCTGCCGTGGTAAAAACCTGACAAAAAAACCTAAGGGGACAAAGAGGAAAGGTCAGAACGTGGCTCCAGCAACCAGAACCAACAGAAAAAATAGAAGCCACCTTCAGAAGAAACGGTATAGTTCATCTGCTTTAATTGTAATAAACCTGGGCACATGGCTAGGAACTATAGGAACAGGTGTCGTCCTGCTGGTCAGGCAAACCTGACAGAAGAACCGTTAGTCGCCATGATCATAGAAGTAAATGTGATCGATGGTTGTGAAGGGTGGTGGATAGACACTAGTGTGAAGCGCCATGTTTGTCATGACCTTAGTCTATTTAAAACTTATACTGAGACTAAGGATAAGAATATTATGTTGGGAGATCACCACTCCACGAAAGTTGTTGGAACCGACAAGGTGGAACTGAAGTTTACCTCTAGAAAGACCCTCACGTTGAAGGACGTTCTGCACACTCTGGAGATACGAAAGAATTTGGTTTCGGGCTATCTCCTAAACAAAGTCGGGTTTACTCAAACTATAGGGGTAGACCTATATACCCTTACCAAAAATAATGTATTTGTAGAGAAAGGGTATGCAACTGAGGGAATGTTCAAATTAAATCTAGACCTTAATAAAATGAAATCTTCTGTATATATGCTATGTTCTATGAATATTTGGCATGCTAGACTTTTTCATGTGAATAAAAATTTAATTAGTAACATGAATAGGCTGGAAATGATACCTAAGTTATCCACAAATGATTTTGATAAATGCGAGTATTGTAGTCAGGCTAAAATTACTAAAACTCTGCATAAATTTGTACTTAGGAATTCTGAGCCTCTAGATTTGATTCATTCTGATGTTTGTGAATTTGATGGTATATTGACTAGGAATAGTAAAAGATATTTCATTACTTTTATTGATGACTGCCCTGATTTTACTTTTGTATACCTGCTGAAAAACAAAAGTGATGCTTTTGATGCCTTCAAACTTTTTGTTTCTAAAATAGAGAATCAGTTTAATAGAAAAGTTAAAAGACTTCGTAGTGATAGGGGAACCGAGTACGACTTGGACAGTTTTAATGAATTCTTTAACTCACATGGAATAATACACGAAAAGACCGCACCTTAATCTCCTGAAATGAACGGAAAAGCCGAAAGGAAAAATAGAACTTTAGCTGAGCTAGTAGTTTCTATTTTACTTAGTTCAGGAGCCGCGTCTTATTGGTGGGGTGAAATCATCCTTACCGTGTGTTATGTCCTAAATAAAATCCCGAAATCTAAAAATAAAACTTCACCTTACGAAATTCTCAAGAATAAGAAACCAAACTTGTCCTACTTTAGAACATGGGCTGTCTAGCCTTTGTAAGGATTCTTGACCCAAAATAGAGAAAGTTGCTAGTAGTGCTTACGAGTGTGTTTTTATAGGTTATGCCTTAAATAGTAAAGCCTACAAGTTCTATGATCTAGTGAACCAAGTGATCATTGAGTCAAATGATGCCGACTTCTTTGAAGATTGGTTTCCTTTTAAATCAAGGAATAATGAGTGCTCTAGTTCAAGTGGTGCTCTAGTTCAAGTGGTATAACCCTAGTTAGAAATCTTAACCCTAGAGAGGAAACTGACCTAGAACCTAGAAGAAGTAAAAGAGCTAGAACCGCCAAAAAATTCGGAAATGACTTCCTGACCTACAATGTAGAAGAAAATCCTAAAGATCTAAGAGCTGCCCTTTCCTTAGTAGATGCCAACCTATGGCAAGAAGCCATAAATGATGAGATGGACTCACTTGAGTCAAATAGAACTTGGCACTTAGTAGATATACCCCCAGGATGTAAGGCAATAGGGTGCAAATGGATCTTAAGGGGAAACTTAGACCTGATGGGACTGTCGACAAATTTAAAGCCAGGTTAGTAGCGAAGGGCTTTAGACAGAGAGAAAACGTAGATTTCTTTGACACCTTCTCCCCTGTCACTAGAATTACCTCTATCCGTGTCCTATTCTCTCTTGCTGCCCTTTATAACCTCGTAGTACATTAGATGGATGTAAAAACCGCTTTCCTAAATGGTGAACTTGAAGAAGTGATTTACATGGAACAACCTGAGGGTTTTGTTGTCCATGATCAAGAAAATAAGGTGTGTAAATTAGACAAATCTCTCTATGGACTAAAACAAGCTCCTAAGCAATGGCATGAAAAATTTGACAACCTTATCCTATCTAAAGGTTTCAAGGTCAATGAAAGTGACAAATGCATCTACCATAAGTTTGATAATAACCTCTGCATTATATTGTGTCTATATGTAGATGATTTATTGATCTTTGGATCGAACTTGCACGTCATAAATGATGTAAAATCAATATTGAGTGCGAACTTCGACATGAAAGACTTAGGAGAAACTAGTGTAATCTTAGGTATAAAAGTAAATAGGTCTGAAAAGGGAATTTCTTTGGATCAATCTCACTATATAGAAAAGATTCTAAAGAAATATAATTACTTTGAGTGTAAACCAGCCTGTACTCCTTATGATCCTAGTGTCAAGTTGTTCAAGAACACTGGTGATAGTGTTAATCAATATGAGTATGCGAGCATCATAGGCAGTCTTAGATATGCTGCCGACTGTACTAAGCCTGACATAACTTATGCTGTAGGACTACTTTGCGAGTTTACAAGCAGACCTAGTAAAGAGCATTGGAATGCTATAGAAAGGGTCATGAGATACTAAAGAAAACCCAAAACCTAGGATTACATTATCAAAAGTTTCCTGCTGTCTTGGAAGGGTTCAGCGATGCTGATTGGAACTCTCTTTCGGATGATCCAAAGGCTAAAGTGGCTATATCTTTAATATAGCTGGCAGAGCTGTCTCTTGGAAGTTCAAGAAATAGACTATTTTAGCCCAATCTACGATGGAGTCAGAAATGATAGCACTAGCGATAGTACTGTAGTAATCGCAAAAGTTTAGAACTGTTACTACAATGGAAAGAGACGTCAAATACGTCGTAAGCACAGTACCATTAGAGAGTTTCTCACTACTGGTGCAGTTAGAGTGGATCAAATATGGACTGATGAAAATTTGGTAGATTCTTTGACGAAGGATTGGTTAGAGAAAAGGTTTTCAGAACCTTAGAAAGGATGGGACTTAAGCCTATCGAAAAATGAATCACAGTGAGGAAAACCCAACCTGTAGACTGGAGATCCTAAGAAACAGGTTCAACAGGTAATAACTAATCACGAGTGATATATAGTGAATCATGCTAAACCAAACACAAAGTTCCATTCCTATAACTTAAAGTCTGAGCATGATATCCTGAAGCGTAAGAAAGGTCGAACTCAGTTCTTAATGAGATCTATACTTGATGACAAGTGGGGTACCTAGCTACAGAAGTACCCTTGATAGACTCACCTGTTTGAATATGGAAGTGAGGGTCACTTCCTATAGAGTTTTTAGGCAAACTCTCTAGAACATTCACTAAACCGAGATTCACGTGCTAGGCCTTAAAAGCACGGGCTTTCGTACTACACCCTAATGACACTCTGTGTGAGATGCTGTTAGAGATAAAGTTCAAAACCAAGGGTTACTCTAGTATATTCTGAATCATCTACACTATGTAAAATTTCAAGTCGTAAGACACCTTTGCTTATGCACAGTGTTGTATAGACTGAAAGTGCTCGATGAAAATCTTTTCTCTCTTTTCCTTTTGTTTAAATTTCCAAGTGGGGGATTGTTGGGTGAAAATTTAACTTTCAAAACAAAGAGGGAACCAACTTTGTTGGTTGGAGAATCCCACATTGGAAAATTTGGTGTTGAAAGTCTTATTTATGTACTCCAACCTTGTGTTTTGGGTTTGGGCCCCAAGGGGTACCCATGTTTTGGAGGAAGTGAGGAGATAAACCAATGTGGATTCGGTGGACATCCCACACACGATTTTGCATCGTTTGAATTCATGGTGACCACCTACCTAAGATTTAATATCTTTCGAGATTCCTTGATATTCAAATGTTGTAGGATCAGGTGAGGTGTTTCGTGAGATTAGACGAGGTGCGTGTAAGTTGACCTAGACACTCATGGATTAAAAAAAAAAAATTGAAGAGAGATAACATGGAAATTTATAAAATCTTAAATGATAAAAGAAGTGATTGTCTATTCAAACATATATTTCCATAATAAAATCATGGTATTTCATATATATGGTGTAGATCACATCCATAAATGGTGAATATATCACTTTATCTATTCAACTCAAATAGTTGTTTTTAAAAATTTTGTTCTCCTTGATTTAACTTGAATTTGAGATTACCGATAAATTTTGATTTTTTTTCTTTTATTTTACGTGAATTAGAAATTTTAGGTATAAAATTTTTCCTAAAATGTGTGATATGTTTTTTTTTCGTCTTTTAACGTGAATGGCTAAAAATAAAGATTATCAGAGATAAAATATATTTATTATTCATTATCTTTCCTTCTTTAACGTGAATGCCTAAGAAAAAAAGGGATTGTTCTTTTTCTTTCTTTTAATGTGAATGCTTTATAACCTCTAAACTAATTGGTGTTCATTTTAAAACAAAAAAAAAATCTACAAAGACATAAAAATAAGTCACCCTCTTCTCTGTCATTTAAAAATAATAAAATTTATTATAACCCCAAACTAATGGATGTTTGTTTACAAAAGTGAAAAAGTGGAAAAAAAAAAACTATGAAAGCATAAAAATAATCAGCCACTATCTTCTGTCACTTTGTCGACCTCTAAATTGTTCAAACCTTTTTGAATTTCAAAAGTAAGGTCTTTTTCTCCACTCTCTTCATCATTTGAGGATTAGTAGGTGAATGTTCGTATATAAAAAAGAATTGCAAAAACATATAACAAATACATTAAATCATTTAATATGATCTTAAAAAATAGAAAAATGAAAGAATTTGAAAAAGGGGACAAAATGAAAGAAAGAGGGAGGTGATCCTTTCTTATAGACCTAGCAGAGATATGGAAGAGCGGGTTAACAAAATTAAGAGATACCTTATAGAAAATGAGAGGTTGAGTTTAGTATTTATAAAGAAAAATTAGATAGATTTCAAATCATAATTATATTTAATTTTCAATCAAATTATATTTAACGTGATATAACATGAGATATAGACAGATTATTAGACATAAAATGTGATTTTAAAAAAAAAATTCCTTCTTTTAACGTGAATTTGACACCTTAGAGATAAAATGTGATTTTAGAAAAGTGTGTTCCTTCTATTCAACGTGAATGAATAAAAATATGAAAATTTTTTATTTATTAATTTTAATGTGAAATTACATTATATAATCGTATGACCATAAAGTAAAAGGAGTGAAAGAAGAAATCAAAAGTTTCTCCCTATAACCCCTATTAGATAGTATAGATGTGGTTTGGATCATATTCATACACAAAATTTGCCCCACTTAGGATGTTACCACAGTGACTCGAAAAGTTGTAAAAAAGAACAAAATAAAAATTATTAAAAGATGTAAGGGTAGAATGGAGATATAAATATTCTAGCGTAGATTTCATAGCTAGCTAGGATGGGGATTTGAGTATTTTTTTTAAAAAAAAATTGACATTTAAGTTCGGTAAGTTAAGATAATGTTTTTTAGAACAACACAGATACAAAAGTAGTAGAGATTGAGCCATCAAAATTTAAAATGATAATATATATTTTCTCCGCTAAACTATGCTCAAAATTAAGAGTGCAACAAAAATTGAAAAGTTGAAAAATCAAACCAATCCACTGGTTTGATTTGATTTTTTTAGTATAAAATTGGACATCTTAATTTGTATTTGGAGAAAACAAAATAGTATTAGCTTGAATAGGCTTTTACTTGGAAAAACGAATAAAATTCAATGAATCGATATATATCCTTAAAAGCAAACTCTAATAGTAGGTATCTTTTAGTATTTTAATTATGGTGCATATATATTTGTTGTTTAGAAAAAAGGAATCTTCTTAAATATAAAAAAAAATATTTAAAAATATTTACATTTTATAGCAAAAGTTCAAAAAGTACTAGTACTTTTTTTAATTTTTTTTTGCTATAAAGTATAAATATTTTTTGAATTTTATTATTTATAAGAATTTTCCTAGAAAAAAACTAATTATTATAGAGCATGTATACTTTTTATTTAGAAAAGTGTCCAAAAAAAAAACATTAAAACGTCTAACATCAATAAATATATATATATATAAAATAGATCCAATTTAAAATTAAATATAGCAAAAAGTAACGATTCAAAATAAAAGTGGAAATAAAAAAAATGAAAGTAAAAAAAAAAAAAAAGTAAAAAATCAACATGGTTCAATTAACACATAAAATACGTAAAAAATATTTTAAAAATAAAGAGAAATTTTCACCGATAGAAAAAATGTCAAACTATTTACAGATATAATAAAAACTATTGATAAATATTAATATACTTCTATCAATCTCTATCCATATCTATAAAAAAAAAAAAAATAAAAAAAATTAGTATTTTGTGGGAATAATTTATCTTATTTTTATACATTTGAAAATCCTCATTTAATAAAAACATTTATTACTCACTCATTCAAAGTTAAAAACTTGCGGAATATAATTAAATAGATTAAAAATTTCATAGTCCCATATTTCTTGGTTTCTTTTGCCAAATACTTTGAACTTAAAACAAAAAAACAAATTAAGTTTACCCAGAGTCTTCAAATGATCCCATACGCAACTTGACTAAAGTGAGGCTTAGTGGTGAGTCCCAACGGTGTTACGGGCAAAATCAAGCCATGCGCTTTGACTCGTTGACCAAGATGATATGTTTGGATAAGGCAAACTCCGTTCAACTTTATCTTATCCATTTATCATGTCCGTTTCTAATCATGACAATTTTCTTTTTTTTTTTTTTAAAAAAAATTACAACTTTAATAAAAAAAAATTAAAAATTAGACAATTCTCTTTAGATTTTACTTTTTTTTTTTTAATATGACAAAAAATTTCCATCTAAAATTTAGTTACTATTTAATTTATTTGTGATTGCTATCTGATTTGTATGTAATTGTTATCTGATTGTCACGTCTAAAATTATAAAAAAGTTGGAACTCATCATTTTAATTTCTTAAAATATATTTTATAATACAATTCTCCTTTCCCTTTTTCTTTCTTAGGAACATAACCATGACATTTCTATACTTTTATAACAAACACTAGAATTTACATTGAACTTTAATTTCAAACTGTAATCCTCTTAAATTTGAATTTTAAATTAAACTAAAGTATTTTTGTACTTTTGTAAGAATGTGTTCCTAGTGAAAAGGATTCTGTTCATTTTGATTGGGATGATTTTATTATTTTATTATTTTTTTAATTTTATTTTAAATAAATATTATTTTTCCAATGTGAACAAATACCTAAAATATTAATTTTCCTTTTTCAATCTACATTACGAGAGATGAATTTGTGTGTGTTTACAATAAATTTGAAGGGAGGGAAAAGAAAGAAGTACAAAAAAATGTAAAGTGAGTAATAAATCATTATAAACTCTTAGACTCATCGGTATGCATTTAGAAAAAATTAAAAATTACAAAATTATAGAAGTATAAAATATTATAACAACCACTTTCACTTTAATGACCTCTTAATTGTTTGAAACTTGAGAAATTTCTTGAACTTCGAGATCAATGGTTTTCTTCTTTTCTCTTTTATGTGAGGTAGGTGAACTCATGTGTATTTACAACAATTTTGGAAAGAGAAAAGAAAACTATAAAAGCATATAAAATAATAATAATTTCATTAAATCATTTTATATGTTTACTAAATTGAAAGATGCAAAAAATGATAGTAAATCACTCTCTTCTTGGCTATTTTATCAACGTCTAAATTATTTGATCGTTGCAAAATTTCTTGTGAACATCGAGAGCAATGTTCTTCGAAAATAAAACCTAATTTAAGATTGAGTCGTGGAAGACCGGATATACAAAAAAAAAAAAAAAAAAAAAATCTAATCTAAAAATGATAATATATATATATATAGAGAGAGATTTTCTAAGATTTTAAGAAAAAAATGTGGTACCAAATTGTTTTATCTCTATAATTAAATTTACCATATATGATCATATAACCATCAAATAAAAAGAGAAAAATGAAATCAAAAGTTTCTCTCATTTAAACTCTTTTTAAATAGTATGGATATAGATATGGAATATTTTTTATAAAATATCGAACAATTAATATCACAAAATAAAATAGATTCAATTTATGAATTAAAATATACTCGCTCTTCTTCTTCTTTCCCCCACTTTTTAGTTTATTTTCATCTCTAGGTTAAAAAAAAAAAAAAAAAGCTTATCTTAGTTGCTTAAAATTTGATCAAGTTTTTTAATTCAAACATTATGGTTGAAGTACTCAATAAGAAAAAAAGTGATATATTACTCATTTTCTTGTTGAACAACAATTATGAGCATGAATTGCTGGATAAGACTTTTTATGCTTAACTTTTGAGTTGTAATTAGGGTGAGAATTGAAGGATATGCTTTGGCATTATTTTCATAAAGATAAAAACACCTAACCAACTGATGATTAATATATAATATCTTGTAAGAAAATTAAAGGCAGTGGAGCCCTTAGCTTTGTTGGAAGCTTGTGCGGTAGCAAATTATAGATCTAATCTTCAACATATGGATATGTGCTTTATTATTCTATAAATATCTTTATTTTTATTTGATAAGAATCTACAAGGCCAATCATAAATTTGTGTTTACTAATTATTAGAGAAATCCAGATTGGAAATGGGTGTCAAATACTAATGGAAATAAATTAGAACCCATTTATACTATCTAAAAGGATTTTGTGGAGAAACTTTTGATTTCTTCGTTTGTCTCTTTGAGTGAATCGTCATAATGTAATTTTATATTAAAATCATTAAATAAAATTTTTTTCTCCTATATTTTTAGCATTGCACATAAGAGAAAAAATATTAAAAAGTTCCCTATTTCTGTACATCACACGTGAGAGAAGAAGAAAAAGATCCCCTATTTTTGGCATTCGCACTTTAAAAGAGTAAAATAAATCACATTTGATTTCTAATTCAAATTATAAAAAAAAAACACATTTTATTTCTAATAAGGTCTAATTCACTTTAAACATTAAAAGAAAGACAAAACAAAAAAAAAATCATATATTTATCTCTTATATCAACTTCACGAAAAAATCTAAAAACAATCACATTTTATCTCTAATAATTTCTACTTCACCTTAAATAAAGGGATTTAATTAAAACATTTTATCGCTAATACTTACTTCACATTAAATGAATGGAAAAATCTAAATAAAATATATCATGTTATCTAAAAAAATGATATCCTAATTAATTGCACATTAAATCATTGAATAATCTCATTGTAGATTTGGATTCACATTTAGTGATAATATTTTTTTAAGAAAAGAATCTCATGTTATTATCACCTTAATATAATTTGATTGGCAATAAATCAAATTATGATTTGAAATCTAAATTTTATATTCAACTTCCCATTTTTCATTAGGTATCTCCTCTCCTTTTCTTTTTTTTTTTTTTTTGAAAAAAAATTGCTAAATGACTCTCTCCAATTTGTTTTTTTTTTTTTTAGAAAATCGTTATAGTATTCAGGTACATTTTTAAATTTCATTAATAAATCTTTCCCAATGTTTCTTCTCATTTCTCTTTTAGGTCTATGGTCGAGAAGATTTACTGTCACCTACAAACCTCTACTAATCAAAGAAAATTTATAATACCGAACTACTCCTATCACTACAAAGATGTAACAATAATGATAAGTCCAGGTCGGTCTGCAGGGACGTGCAATTTGTTTCGTTATGCCAATTTTCTAACTAGAGCGTTAAATGGGAGGTTTGGTATGAATGAGAATAAATGTACAAGAAAGTAAAATAAAGTGGGTAAATGTATCAAGGATTAGATATTCTAGCTCTTGGGAGTAAATGAATTCCTATGTAATTTTCTATCATTAGATTGTTTTTATTAACTCATATTGATTATGCTTAACACAACACTTGTTTGATTACCCTAACTAGCATCTACAAAGGCGGACAACTAATTAAGACTAAATCATACAAGTGACCTGAATTAAATTAAAACTTCTAATGAAGCCCTAATTAACTAAGTACAATCAATTCAACCAAATTCAATAGCGATCAAGAAGAACCAATTAACACTTGCATTAAGTTCTAGATTTCTATTGTTAAGTTAATTAATTGGATAGCCAAAGTGATTAACTTAGTTTCCTTGAAATAAATCAAATCGAATAATTTAGGATCAAAGAGTAGACTTAAAAACCCTAGCATGAAAGACTCAATTTTTTGCTACTCAATGACTTAGGCTAGACGAAGAGAAAGACATCATGCAAACATAAAATTCTTTAGCAATCAAAATACATTTAAAGGAACGATCGTTGGACAAATCAATAAACATAAATCAAAGAATTAAAATGCATTCAAAGAAATTAATACGAAACAATCCTCAAAGTTGTTACATAAGTTTACATCCCAAGATCTAAAACTGAGAAACTAACCTTGATGACTTCTAGACAAAGAAGAAGAGATAAATTGATCCGATCCATGGAATATAAATTAAAAAAAAAATAAAATCTAACATAAAATAATAATGCAAGAATAATGAAAATTAAGTTGGTTGACGACCTTTCTCTCTCTCTCTCTTTTTTTCATCTTTCTGACACACAAAACCCTAAATAGGAGGGTGCATTTATAGAAAAATCGGGGCAGTGCCACAACGCTTCGACAGAGCGCAGCTGTGCTCTAGCCTTCTGCTGTTCAGTGTCACGTACAGCGCTACGACCCCATGCGATGGATCATCTGCAAGCGCGCTTTGCTTTTCTCCGCTAAAGTTTGTAGTGCCATGGCGCTCTTGCCAAAGCGTGCTATTATCCTCTAGTGCAACGACGCTCCCTTTAGGGGCAATTTGGTCATTTTTTTCTCTTTTCTATTTTTTTCTCCGTTTTGACTTGAAATGCATTCAAATAGTGTTCTACCGTTGAGTGTTGCGCATAGCGCTATGGCCCCCTGCGATGGATCATCTGTGCGTGCGCTTGCTTTTCTCCACTAAAGTTCGTAGCGTTGCGGCACTCTCACCAAATCGTGCTACTACCCTTCAGCGTAGCAATGCTCCCTCTAGGGGCAATCTGGTTATTTTGCCTCTTTTGTTGTTTCTTGCTCCATTTTGGCTCAAAATGCATCCAAACAGTCTCGATGATCTCCTCTGCTCTTTTGTCTACTAAAAACACTGGATAAAGCATTAAATACTTAGGAACTGACAGGTTTTAAGTGGGAATAAATAGCTCCTTTAGAGAGCTATCAGACACTTCCAACCTAAATCTTGTTAGTCCTCGAGTAAGAGAAAACACATAAGCACAAAATAAACAATAAAAAGTTTGCATTTCAATTTAACTCAGGCATCAGTCCTATATTATGCTTCAAAACTTAAAAACATGAAATTTACAATTCAAGGAGCAATTTAAAACATTTTCTATTTTTCTTTGCGTGTATGTGTGATAAACCAACCTTAGTGGACTCTATAGACTCGGGACAACCTTATGGCATCTTCCATCCATCTTTCCCCTACTTTTGGCTTGGGCACCAACCTTTGAATAACCAAAACTGATCAAGAAAGTAAGACTTCAACTAAGATACCTGTAAGTTATACACACAAAACATAAATGACATTTCTTTTACTTAGGGCTAGCTTTCACACAACCAACTGTAGGGACTCAATCCACTCTTTTTCTCATGGGGTCCTAACTTATTTTGATGGAGGTAGCTCTTTTCACCCCTATCCATGCACCTATACAAAACCTTTTTTCTTTTATTTTTTTCCCTTGTTTTTTCTTTCACACTTTTAAACACCTTTTTTTCTTCTTTTTTTTTTTTTTTTTTGTTTTTCATATATATCCATTTTTTTCCTACAGGCTAATACTCCTTTATTCTCCTTAGTATCATATTACATTCTATCTAGCAAGGTCAATCTCTAGCTGATGGGACCTTTTCGGTGACCACGGACTTATAAACTGATAGGATTCGAATCCCGAGCTGAAGAGTGTGAAAGCCTTGCATCCCGCAAATCAATTTTTACATAAACAAAATCAGTATACTAAGCAGAATATGTGTAGAATAAACGTGTGAAATTACATGCTTTAGAGAAAGGAAAGAACCATTCTCACCTTTGTAGATTCCCAAGCTACTAGAACGATCCTCTTGATATCCCAATGAATGACTCCTCCAACGATCTCAAACACGAATGTCTCCTCAAACAATCTTGAACACTACCACAAGGATAACCT
The DNA here is from genome assembly GCF_027475165.1 of Benincasa hispida. NCBI lineage: Eukaryota > Viridiplantae > Streptophyta > Magnoliopsida > Cucurbitales > Cucurbitaceae > Benincasa > Benincasa hispida. Next base: position 29,175,455 of record NC_143481.1, on the reverse strand, counting down.
TGTTATTCTCAAGGATTCTAATAGAAGGATAGGTGGTATCTAACTATTGGAAGAGCGTGAGGAGGAAAAACCTTTGGGAAAGTAGAGGATTTCTTTTTGTGGCATAGGTAAAAATTTGCACAATGAATGCTTGCCCCAAAAGGGCCATAAGGAAGACATTATATAGAGAAGGGTCAACCCACTTCTCGAAGTCTTTTTCCAATTTTTCCTTGTGCACAATTAATTAAGGGTTGTTTTTAAATATAGAAAAGTAAACTAAAATATTTATAAAATATAACAAAATTTTAGAACTATCAATGATAGATGTTGATAGACACTGATAGACTTCTATCAGTGTCTATCAGTGACATTGATAGACACTGATAGAACGTCTATCATTGATAGTTCTAAGATTTTGCTATATCTTGTAAATATTTTCAACAGTTATACCACTTGAAATAATTTTCCATTAATTAAATAACACTTATTTAATTAATTAACACATTAATTAACTAACTATTTATACATTAAATCCAATTTAACGCATATATATTTACTTATCATAAACATCATATGTCTATGTGCAACACCTCTTTGTTTATTAGTTAATTCTTTGTAAATCTAATTCACTTGAATTAATTATTTGAATCTCATTCAAATGTTTCTGTCCAACTTAATTTGAATTATAGATCACATCCATAATCAGTTATATATTAATCATATTAATATATAATTTCCTCAAATTAATTTGAATAATTTAAATCATTCCTCTTTAATATCCTATAGTGAGCTAACGAGAGGACCTGGTGGACCTATAGATCAGAAGCTCCAACGATATGAGATTAATTGGCAAAACTCATTAACCAAGTTAATCAATATTCATTAATCGTGGTTACACTCCTCTAAAGACCCACAACTGCACTCTTCTCACTATAGAGATATTTCTGTGTCCATGGATATAGACCAATAACAACAAGCTAGTCCTTCGTGAATGTTTGGAACTTCAATTGGGTCAAATTATCGTTTTACCTTTGAGTTACCTCTGATTTTTTACGTACCAGTGCTCCTCTAATGAACAACCTATTTATGATCCAACCAATAAATAGAAACCCCTCTCACGCTAATGAGAGGGTAAAACCCTTTATTCAAGTCCCAGAGACACCATTTAAGGGAACATTCATCTACTTACTCTGAAGACGAGAATGTGTAAATCCCATCTTGTATTATTATGTTCCTACCTCCCAACTCGGTTTTGTCCTCAAAATGGTAGGCTTATTGAGTCGGTGAATTAGACACTCTTACCCATACAAATCAAAGGACAATCCCTCGTGAATAGGAGTTCATAATATACTTAGGATTAAGACTAAGTTGCCTAGGTCATCCTAGTGAAATAGAAACCTAACTAGTTGACGGTGTTGCATCTAGTGGTTACTATTTCACGATCCGATTTTATGCAAACTCATTGCATAGGATACCCACTTGCATATCACCTACATGAATGCGTTGGATCATTACGTTTGTATCAAATACAAAGTGGGTCGTATTCATAGTGTTACTAGTATAAGGTACCCAACTTTATCACTATATTATAGACCCTTTATATAACGACCTGACCTTTTGAGTACTCTGACAAGGGTCGTTACAACTAAATATACATTTAAAATAAAAGTATTTTGACCATAAAAATGCATTAAAACAATAAGGATAGTTTTTCCCAAATAAACTAGAAAATAAATAAATAATAAATAAACAAAACTTTTATTCGTGGTCCCCGAAAAATAACATTCATAAAAAAAAATTTAAAATATTAAAATTTACTTTCATAGTGTGTAACCCAAATGTCCACAAATCAATCATAAACATGAACCTGAAGGAATATGAATCAATCATAATGTGTAACCCAAAGGTCCACAAATCAGTCATAGACTTGAACCCGAAGGAACATGAATCAGTGATAGTGTGTAACGGTCCACAAATCAGTCATAGACATGAACCCAAAGGTACATGAATTAGTCATAGTGTGCACATATACAATCATGTGTGTACACCTGCCCAGATAAGAAAAGCTAACAGAAACTCTATAATTTAGCATGCATCAGTTTTCATATAACTCATGTGTTATATTTTATAGTCGTTTAATTTAGAGGTAAAATTTCACATATATCCTCAGTCAACGGTACAATCATCATAGACAAAACAGTCCAATCCAGTTAGTTAATGTCAATAAGTCATGTAGTTCAATCAATAATAAATTATTAGTCCCAACAGTCTAGAATAATTAGTCAAATCTGTCTTAACAATCTCAAGCAACAGTCCATGTAATCTTAAGCAATCAGTCCATATATTTTTAAGTAAACAGTCCAAGTAATCTTAAACAAGAAATCTAATTAGTAGGGACTACTAGTTCAAAGGTGAACAAGTAGAAAGTCACTTACCTCAAATTAACATTCCAAAATTAATCCAAGAAATCAATCTCCAACTGAAACTTGAATTAATGTTCCAAACGCTTTGTTTGCTCCAAATTTCTTCCAAACTTCACTCAAAGATTCAAATCTACACATAAAAAATAATTTAGGATTTCAAATCCAATTCCCAACATTTATAACTCATTCAAAAAGTTTCATAGACTTAATACTCACCAAAGAAAAATCTAGCGAGCAGTAGTGATTGGCGGACGCACAACGGTGAATGACTAAAAAAATATGAAAGTAACAGGTATTTTTATAAGAGTATATCAACTTGCAGTGGAAGCAACAAAGATCAATAAACATTCTAATTTATTAATTTTGGCTGTAGCTAAAGCATGCTCATACAATAATAAGAGGGTTTCAAGCAATACCTTTGTAGAACCTTTAGAATCTCGATTCTCAGCTGCAAAACTTCTCCACATCTTGTTGTGAACCACTTCAAGATCTTCCCCACTATTCTCTTGGAGAATTAGAATGAGTTGTGGGACTCAAAATAAACTTGAATAAAGGAAACTTAGAGAAGAACTCATTGCAACAACCCACTTGAAGAACAGCTTCTTCAACTCAAATGTTCCAACAAAAACTGAATTGATGCATGCCTCAATTCCACTCCAATCTTCTCTATTTATTGCAGGACTCTCATGCAAAGAAGATTGTTGCATGAGATGCAATTCATGCTTGGAGATTTGAAGCTTGAAAGAAGTGGATGTTGAGAGAGCTACTTACTTCATGATAGTGGAGAAATCCCATTTCTCAAATTTGTGTGTTTTCCAAATTTTCCAATATCAAAATGATTTAAAAAATCAAATTGATTTCAAAATTGAAAATATTATTAATTTTACAAAGTTAATTTCACAAATTAATTTTCTAAAATTAACAAATAATTAATTAAATAATTTAATTAATTCTAATTAATTTAATATCAAATATTAAATTAATTTTATACAAATTCCACCTTCATGAATTTAATATTTAAATCATATTTAAATATTAATTAATTCTCCAATTCTGTTTAATTCTAAAAATTAAACGCGTAACTAATTCCCTTTATTCTAATTTGAATGTTTCAAATTAACTTATCACGCTACTGTAAAGCTAATCCATTTACGAGCTAGTTGGGGGACCTCATGGACCTATAGATCATGGGCTCCAACGATTCGAGATTAATTGACTAAACTCATTACACCGAATTAATTCCCATTCGTCAACTAATGGGTCACTCCACTAAAGCCCATAATTGCACCCCCTCACTATAAATATATTATGTCCACTTGATATAACCATAATTAGTAAGTTACCCTTCACAGGTTGTTCGTAATAATAGCTGGGTTACCCTCGAGATTACCTCTTGTTCCTTAAGTCCCATTGATTCTCTAATGAACAATTGATTTGTGATCCAATCAACAAATTGAATCCTTCTCGGGCCAATGAGAAGGTGGGACCCCTTGTTCAAGACCCAGAGTTAGCACTTAAGGGAACAACCTCTCTATTATCCTTGAAAGCAGATAGGAGTAAATTCTATCTTGCACCCTATGTCCCCAACTATCTACCCGATCTTACCCTTGAAATGAAAGTTTATTGAGCCGACGCTGTTGAGCCAACCCTCACCTATGCAAATCTAAGGATAATCCTGAATAAACAGGAGTTCATAGTTAGCTCAAGATTAAGGTCAAGTTACCTAGGTCATCGCTTTGAAATAGTCAGTCTTAAACAGTAAACAACGTTATAAAGTAAGAATGACTGATTTCGTGGTCCAATTTTGTACAAACCCATTGCACAGGACACCTCCACTCTTCACGCCATAACATGTACGAATTAGGATCACATCGTTTGTAGCACTTTACAACTCTTTGTAACAACTACAAAGTGAGCCGCATCCAATAGTGTTACCAGAATAAGGCACCCAACTCATTCATATACTATAGATCATTTTGACTTGTTACTTGAACCTGATTCACTTTTATGTCTCCACAAAAAGTTTAAGTACTCATGTAATAGTTATGGGTCTGTTAGTTTATTGGATTTCTAAGACAAAATAAGCAATACATATTTTCAAAAACAACTTATTGAATTTATCAGAATAAGTTTTATTGTTTACAAACCACGAGTTTTAGGACATAAAACACAAAAAATTTTCTCTCTAATTGACCTCTCTTTGAAATGAAGTGGATGGTTGAACTTATAGAGGAAAAATAATCCTAATCCTAGATTATTTGGGATTCCATAACTTGAAGTAGTAGATAGATTAAATTTTCTTTTTGGATAAGACATTTTCTCTAATTAGGAAATTCATATTTTAATTAATTAGAAAATCCGTAATCTAATTAATTTAGGAATCCATATTCTAGTTGAATTAGAAATTTCACAACTTAACCAAATTAGAAATTCATAATATAATTAATTTAAATTATATTCAAACTAATTCAAAAATTTTAAATCTCTTATCAAATCTTTTCCTTTTTTTATTTTCAAATCTTTATCCAAAATAATCCAAAAATTTCAAATCTTTTTTCAAATTAATCTCAAATCAATTAACTTCTCTATTAACTTAATTTTGGCTCCAAACCAAAATTAAAGGGAATATACATTCCAATAGTTGAAATAATTTACATTATTCCAAATATTTAATGAATTTAAAACACACTTTTTCCTGAGTAAATTAGTCCAATTTTTCCTTAAATTGAATTAAAATTCCAAATATTTACAAATTTATCTTTTAAATTAATTATCTTGCCTCCTAACTTAAACTATTAGTTCAAATTTATCAAAATAACGCACAAATATTTCAAGATAGTTGAATGAAAATTACTTAAAAAATTTGGGATGTTACAATTTAGGTTTTATCTTGAACATTGATCCTTATATGTCTCCACATATAGTTCAAGACTCATAAGGCAACCTTGGATGTTAGTTTATTGGATTTAGGGTTATTAAGATAAATAGAAAAAAATACAATAACATTTATTGAATTAACATCTATAACTCTCTATTGATGACAGTCAATTACTTACTATTTATGAGTTTTAGGGCTTAAAGACCAACAACTCCTACTTGAATTAAAACTTTAGTCAGTGGGTTGTACATGATATCAGAATTCAAAAGGCGGGATTATGGTAAATAAATACAATAAACTAAGGAATCCATATACCCATTACACATCTCCCACTTGCCTTAGATTATACAACCTACATGTCTTGTAGACCTATATTCTCTAGATGACCCTCAAAGACTTTAACCAAGAGAGCCTTCGTAAATGGAGAAGCAATGTTGTGCTCTGAGGTAATCTTTGTGACGATCACATCTCCTTGTTGCACAATCTTCCGTATCAGATGATACTTCCTTTCAATATGCTCTCCTCGTTTGTGATTGTGAGGTTCTTTAGAGTTGGCTATTGTCCCATTGTTGTCACAGTATAAGGTGATGGACAAGTCCATATTTAGAACCATTTCCAAATTGATTAGAATCTTCCTGAGCTAAACATCTTCCTTTGTTGCTTCACAATCAGCTACATACTCAACTTCCATAGTGGAATTTGCAGTGCATCCTTGCTTGATGATACTGAAGGAAATTAGATATGAGGATTTCCATAAACAGCAGAATGATCGTTCCAAATTCCATTCAAAATTGAACATACACAATTACAATCAAGAAACGGAAACTAACCGATCATGCACAATACGAAATTACGGCATGCTTATAAGATAATCAAGGGAAAGATTATACATACCTTTGAAGACTCATGCTTCAAACTCCCTCAATCACGAACGCTCGTTCAGTCTTCGAGAAAGTAACACACGAACGCTCGAACACTACAACCACAATACAACACGATCAACAACAAACACGAACTCAACGATCTCCAAGATCATGAATGATAACTTGTAAAAATACAAGTTATCTTTGCTCTTAAGTTAAAACAATTAGTTTTCTTTATGATAAACTCTCCTCATTTTTAATAGAGACGCATGGATTTACTTAAACAATAGCAATTTCATGTAAAAGAAGTTTATCACTAAAAATTACTGCGCTAACGCACTACTTTGTAGGATTTCAACGCAAGAACTGACAATAACGCATTAGATAAGTGCTGCAGGAAATGCGCTAACACATGAGCCATGCGTCGGAGGGAATTCAATGCATAGAAGATTCATTACTCCGGGCTGATTATGTCACATCACCACTTGCAAGCATGGGCACCTGCAATAGGTGGCGTCTGAAAAGCTTCCAGCAGTAGGCGGCGTGTTAAAAGCTTCTAGAGGTCAGGCGGCCAACCAGGACATGGAGTTTAATGCTGACCAGGGCATGGACGTAAATGCAGCCCATCCTCTAAGTAGACAAGACCAACGCCTATAAATACTTGAAGACCCTCCAGAATTAATAGTTCAGACAATTAGAAGCTTCATACTCTCTATAGTTTTGTAGACTTAGTTTTGGTTTGTACAAGCTGTGCCAAGGTGTAAGACGATCAAAGGAGCTGAGAACCACCACCACCGCCGGCCAGGGAGTGGAGAAAGTTATTCTTGAGAAAGATACTCTGCCCTCGGCTCTTTAAATTGATTGTACACAATAAGATTGAGCCAAAGAACTACAAGAGATTGTATTCTTTGGCTTGACTCAGTTTCTCTCTTAATATCATTTCCATTTCATTTTGATTGAATATAGTTCTTTGTAAAGACTCATTGATCCTTTATAAAATTCATATATTTGATCATCACTTTTGCTATTGTTTATCTTCTGTTTATGTTGAAAGCATTAGTACTTCATGCATAATTCTGTTCCAATGCCTAAACCAACTTGACAACTTGGTAAGAGCTTCTTTACTTAGTTGTTCGAAAGAATAGCTAAGCCGCATTAAGTAGAATGCCTAGTATAGCTAGTGATAGATTTACTGGTATTACTTGCATTCTAAGTTAGACGCATGCAGCCCAGAGATAGGCGTGTATGTTATTCGCATTGAGATGTATTGAATGATGTCTAACGCATGAACAGAAAGATAAGCAACCCATCCCATTTCATCCACATTACATCAGTTGTGTACAATTATTTTTAACCAGCGCGTCCACCTACTTAAATTCCATTTTCACATGATCCTTCACTCTCCACTCAACTCTTTTTTATTGTCTTGCACAGGCATGGCATGTTAGTGTAAATACTACATCTTTCACATTTATTTAGGAAAAACCTTCTACTGCAAGTACAACGCATAATCTATGTTAGTGAAACTGAATTCCTGTGATTGACCCTGGACTTTCCAGGAACCTAGATTAGATTTATACTTGGGTTTAATCTAGGAAAACTTGAACGTTATTATAAGGAGTTGTGTGCCTTCTGTGCATATACTAACGCCCCAACGCGTTGCATTCATTTAAACGCATCAAGGAAGAACACAACACTTAGATTTTATTCTTCCAATCTGTTTACTTTATACACTCCTAAAGCATCTCACGATAGCATGCGAACAATGAACCCAACGAACGACCTCCAAAACCTCGAACTAAGTCGAGTTGAGTAAGACACCACCATAATGGCTACCTTGGTATTCTCAGTGTGAGAATCCAGAAGTGTGGGCCATGTGTGGACTTAGTTAAAGGAAGAGACTGTTGGAATAATAATCGTGTAGACGATTGAGCAAGTGGGATGAAAAAAGTCTATCGTATAGAAAAATGCTCAATCGTTATGAAAAGAGTCACGGGATCACCATCCGTTTACAGCCAGACACTCCACTAAAGATCGACAGCTGCACTCTTCTTACTACAGATATATTTTGTGTCCATATCAACCAATCAACAGTGCTATAACCCTTCACAGATCGCTCATAAGTACAGTTGGGCCAATAACCATTATACTTCTATAGTTACATCTAACTCCTTAAGTACCACTGATCCCTTTAATGGACATAAGTCATAGTCCTACTATGACTAAGTTTTCTCTTCCAAAGAGAAGTTGTGGCCACTATGTTCAAGACCCGGATCAACTCTTAAGGGAGCAATCTATCTACTTACCTCTGCTTGGGGGAAAGAGTGAATTCCATCTTATGTAACTGAGTTCCCAGCTCCCAAATTAGACAAATTCCCAAAAAGGTAGGCTTGTTGAATTGGAAATCTGGCCACTCTCACTCATACTAATCAAAGAACCGCCCTCAAAGGCAGGAGTTCCTAAAACACTCAGGATTGAGGTCATGTCACCTATGGTCGTTTAGGTGAGATGTAAGTCTCAAGTATCAATGGCATTATATAAAGAGATGAATCATCTCGTGGTCCGGTCTTCTACAAACTCTTTGTATATGTCATACCCCGCCCCAAGCCTGCACTCCTAAGCCCGAGGAGAGGCGTGAGGGACCACAGATACCACCCTTTTGTGATACCTACAATCAATCTGAACCTCTTTACTTCGCACAGTAAACTTTAAGTCAAGGAGATAAACAACCAATTGATTAAGTAGGTCCATTTTATTTCAACAATGTAAGATTTTTACAACTCCAAGACTTAATTACAAAGTTTACAACAACGGTAAAACCCTCCGAAAGTGAAACTGTGGCATGTGGCAGACCTTGAACTTAGCAGCACCCTAGAACTTCTCACCTTCCGCTACTTGGGAAGAAAACATTTGAAAAACGGGATGAGCTTGCTAGCCCAGTGAGTGACCAGAAAACTGATTCTTATCAAAAGAAGTACCCCATGCCTTGGGTACTTTTGCTCAGATATCTTCTCAAAATTGTGTTCTTCAGTATCGAGCTGCTCGAATACCTTCTCAACCGTCCTTCGGTGTCGAGTTTCAAGTAAAACTAGTCATACAATGAATTTCTTTAATAAAACTTAGAAAACATGTCTTTATCTGAAAGATCTTTCTTTAGCACATGGTTTCTTAAAACGTTGTAAATATTTAATCAAATATTTTAGTCATTCACCTTGATCGTTGAGGAATCCTTCTCTCTAGAAGTTCCTTGTTTACCTCGGGCTCCCTTTTGAGCCCCTAAAATTCAGATTCAATTTAAAGCTCAGATTACTCATAGTTCTAGGATTTATCTCGAGATACTTTCTTCTACATATATGCTCTAAAATGTCTGAGGAAGCTTACCTCAAAATCTTAGCTCATAACTCCTTGTAGTGTGATCAGAAACATCGAAACATCAAGACTGGCCCAGCTTACCTGACAACTCGACCCCTCTGTCTTGTTCTCATTCTCCAGCCCGATTCCTTGGAGCTTCTTCTTCGAAAGCCCTACCCTGAAATTTAGACTCGCATAGATTTAAGATGGGTTTTGAATCACATTAAACGCATGAGTATTTTGGGAGAACACCTCGTCCCAATTTGATGCTACTTCCTATCCTTTCTGTGCGACAACATCTCCCTTCTTGGAACCCCTTGACCAACGCATGGTCTTGCTACCAATGCATGCGTTCTTTCATCAGTGCATAGTCTCCTCCCAATTAGTCCTCATACACTCTTATTAATGTTCTTTAAAGAGGATTTGAGTTATGGTCTGAAGTCCTTTGCCCTATTTATAGGTGTCCAAAATTTCTCTAAGGTCGACACCTTCTATTTGGTCGCATGTCCAAGTGTCTTTTCCTTACACTATTAATGCAATCTTGCATCATTGCAATCCAAGGTGTCTTGCTCTCCTTTTACCAATGCATAGCCCTCAATTTTTCATGTCTTCTTGTGCACCTACCTCATTTGCTTAAAGCTTAAGATTCCTTCCCAACAAGCCACATGTCTAGATGACGACCTTGAATGCATCCATCCTTCATATGCATCCATCCCATGTATGTGCCCTTGCGGTGTCACCCTTCAAGCCATTTTTGCCTAGCACCTTTCCCCATATGCGACTTACTAACCTCGATTATGCCATGTCCAATTAACGCAATCCTTACCTTGCGCATCCCATTAACACAACTTGGTTGCATATACTAGATGCTTGCAAGACTCTTCCTTGGCCGCATGCCTTCTACTGCATGGCTTACCTTTGCCTTATGCACTCAACTAGGATTATGACCAATACTCTTTCAACGCATACTACTAGCTTGTCCTATGTGCCCACATGCCCTCCAATGTCCAACGCATAGCATATCACCAATGCATAGCAACCTTTGGGTCGACTTGGTTCTTAACTCAACACCTCAAGGCATAGCTCACCATCGCCTAGGTTCTTGCTAACGCATCCCTTATGACCAACGCAACCAACCTCATAAACCTTATTACCGAAAGCCTTAGCAACGCAAAGAGAATTCACTATGTGTCCACCTTAGCTCGTTCCATCGCCTAGCTAATACTTTAGCAAAGCTGCCGCATCCATCGCATCCATCACCACATGCCTCCATCGCCGCATGCCTCTAGCACTGCATACTATCGACGCATTCCTTCAGCCGCATACACGAATACCATTGGCTGGATACCTTCGACCGCATACCATAGGCCGGATCACCGCATGCCCTCAGCCACATCACCACATGCCCTCGGCCGCATCATCGCATGCTATCCACCGCCGCATGCCTCCATCGTCGCATGCCTCTATCGCATCCATCACATCCATTGCATCCATCGCATCCATCGTGCTGCATGCATTGTTCTAACCTCTCAAGACATTGGCTGCCACATGTGTTTCTCTTGGCCACACTTTGGCTTTCTTCAACGCCCCAAATAACCTCTAAAAGCTTCATGGCTAACGCATGGCACCGCACTGATGCTTGATTTTATGAAGTGAAAATGTGGATGATATGCGTTGATGAAATTGCATTGTGCACTCAAGTTTCCCCCGTGGAATCCAAGTGTAAATTCCTCTGAGTTTCTTGGTAAGTCTAGGGTTGAACATAGGGACTTGTGAAAACAGATTGCATTGGTAATTTTTATGAAAACCTTGCGGTAACCAAGTAAATGAATTGTTCGTTTGTTGTTGATTGCATTAACGAGAAAATAAACAAATGTGGTAGATTTGAGAAAAGGCAGTTGTGTGATAGATGCAATGAGTATGCGATGAACGTATTGAGAAGATCTTTAGCTAGCATTACTTGGGAATGTGTCAGACTATGCGATCATGTCACAACCATACAGAACAAGTCATTTTCCAATGCAAATGTGATGCTCCTAAGTCTAGGACACATGTATTGAATGCAAAAGTGTCTATAGAGCTTATTCCTAAGTCTCTACTCTTGTCCTATGCGATGATTCAAAATGCATGAAAGCAAGGTGACCGCATAAAATCATATCCTATCTTTAGGATGCATACAATGCGTTAATAACAAATAGTGCTCATTCCTAAGCTCCTATCTCTTGATTATGCATTCTAATTTGGCTCTTCCGAGCCTAGATTCTAACCTGACCTTCTCAAGTCTAGATCCTGTCCTTAGACTACCCCCCATGAGTATCTCTAATGGACGAATGAAACATACATAATACAAGATATTCGCAAAGAATGAAGATTCCCTAGTTGAGCTAGCTAAATGCTTCTCAACCCATTCAACTGGTTTAGCTACTCATGCGTAAATAACAGAGAGCAAACAGATATAGAGAAGGAAATTCCATTTTTATAAATGAAGTATAAAATAACAATGAAAGTTAAAGGTAGATAGCCTGGTAGAAATTCGTTGCTGACTGAGGCTTTTACACTGAAATCTCTATTCGGTTTTAAAGATGTTCCTGCTCCCGCGGGCGTTGGCCCTCTCTCTGCCCTTGAAGCTTCTGGTCCTCTCCCAAGCTTACCGAAATGATCTGCCGGCACAACCTTCTTCCTCGCGTCCGCCTTAAAATGAAAGAAAACTAAGAACAAAGACGTACGTATGAACTAAAGAATGGTGAACAGATTAACTCGTCAACCCATTTTCTGAAGAATGCCCTTGGTATTTATAGAGCATCCATGGTGAATGACAGCTTCTCTCTCATGGTTGTACAGATGGGACGACTTTAATTCCTGACTGATGTGCCAAATAATTGTCACCAAAAAGCTAGATGTACTTTGTGACCGTTATCGGCTGTCAACTTAATTCGGATTCGACTGTCATCAGCTTTCTGTCCCATTGTGATTGATTAGCCTTTCACCCAGATGCACCCACCATGTTGCGCTAACCAAGTTGCGGTGATCCCGGGTGAATCTTTGGGAACAAAATCATTGCAAAGCCTTACGGTGAAGTTGCGCTCGACCAATGATTTCCTATGATCGCAATTCTTGCATTGCGTCAACGCATATTATGGAAAAAAATAAAAAATTCAACTGTTCTAATGCGCTGAACGCATGCAACTGCAATATTATGAAATCGATGCTTAATGGACGCAAATTAACATATTTCTTCAACACAATCCAACATTGTTTAAGAATTTAGCAGTATGATAACATGCATTTCTGCCAGGGGGTGTCACATGGCTTGGCTGGGGTGTCGCGAGGCAGGGCCCCGGGACCTAATTTTTGTGCGCGAATTTTTCGTCACAAAAAAGCGCAAAAACGAACCCAGGGGTTAAGAATGATGAAAAAAAGCTGTGTGCCCGAAGATTTTGGGAATGAAGCTTGTTTGGTACGCGAAATAGGCCCTGGGGCCCCGGGGCCCACTTTTTGCTCCCGAACATTCCAGCACGGAATTGCGCAAAAACTGACCCAGGTCTTAAGAACGATGAAAAAGGTCGTGTGCCAGATGGTTTTGCAAACGGAGCTCGTTTGGTGGCCCAAACGGACCTCGAGGCCCCACGGGCTGCGTTGAGGGGCCGTTTTTCGTGCCTGAACCTTCCGTCATGAAAAAGCGCGAAAACGGACCCAAGGGTTAAGAATGATGATAAAAAGTCGTTTGCTAGATGGTTATACAAACGGAGCTTGTTTGGTGCCCCAACCAGCACCCGGGGCCGTGGGGCCAACTTTTTGCTTTTGACCTTCCGACACGGAAATGCGCAAAAATGGACCCAGGCGCTAAAAATGATGAAAAGAAGGCATATGCTAGACGATTTGCGAACGAAGCTCGTTTGGTGCCCCAACGGCCCCCGGGGTCCCGCGGGAGTGTCGCGGTGCCTTGCTGGGGTGTCGCATGGCTTGGCTGGGGTGTCGCTTGGTGTCACAGTCATGCTTGTCCAGGGCCTGTTGCCCATGGCCTGTTGCCCATGGCCGCATGCTCGATCCAACCCCTTCTAGCATACTTTCATATCATGTATTGTATTAGCTTAGTTAGCTTACTTTCTTTACATTTTCATTGTAAGTGACCACTCGCCCTTTTACATATGCAAGGGTGCCAGTTGGCTTTTTGTTTAGAATGCACTATATGGGGATAAGACTAATCATCACTTTCTCATACCCGGAGTAGTACTCCATAAAGCTATTGTTGTTGCTTATTGCTTTCTAGCCTACTACAATCTTTCTTTCTTTATTCACACTCACAAAAACTGCTTACGAACACCTTTTCTCCAAACCCGTTTTCTAAAACCGTTTTCCCTAAAATGGAGGTGGAGGTTGCAAGAGGCACTCGGTGTGCCACCGACAGTCCGTATTCGAGTTGGCTGATTTGTTCGTGAGCGGGAACAAGTGCCACACAATCGTTAAGAGAAGCTCCCGAAAGAGCGATTGTGACACTAGGCATGCTAGGGTGTCGCGGGGCAGATCCTCGGGACCCAATTTTTGTGCGCAAACCTTCCGTAACAAAAAAATGCAAAAATGGACCTAGGGGCTGAGAATGATGATAAAAAGTCATGTGCCATACAGTTTCTCGAATGGAGCTCGTTTTGTGCCCCAACTGGCCCCCAAGGCCGTGGGGCCACTTTTTGCTCCCGAACCTTCCGACACGAAAATGCGCGAAAACGAACCTAGACGTTAAAAACGATGAAAAAAGCCGTGTGCCAGACGAATTGGCGAACGGAGCTCGTTTGGTGCCTCAAACGGCCCCCGTGGTCCTGCGGGGGTGTCGCGATGCCTTGCTGGGGTGTCGCATGGCTTGGCTGGGATGTTGCATGGCTTGGCTAGGGTTTCACAGGGCAGGGCCCTAGGACCCAATTTTTGTGCACGAACCTTCCGTCACGAAAAAGCATGAAAACGAACACAGAGGTTAAGAACGATGAAAAAAATCTGTGTGTTAGACGGTTTTAGGAACGGAGCTCGTTTGGTGCCTGAAAAAGCCTCCGGGGCCCGGAGGCCCAGTTTTTGCTCCTGAACCTTTCGACACGAAATTGCGCAAAAACGGACCCAGGGGTGAAGAAAGATGAAAAAAAGCTGTGTGCCAGACGGTTTTGCGAACGAAGCTTGTTTGGTGCCTCAATGAACCCTGGGGCCCCACGGGCTGCACTGGGGGGCTGTTTTTCGTGCTCGAACCTTTTGTCATGAAAAAGCGTGAAAAAGCGCTAAAACGGACCCAGGAGTTAAGAATGATGATAAAAAGTCATGTGCTAGACGGTTTTGCCCCAACCAGCCTCCAGGGACCCGTGGGGTTGTCACGGTTCCTTGTTGGGGTGGTTCATGGATTGGCTGGGGTGTCGATAGGCATGCTTGGGTGTCGCGTGGCAGGGCCCCGGGACCCAATTTTTTTGTGTGAACCTTCCGTCACGAAAAAGCTCGAAAATGGACTCAGGGGTTAAGAACGATGAAAAAAAGCCGTATGTTAGACGATTTTGGGAACGGAGCTCGTTTGGTGCTCGAAACAGCCCTAGGGTCCCAGGGCCCACTTTTTGCTCTCGAACTTTTCGACACGGAATTGTGGAAAAATGGACACAGAAGTTAAGAACGATGAAAAAAACCGTGTGCTAGACGGTTTTGCGAATGAAGCTCGTTTGATGCCCCAAACGGACCCCAAGGCTCCACGGGCTACGCCGGAGGGCCGTTTTTCATGCGCAAACCTTCCGTCACGAAAAAGTGGGAAAACGGACCTAGGGGTTAAGAATAATGATAAAAAGTCGTGTGCCAGACGGTTTTGCAAATGGAGCTTGTTTGGTGCCTGAACCGGCCCCCGAGGCTGTGGGGCCCAATTTTCGCTCCCGAACCATCCGGCACAGAAACGCGCTAAAACGGACCCGGGCATTAAAAACGATGAAAAAAAGGCGTGTGCCAGATGGTTTTGCGAACGGAGCTCGTTTGCTACCCCAAACGGCCCCCGAGGCCTCGCGGGTGTGTCACGGTTCCTTGCTGGGGTGTTGCATGGCTTGCCTGGGGGTGTCGCATGGTTTGGCTGGGGTGTCGCGGGGCAGGGCCCTGGGACCTAATTTTTGTGCACAAACCTTCCGTCACGAAAAAGCGTGAAAACGGACCCAGGGGTTAAGACCGATGAAAAAAAGTTGTATGCCAAATGGTTTTGGGAACGGAGCTCGTTTAGTACACAAAACAGTTCCCGGGGCCCACTTTTTGCTCCCGAACCTTCCGTCACGGATTTGCACGAAAACGGACGTAGGTGTTAAGAACGATGAAAAAAGCCATATTTTAGACGGTTTTACGAATGGAGTTCGTTTGGTGCCCCAAACGAACCTCGGGACCCTGCTGTTCTGAGAAGCCGTTTTTCGTGTGCGAACCTTTCGTCTCCAAAAACCTCGAAAATGGACCCAGGAGTTAAGAATGATGATAAAAATTCGTGTGCCAGACGATTTTGCGAATAGAGCTTGATTGGTACCTCAACTGGCCGTAGGGGCCATGGGGCCACTTTTCGCTCCCGAACCTTCCAGCACGGAAATGCGCAAAAACGAACCCAGGCGTTAAAAACGATGAAAAGAAGGCGTGTTCCATACGGTTTTGCGAACGGAGCTCGTTTGGCACCCTAAATGGCCCCCGGGGTTTCGTGGGGTTGTCGCGATGCCTTACTGGGTTGTCGCATGGCTTGGCTGGGGTGATGCATGGCTTGGCTAGGGTGTCGGTAGGCATGCTAGGGTGTCACGGGGTAGGGCCCCGGGATCCAATCTTTGTGCGCGAACCTTCTGTCACGAAAAAGCGCGAAAATGAAACTAGGGGTTAAGAGCGATGAAAAAATTCCGTGTTCCAGACGGTTTTGGGAATGAAGCTCGTTATTTGCCCGAAACAGTTCCTGGGGCCCACTTTTTGCTCTCGAACCTTTTGGCACAGAATTGCGCTAAAACGGACCTAGGTGTCAAGAATGATGAAAAAAAGTCGTGTTCCAGACGGTTTTGCAACGGAGCTCGTTTGGTTCCCCAAACGGACCCAGAGGCCCCACAGGTCCACCGTGGGGCCGTTTTTCGTGCGAGAACCTTCCGTCAGGAAAAAGTGCGAAAATGGACCCAGGTGTTATGAATGATGATAAAAAGTCGTGTGCCAGACGATTTTGTGAACGAAGCTCGTTTGGTGCCCCAACTCGTCCCCGGGGCCGTGGGACCCACTTTTCACTCCCAAACCTTCTGGCACGAAATGCGCAAAAACAGACCCAGGCATTAAAAACGATGAAAAAAAGGCATGTGCCAGACGGTTTTATGAATGGAGCTCTTTTGGTGCCCCAAATGAACCTCAGGTCCCACGGGCTGCGCCGGGGGGCCATTTTTCGTGTGCAAACCTTTCGTCACGAAAAAGCACAAAAACGGACCCAGGGGTTAAGAATGATGATAAAAAGTTGTGTGCAAGACGGTTTTGCGAACGGAGGTCTTTTGAGACCCTAACCGACGCCCGGGCCGTGGGGCCCACTTTTCGCTCCCGAACATTCCGGCATGAAAATGCGCGAAAATCGACCTAGGCATTAGAAACGATGAAAAAAAGGTGTGTGTCAAACGGTTTTGCAAACGGAGCTTGTGTGGTGCCCCAAATGAATCCCGGTGCCTCGCGGGGGTGTCGCGGTGCCTTGCTAGGGTGTCGCATGGCTTAGCTGGGGTGTTGCATTGCTTGGCTGGGGGTGTCGCATAACTTGTCTGGGGTGTCACGGCGTAGGGCCTCGAGACCCAATTTTTGTGCACGAACCTTCTGTTACGAAAAAGTGCGAAAATGGACCCAGGGGTTAATACGATGAAAAAAAGTCGTGTGCCGGACGATTTTGGGAATGGAGCTAGTTTGGTGTCCGAAACAGCCCCCAGGGCCCACTTTTTGCTCTCAAACGTTCCGGCACGGAATTGCGCAAAAACGGACCCAGGGATTAAGAATGTTGAAAGAAAATCGTGTGCCAGACATTTTGCGAACGGAGCTCGTTTGGTGCCCCAAACGGAGCTCGGGGCCCACGGGCTGCGCCGGGGGGCCATTTTTCTTGTGCGAACCTTTCATCACGAAAAAGCACAAAAACGAACCCAGGGGTTAAGAATGATGATAAAAAGTCATGTGCAAGACGGTTTTGCGAACAGAGGTGTTTTGGGACCCCAACCGGCGCCCGGGGCCGTGGGGCCCACTTTTCGTTCCGAACCTTTCTGCATGAAAATGCGTGAAAATGGACCCAGGCATTAAAAACGATGAAAAAAAGGTGTGTGCCAGACGGTTTTGCGAACGAGCTCGTTTAGTGCCCCAAATGGACCCCGAGGCCCCATAAGCTGCGTTGGGGGGCCATTTTTCGTGCGCGAACCTTCCGTCACGAAAAAGCTCGAAAACTGACCAGGGGTTAAGAATGATGATAAAAAGTCGTGTGCCAGACGATGTTGCGAACGGAGCTCGTTTGGTGCCTCAATTGTCCCCCAGGGTCGTGGGGCACACTTTTCGCTCCCAAACCTTCCAGCACGGAAATGCGTGAAAATTAACCCAGGTGTTAAAAACGATGAACAGAAGGCGTGTGCTAGACGGTTTTGTGAATGGAGCTCGTTTGGTGCCCCAAACGGCCCCAGGTTCCCGCGGGGTTGTCACGATGCCTTGCTGGGGTGTCGTATGGCTTGGCTGGGGGTGTCGCATGGCTTGGCTGGGGTGTCACGGGGTTAAGAACGATGAAGAAAAGCCGTGTGCCAGGTGATTTTGTGAATGGAGTCGTTTGGTGCCCGAAACAATCCCCGGGACGCATTTTTTGCTCCAAACCTTTCGGCACGGAGTTGCGCAAAAACGGACCATTGTGTTAAGAACGATGAAAAAAGTCGTGTGCCAGACGGTTTTAGGAACGGTGCTTGTTTGGTGCCCCAAAAGGACCTCGGGGTCCCACGGGCTGTTTCGGGTGCTGTTTTCCGTGCGCGAATCTTTTGTCATGAAAAAGTGCGAAAATGGACCCAAGGGTTAAGAATGATGATAAATGGTCGTGTGCAAGACGATTTTGCGAACGGAGCTCGTATGGTGCCCCAACCGGCCCCCTGGGCCATGGTCTAACTTTTGGCTCCCGATCATTCCGACACGAAAATGCGCAAAAATGGACCCAGGCTTTAAAAATGATGATAAAAGGCGTGTGCCAGACGGTTTTGCGAACGGAGCTCGTTTGGTGCCCCAAACAGCCCTCTGGGGCCCGCGGGGGTGTTGTGGTGCCTTGCTGGGGTGTTGCTTGGCTTGGCTTGGGTGTTGCATCGCTTGGCTGGGGTGTAGCTAGGCATGATGGGGTGTGGCGGGTCAGGGCCCCGGGACGCAATTTTTGTGCGTGAACCTTCTGTCACGAAAAAGTACGAAAATGGATCCAAGGTTTAACAACGACGAAAAAAAGCTGTGTGCCAGACGATTTTGGGAACGGAGCTCGTTTGGTGCCCGAAACAGTCCCCGGAGCCCACTTTTTCTCCTGAACTTTTTAGCACGGAATTGAGCGAAAACGGACCCAGGGGTTAAGAACGATGAAAAAAATTGTATGCCAGACGGTTTAGCGAACGGAGCTCGTTTGGTGCCCCAAATGGACCTTATGGTCCCACGGGCTGCTTCGGGAGGCCGTTTTTCGTGCGCAAACCTTCCGTCACGAAAAACTGCAAAAACGGCAACAAGGGTTAAGAATGATGATAAAAAGTCGTGTGCCAGATGGTTTTTCAAACGAAGCTCGTTTGATGCCCCAACTGGTTCTCGGGGCCTTAGGGCCAACTTTTTGCTCCGAACCTTCCGGCACGAAAATGCGCAAAAACAGACCCAGGCGTTAAAAAAGATGAAAAAAAGGCGTGTGCCAAACAGTTTTTGGAACGAAGCTCGTTTGGTGACCCAAACGGCTCCCGGAGCCTTGCGCGGGTGTGCGGTGCCTTGTTGGGGTGTCGCATGGCTATGCTTGGGTGTTGCATGGCTTGACTGTGGGTGTCGCACGACTTTTCTGGGATGTCACTAGGCATGATGGGGTGTCGCGGGGCAGGGTCCTGAGACCCAATTTTTGTGCGCGAACCTCCATCACGAAATAGAGCAAAAACAGACCCAGGGGTTAAGAAAGATGAAAAAAAGCCGTGTGCCAGACGGATTTGGGAACGGAGCTCGTTTGGTGACCAAAACGGACCTTGGGGCCCCACGGGCTATGTCAGAGGCCCATTTATCGTACGCGAACCTTTCGTCACGAAAAAGCGCATCAACGGACCCAGTGGTTAACAATGATGATAAAAAGTCGCGAAAACGAAGCTGATTTGGTGCTGCAACCTACCCGCAGGGCTGTGGGGCCCACTTTTCGCACCCGAACCTTTCAGCATGGAAATGCGCAAAAACGGGCCCAGGCGTTAAAAATGATGAAAAAAAAGGCGTGTGCAAGACAGTTTTTCGAACGGAGCTCGTCTGGTGCCCCAGGGCGCACTTTTTATCCATAACTTGCGAAAAAGCAAACCCAGGGTTTAAGAATGATGAAAAAAAGCTGTGTGCCAGACGGTTTTTTGAACGGAGCTCTTCTGGTGCCCCAAACGAACCCGAGGACCCCATAGGCTGTGCTGAGGGGTCGTTTTTTGTGCGCGAACCTTCAGTCATGAAAAAGTGCGAAAATGGCCCCAGGGGTTAAGAACGATGAAAAAAAGTCGTGTGTCAGACGGTTTTGCGAACGGAGCTCGTTTTGTGCCCAAACGGACCCTGGGGCCCCTTGGGCTGTGCCGGGGGGCCGTTTTTCATGCGCAAACCTTCCATCACGAAAAAATGCGAAAACGGACCCAGGGGTTAAGAATGATCATAAAAGGTCGTGTGCCAGGCGGTTTTGCGAACGGAGCTCGTTTGGTGCCCGTGTCGCGGTGCTTTGCTAGGGTGTCACATGGCTTGGCTGGGATGTTTTATGGCTTAGCTGGGGGCGTTGCATGGCTTGGCTGGGGTGTCGCTAGGCATGTTGGGGTGCCATGGGGCAGGGTCTCGGGACCGAATTGTTGTGTGCGAACCTTCCGTCATGAAAAAGCACGAAAAGGGACCCAGGTGTTAAGAACGATTAAAAAAGCTGTGTGTCAGACGATTTTGGGAATGGAGCTCGTTTGGTGCCCAAAACAACCCCCGGGGCCCCAGGACCCACTTTTTGCTCCGGATTCTTTCGGCACGAAATTGCACGAAAATGGACCATTGTGTTAAGAACGATGGAAAAAGTCGTGTGCCAGACGGTTTTGGGAATGGTGCTCGTTTGGTGCCCCAAAAGGACCTCGGGGCCCCACGGGCTACGCCGGGGGCTATTTTTCGTGCGCAAACCTTCCATCACAAAAAAGCACGAAAAGAGACCCAAGGGCTAAGAATGATGATAAATGGTCGTGTGCCAGACAGTTTTGCGAACGGAGCTCGTATGGTGTCTCAACCGGCCCCCAGAGCCGTGGTCTAACTTTTTGCTCCCGAACATTCCGACACGAATATGCGCAAAAATGGACCTAGGCATTAAAAACAATGAAAAAAGGCGTGTGCCAGACGGTTTTGCGAAAGGTGCTCGTTTGGTGTCCAAACGGCCCCCGGGGCCGTGCGGGGGTGTCGTGGTGGCTTGCTGGGGTGTCGCATGGCTTGGCTGGGGTGTTGCATTGCTTGGCTGGGTGTGTCACATGGATTTACTGGGGTGTCACTGGCATACTGTGGTGTGGCGGGATAGGGCCCTAGGACCCAATTTTTGTGCGTGAATCTTCCGTCACTAAAAAGTGCGAAAACGGACTCACGGTTTAAGAACGATGAAAAAAAGTCGTGTGCTAGACAAGTTTTGGAACGACGCTCGTTTGGTGCTCGAAACAGCTCCCGGGGTCCTAGGGCCCACTTTTTGCTCCCGGGGTCCTATGGTTAAGAACGATAAAAAAAACCGTATGCCAGACGATTTAGCGAATGGAGCTTGTTTGGTGCCCTAAACTGACCCCATGACCCCATGGGCTGTGCTGGGAGGCCGTTTTTCGTGCGCGAACCTTCCGTCACGAAAAAGCGCAAAAACGACCACAGGGGTTAAGAATGATAATAAAAAGTCGTGTGCGAGACGGTTTTGCGAATGAAGCTCGTTTGATGCCTCAACTGGTCCCCGGGGCCGTGGGGCCCACTTTTCGCTCCAAACCTTCTAGCACAAAAATGTGCAAAAACAGACCCAGGCGTTAAAAACGATGAAAAAAAGGCGTGTCCTAGACGGTTTGGTGCCCCAAACAAACCCCGCAGCCTCGCGTGGGTGTCACTGTGCCTTTTTGGGATGTTGCATAGCTTGGCTGGGGGTTTCGCACAACTTTGCTAGGATGTCGTTAGGCATGTTGGGGTGTCGCGGGGTAGGGACCTGGGCCCCAATTTTTGTGCGCGAACCTCCATCATGAAAAAGCGCAAAAACGAACCCAGGGGCTAAGAATGATGAAAAAAAACCGTTTGGCAGACGGATTTGGGAATGGAGCTCGTTTGGTGCCCCAAACGAACACCGGGGCCCCACGGGCTGTGCCATGGGCCCGTTTATTGTGCGCGAACCTTCCTTCACGAAAAAACGCAAAAATGGACCCAGTGGTTAACAATGATGATAAAAAGTCGTGTGCCAAATAGTTTTACGAACGGAGCTCGTTTGGTGCTGCAACCGGCCCCCGGAGTCGTGGGGCTCACTTTTCGCACCTGAACCTTCTGCCACGGAAATGCATGGAAACGGACCCAGGCATTAAAAACGATAAAAAATGGCATGTGCCAGAAAGGTTTTCGACTGGAGCTCATTTGGTCCCCTAACGGCCCTCGGTGGCCCAGGGCGCACTTTTTATCCCGAACCTTTCGGCACGGAATTGCAAAAAAACAAACCCAGTGTTTAAGAATGATGAAAAGAAGCCGTGTGCCAGACGGTTTTTTGAACGGAGCACTTTTGGTGCACTAAACGGACTCGAGGGCCCCACAGGCTGCGCCGAGGGGCCGTTTTTCGTGCGAGAACCTTCTGTCATGAAAAAGTGCAAAAACAGACCTAGGGGTTAAGAACGATGAAAAAAAGCCGTGTGCCAGACAGTTTTAGGATGGAGCTCGTTTGGTGCCCCAAATGGACCCCGGGGCCGAACGGGCTGAGTCGGAAGCCGTTTTTCGTGCGTGAACGTTCCGTCACGATAAAGCTCGAAAATGGACCCAGGGGTAAAGAATGATGACAAAAAGTTTTGTGGCAGACGGTATTACGAACGGAGCTCATTTGGTGCCCCAAATGACCCCTGGGGCCCCGCAGGGGTGTCGTGGTGCCTTGCTGGGGTGTCACATGGCTTGGCTAGGATGTTGCATGGCTTGGCTGGGGATGTCGCATGGCTTGGCTAGGGTGTCGCGGGGCAGGGCCCAGAGACCCAATTTTTGTGCACGAACCTTCCGTCATGAAAAAGCGCGAAAACGGACCCGAGGGTTAAGAACGATGAAAAAAAGTCGTGTGGTAGACGGTTTTGCGAACGGAGCTCATTCGGTGCCTAATCGTACCTCGGGGCGCCACAGGCTGCACCGGAGGGCCGTTTTTCGTGCGTGAACCTTCCGTCACGAAAAAGTGCAAAAACAGACCCAGGGGTTAAGAATGATGATAAAAAGTCGTGTGCTAGACGATTTTGTGAACGAAGCTCGTTTGGTGCCCCAAACGGCCCCGGGGCCCTGCGGGTTTGTCACGGTGCCTTTCTGGGGTGTTGCATGGCTTGGCTGGGGGTGTCGCACGGCTTGGCTGGGATGTCACTTGGCATGCTGGGGATTCGCGGGGCAGAGACCCGGACCCAATTTTTGTGTGCGAACCTCCGTAACGAAAAAACGCGAAAACGGACCCAGAGGTTAAGAACGATGAAAAAAAGCCGTGTGCCAGATATATTTGAGAACGGAGCTTGTTTGGTGCCCCAAACGGACCCTAGGGCCCTACAGGCTGTGCCGGGGGCCTGTTTATCGTGTGCAAACCTTTCGTCACGAAAACGAACCCAAAGGTTAAGAATGATGATTAAAAGTCGTGTGACAGATGGTTTTACAAATGAAGCTCGTTTGGTGCCGCAACCGTCCCCGTGGCCGTGGGCCCCAGTTTTCGCACCCAAACCTTTCGACACGAAAATACGCAAAAAGGGACCCAGGCGTTAAAAACGATAAAAAATGGTGTGTGCCAGACAGTTTTTCGAACGGAGCTCGTTTGGTGCCCCAAACGGCCCCCGGTGCCCGAGGGCACACTTTTTATCCCATACCTTCCGGCACGGAATTGCGAAAAAACAAACCCAGGGTTTAAGAACGATGAAAAAAAGCGGTGTGCCAGACGGTTTTTTGAACGGAGCTCATTTGGTGCCCCAAACGGACCTAAGGGCGCCAGGCTCGCCGAGTGGCCATTTTTCGTGCTCGAACCTTCCATCAGGAAAAAGTGCGAAAAAGAACCCAGGGTTTAACAATGATGATAAAAAGGCGTGTGCTAGACGGTTTTGCGAATTGAGCTCGTTTAGTGCCCCAAACGACCATCGGGCCCCCGCAGGGGTGTCGTATGGCTTGGTTGGGGTGTTGCATGGCTTCGCTGGGGGTGTCGCATGGCTTGGCTTGGGTGTTGCTAGGTATGCTGGGGTGTCGCACGGCAGGGCCCCGAGACCCAATTTTTGTGCGCGAACCTTCCGTCACGAAAATACGAGAAAACGGACCCAGGGGTTAAGAACGATGAAAAAAAGTAGTGTGCTGGATGGTTTTGGGAACAAAGCTCGTTTGGTGCCTCAAACAGCCTTTAGGGTCCCGGGGTCCACTTTTTGCTCCCGAACTTTTCGGCACGAAATCGGACCAAGTGTGAAACCCGAATTTCCATTTTTCGTACTTAAGCAGGTGTTAAAAGGAATTAACTAAGTGAAAGTTAAATCCTATGTTAAAGGGAAGGAAATTTCTAAGTGTTCAGTAGATGTTCCTTGAGTAATTTAAGTTGAGCTTTAATTGGTGAAATTGAAGTGAAATTTGCCTAAGTGTAAAGTCAAAAATGAACCATGCGTTAAGAGACATTAACGCATAAGATGGGAAGAAAGGCGATTTGCGTTAGTAGGGATGAACACATGATTGGCCGAAGTGTTGGCAAAAGGCATTGTCAATATTTGCTCATGCGTTGGGTATGCATGAGCAAGAGCAGAGAAAGCGAAATGTTGTGCGCAAGGCACTGGGTAGACAATTGTCTATTAGGTGAGCAGTGCGACACGATAACGTGGGCGATCATGTAGTAATTGCACGGAGGTAAACGATGCTCGCAGTAGCTAAGAGCGAGATTAGGGAGATAACTGAGAGCAAGATCATTGAGAGCGAGATTAGCGAGATCGCCGAGAGCGAGATCGTTGAGAGCCAAACAATTGTCTAGTAGGTGAACAGCGCGACACGATGAGGTGAGCGATCATGTAGTAATTGCACGGAGGTAAACGACGCTCTAGTAGCTAAGAGCGAGATTAGCGAGATCACCGAGAGTGAAATCGTTGAGAGCGAGAATAGTGAGAGCGAGATTGTCTGCTAAGCCTTGAGATGGAACCGTGCGACCTTGGATGCGTTGGATGCGTCGGATGATGGGCGTGTGGATGCGTTGGATGTGGTTGATGCGACAGTGCAATACTATGTGTTGGTGATGGATAGCTTCTTGCGATGGCTAAGGTGAATTGGAATGATATTGAATTGGCTTGCTATGCATTGAGTAAAGGCTATGCGTTGCTATGAGAGGCTATGCGTTAGGCAAAAATTGGACGCATACAAGGGTGAGGTCACAAAGGAAACGTCAGCAAAACCATGTGTCTTCTTGGGAGAAAGTCTTAAGGGTTAAGCAATTGAGGTGGACGCATGTGGAGAAGGCACCTTGGGTTAAGATGATGCAAGATTGCGGTGATAAGGGGAGGAGGAGACACTTGGCCATGCAGCCAAGTAGGTGGTGTCAACACCGGAGAAGGTTTGGACGCCTATAAATAGAGCCTTGAGACTTCTTTTTTAGACCACAAACTCAGAAATACCATAAAAAAGAGGGAGTGTGGAGCAAACCATGCGTTGGAGCCAAATCCATGCATTAGTCATAGTGGACACATTGGACAGGGAGGATTGAAGAGGACGCATCAATTTGGGACAAGGAGTTCTCCCAATTTACTCGTGCGTTCGATGTGATTTGAAAGCTTTCTGAAAGCTAAAAGAGTCTAGTTTCATGGTAGGGATGTTGGATAAAAAAGCTCCAAGGAATCGGGCTGGAGAATGAGGAAAAGATAGAAGGTTCGAGCTGTCGGATAAGCTGAGCCAGTCTTAATGTTTTGATTATTTCGGCCAAATCACGAGAATTTATGAGCTAAGATTTTATGAAAAGATTCCTACGACATTTTAGAGCATGTTTACAGAAGAAAGTATCTTAAAATAAGGTCTGGAACTATGAGTAATCTAAGCTGTAAGTTGAATCTGGATTCTAGGGGTGAAAAGGGAGCCCGAGGTAGAAAAGGGAGCTACTAGAAAAGCTCCTAAGCAATCAAGGTGAGTGTTTATGTAGCTTTATGATTTGATATGTGAATAAATGCATATGTAAGTACAAAATACATGCTTTGATGATATGATAACTGCCATGATATTGTTTCTGAAATGACTATGGAAACTGAGATTATACGCTGATTACATAGTTAGCATGCTTAACAAAAGGTACTTGGCGGGAAAATATAGTCGGCCTCGGTCGGTGGGAAATAATGGTGACAATCGGCAAAAAATATAGTCTAGTACCTAAGCATGACTAGCAGGATAAAGAAATAGTTGGTGTGCACATTGGCAGGAAGTGGGTCATAAGAGGTTTCTATAGGTGATTGAGATGACTGATAATGATATATGCATGCCACGTATAGCATGGGACTAAAGGTTATTGATTGAATGAATATATCCATCATCATGCATAAGTTATCCATAGATTATTATCATGTGATTGATTTCCCAAAAATGATGATTCACATAGTGTTTTCTATTTTAAAAGAACCACTCACTGGGCTTAGTAGCTCACACTCTTCAAAATGTTTTCTTATATCCCCCCCCAGGTAGCGGAAAGGTGAGGAGTTCCAGGATGCAGCTATGGTCAAGGTCTGCCACATGCCATAGTTACACTTCCGGAGGGTTTTACAGTTGTTGTTGTAACTTTGTTGTTAAGTCTTTCAGTTGTATAAATGTTATATTGTTGTAATATAAAATAGGCCTACGTAATCAGTTGGTTGTTAAATTTGTACATTGGTATCAGAGTTATTTCCGCAAGAATTATTAGGCAGTAAGTGTCAGCTAAAGGGTTAATAACTGCAATCAATCACGCCCTCTCCCAGGCTTGGAGGGGGGTCTGGGGAGGGGTGTGACACCCAGGGGTTAAGAACGATGAAAAAAAGCCAGACAGTTTTGCGAACGGAGCTCGTTTGGTACCCAAACGAACTCGGGGCCCCACGGACAGCGCCAGTGGGTCGTTTTTCGTGCACGAACTTTCTGTCACAGAAAAGCGTGAAAATGGACCAGGGGATAAGAATGATGATAAAAAGTCATGTGCCAGACGATTTTGTGAAAGGAGCTCGTTTAGTGCCCCAACCGGCCCTCGGGGCTGTGGGGCCTACTTTTTGCACCGAACCTTCCAGCACGAAAATGCGCGAAAATGGACCCAAGCGTAAAAAACAATGAAAAAAAGGCATGTGCAAGATGGTTTAGCAAACGAAGCTTGTTTGGTACCCTAAACGGCTCTTGGGGCCACGCCGGGATGTCGTGGTGGCTTGCTGAGGTGTCGCATGGCTTGGCTTGGCTGTTGCATGGCTTGGCTGGGGGTGTCGCATGGCTTGGCTGGGGTGTTGTTAGGCATGCTGGGGTGTCGCAGGGTAGGGTCCCGGGACCCAATTATTGTGCGCGAACCTTCCGTAACTAAAAAGCGCAAAAACAGATGCAGGGGTTAAGAATGATGAAAAAAAACCATGTGGTAGACCGTTTTGGGAATGGAGCTCGTTTGGTGTCCAAAACAGCCCCCGTGACCACGAGGCCCACTTTTTGCCCCCCAACGTTTGGGCACGAAATTGCGCAAAAATGAACCCGATGAGAGGTTTTGCTCCACTCTTTAGTGAAGTTATGTGCCTGAGGACTTTTGCCTGTATAAGGGTGGTCCACCAAGTGTGGCATGAGTGGCTATCTACTGCACACCACTTCGAAGGGCTTTTTTCTGGTCGCGGAACTTTGCTGGCTATTAAAGCTGAACTGAGCCACATCTAACAACTGGACCCAGTTCTTCTGCCTAGCGTCGATAAAGTCACGCAGATATTCCTCGAGCATACTGTTGAAGCATTCTGTCTGGCCGTCAGTAGGGGGATGATAGCTAGAGGAGATCATCCGTCTGGTCGTCCAACTCTTCGACGCACTCCTCTATGTGGGCAACAGAGCCCGATGAGCTATTGCCACGTTCAAAGCTATTGGACCGTGCTGTTTTGGTCTCGAGGGTCTCACCCTCATCATCAATTCTCTGACGGCTAATCCGTCTAGGCGTCCAACTACCGCATCAATTCCATCGGCTTTCTCAGCAACTTCTTGTAGCCGAGTCTCTAGGAAACGGATATTATCTGGGACCTCTCTCAGGTAGAGCATTTGTTCTTCCATCTCTACCAACCTATCCACATGGGACTTGTTCAGGTTCTTCGTCGCCGACATGATCACTGATCTTTCCCTCTGTGAGCCGACTTGGCTCTGATACCAACTGTCACAATCGCACTTTCGAAAGCTTCTCTTAGCGATTGTGCAGCACTTGTTTCCACTCATAAACAAGTCAGCCAACTCGAATACGGACTACCGGTGGTACACCGAGTGCCTCTCGCAACCTCCACCCCCGTTTTAGGGAAAACGGTTTTAGAAAACGGATTTGGAGAAAAGGTTTTCGTAAGCAGTTTTTGTGAGAGTAAATAAAGAAAGAAAGATTGTAGTAAGCTAGAAAGCAATAAGTAACAACAATAACTTTATAGAGTCCCGGGGGGCCCCGGGTCCGTTTGGGGCACAAACGAGCTCCGTTCGCAAAACTGTCTGGCACACACCTTTTTTCATCGTCCTTAACCCTGGGTCCGTTTTCACGCAATTCCATGCCGAAAGGTTCGAGAGAGAAAAGTGGGCCTCGGGGACCCGGGGGTTGTTTCGGGCACCAAACGAGCATCGTTCCCAAAACCGTCTGGCACATGGCTTTTTTTTATCGTTCGTAACCCCTGGATCCGTTTTTGCGCTTTTTCGTGAGAGATGGTTCGCACACAAAAATTGGGTCCCGGGGCCTTGCCCTGCGACACTCAGCATGCCTAGCGACACTGCAGCCAAGCCATGCGACACCCCCAGCCAAGCCATGCAACACCCCAGCCAAGCCATGCGACAGCCCAGCAAGCCACCGCGACACCCCCGCGAGGCCCCGGGGGCCGTTTGGGGCACCAAACGAGCTCCGTTCCCAAAACCGTCTGGCACACACCTTTTCTTAATTGTTTTTAACGCTTGGGTCCATTTTCGCACATTTTCGTGTCGGGAAATTCGGGAACAAAAAGTGGGCCCCACAGCCCTGAGGGCAGTTTCGTGCACCAAACGAGCTTCGTTCGCAAAACTGTCTGGCACACGACTTTTTATCATCATTCTTAATCCCTGGGTCCGTTTTTGCGCAATTCCATGCCAGAAGGTTCGGGGGCGAAAAGTGGGCCCCAGGGGCTATTTCGGGCACCAACCGAACTCCGTTCCCAAAACCGTCTGGCACACGACTTTTTTTCATCGTTTTTAACCCCAGGGTCTATTTTTGCGCTATTTCGTGATGGAAGGTTCGCACACAAAAATTGGGTCTTGGGGACCTACCCCGCGACACCCCAGCCAAGCCATGTGACACCCCCAGCCAGCCATGTAACACCACAGCCAAACCAAGACTGTTGGATTTTATGTCCTAAAACTCGTACTTTGTAAATTAATAAATATATTCTGTTTTGTTTTTCGATAAAGTTATTATTGAAATTGTAATCTTAAATCCAATAAACTAAGGTTCCAAGGCCATTTAATGTAATTTGAACTTTATGTAGTGACATGAATGTGGATCAAGTTCAAATTTATAGCCAAAATGGTCTATAGTTTATGAATAAGGTTGGGCGCCTTATTCTGGGGACACTATGGATGCGGCCCACTTTGTAGATAGTACAAATGATGTGATCCTGAATTGTTCATATAGAGATATGTAAGTGGGGGTATCCTATGTAAAGAATTTGCATAAGACTGAACCATGAAATAGTCACTTTTTACGTTCTAAATGTCGTTTTATGTATAAAATTGACTATTTCGTTAATTGATGACCTAGGTAACTTAATCTTAATCCTGAGCTAACAATGAACACCTGTTCACTCAGAATTATCCTTAGATCTGCATAGGTGAGGGCAGCTCAATATCGCTAGCCCAATAAGCCTCCCATTTCAGGGGTAAGATCGGGTGGATAGTTGGGAACATAAGGTGCAAGACGGAATTCACTCCTACCCATTATAGGGATAGTAGATAGGTTGTTCCCTTTAGTACTGAATCCAGGTCTTGAACAAGGGGCCCCACCGTCTCCTTGGCCTGAGAGGGATTCGGTTTATAGGTTGGACCTTAAAACCAATTGTTCACTAGAGGATCAGTGGAACTTAAGGAACAAGATGTAGTCTTGGGGGTAAAACGGCTTTTATGACTCAACCGAGATTATGAACAACCTGTGAAGGATTAACTTACTCATCATGGTTATATCAAATGGACACAAATATATCTATAGTGAGGGGAGTGCAACTACGGAACTTTAGTGGAATGACCCATTAGTTAACGAATGTTGATTAGCTCCGTCTAAAGAGTTTAGCAAGCTTATCTTGGATCGTTGGAGCCCATGATCTATAGGTCCATTAGGTTCCCCTATTAGCTCATATGGAATAAACTTAGAACAGTATGATAGAATAATTTGAATTGTTCGAATTAGGTAGAGAGAGAGAAACCGACAAGTATATGTGATATAGTGGTCAGGTTTTTTTTTTTTTAGCTTAGAGATATAACTTTAATATTTAAATATCATTTAAATATCAAGAATATGAATACGTTCATATTCGGAAGCTCGAAAATGATGGAAATGGTCAAAGTTGTAAACAGTCAAAGAGTTGACTTTTGACTTTGAAAATTCAAAACTTTGACCGACCTTATATTCAAATGTGATTTGAATTTCGAGAAAATGAATGCGGATTCATGCTCGGGAGGCCAAAATTAGTCAACACGGAAAATATCATAAAAGCCAAAATGTTGACTTTTTGGTCAAAGTTTGACTTTGACCAAATGACTATTTTGCCCTTTGACTATAGTTAGTGGGAAAACCAAACTTTTGTTGGATAATTCCACTAACAAAATAGTGGGCTAGATGTTGGCTTATAGTGGAGACATTGAGCCCCCTTAGTGAATGGATTCTAGGTGTTGGGATTTTGTGAAGATTTTTCATGGAATTGTTGCATGTCTTTTTTTCTATAAATTGGGCTCTTCAATTTAGTTAAAAGAATTTTGCCATTTTAGAAAAAGGGTGTTCTAAATTTGGGCTGGAAAATCCTATGTTCTTTGAGTGAAATAAAAACTCAAACTGAAATTTATCTTATTTTCTATCTCTTTTCTCTCTCTCAGTTTTCTTCATCCACCGGGTCTCACAACTCGGTTCTGAGTCTAGAGGATAGTAGGTCAACTCTAGTGGTGGTCTGAAAGAGTTCGGGTCGAGATTCAATGAGGAGAAGCGGTTTTCGGGGACTTCAAAAGTAGTATCCTACACTTTCTAATCCACTGTTTTTTCCTTCATGATGCATGCTTATTTCCTTTAATTTAAGAGTAATTAGAGTGTAATTAGATCCTAAGTCTGCTACGTATGTCTCAAGTTCCATCATGTGGTATCAGAGCATGCTAGAATTACTCTCAATTGCTTTTTGTGGGTGTTTTTTTTCCTATCTATTCAAGTGTTGAATGAAATGGGGACTAAATTGTATTTATTATGATTTTGGCATTTTTTCTCTTTAAATTTCTTATGGAAATTTGTAATTGCTCACTTGTTTATGAGCATTAATGTGTGAAAAACGGTCTATAAATTTGTTGGAGTCATTAGAGTTGAAATTAGGCTTTAATTTCTTTATTCTGGGAGAGAGAACAACATCAAAATTGAAGAGGAAAAAACATACAGAACTGAATTAGCTTCCAGACCCGAGAATGACTCCCAGACCCGACCAGATCCGATCCGTTCACCCGCTCTGCTTCATGCAGCCTCGCACGCCTGTTCGCCCGCCTGACCTAGACCCGATCCGCGACCTGCGCCTCTGTTGACAACCTAGCGAGAGTCGACCGGCCCATTTGACCTGGTTGAGTCGGTTTGACCGGTTCAGTTTTGTTTTTGTTGTTTTCGAGCCGGTTCGAGTGATTTCTGAGCGGTTCTTGAGGGTTCAAAGTGTTTGAAGCCAGTTCAGGGAAACTGGTTGCTGAATTTTGTAATAAATTAGTTATTTGTTTGTTTTTAATGCCAAAAATCGGTCCACTTTAGTGTTGTTTACTTATTATGCATGTGATTTATAATGTTGTTTGATTATGTGTGCATATAATATTCCATATAGTTTTAAAACCCCACCATAGGAAAAACATGTGACATGCATTTGTTATATCTTATAAGTGTTATAAAATATATACTATGCATGGTTAGTTTTAATATAAGTGTTATATTAAAGCATATTTGATTGAAGGAAGCATGTTATAGATGAATGCTCTAGGGTTATAATTGTTATAATTTATTTTAGAATTGTTATAAAATAATCTAGACCTCTAAAATCTATAATAAATATAAGATGCATGCTCATTTAGGGTTAACCATCGAGCAATCCCAATTTTCATAGAAAATAGGTCAATTTCTTGTAAAACTGAAGTTACAAGAAAACTCACCGGCAAGATCTTGGCAAAAAGTCAGATAAGATGACTAAGATTGAAAGTTTTTAAGTTGACGGTTCACGGAACACCTACTACTTGGAGATCGAGCCGGCGTCTGAGTTAGGTTAAATCGGTTTTATGAGCATGCGTAAGCGATGTGAGGTAATAAAATTTGTTTAACACCTAGACATCGTAGGTTAAAAATCCAGTATAAAATATATACTCAGATGAATCACCTAGACTTAGGATATGTTTTAGTTAGTCGAAATGTATCGCTATGTATTTTATACCCTAACCGTCTAGAACACTTCAGTTGGAGAGAAGTAATGTACTTTTAGCTCTAACGTCCCTAAAAGTTCACATCGTGAGATTCATGCTTGGCTTTGGGCCGCTCTGGGAGCAGACTCGATTCGGAGAGTGTTTGCATGAGTCAATACCAAGGTGAATAGGGGAAGTTGTTCATAGTAAGTGGGAGAAGGAAGTGTGTCAATACATCCTACGATCTCTTCCATTAGGTCGCACCGTGAGATTCCTATAATGCGCCTGCATGCCTGCCCTAGAGCGACCTTACTAATCGGAGGGCTGTATTATAGGATTCGGAACTCCGCGAACTCTAGAAATAGATATGGTCTCTTAGGCCCGTTTTCATTCTTGTCTTTCCAACTTCAGGAGCATAATGATTCTGATCTTTGAGGTCTGAAAATGGAGGGTCACACTTAGGAGAATTACTAAGTGTTAGTAAATTCTTGACCAAAGTAGCGATAACTGAGTTACTATAGGAATAAGAGTTATTTTGGTGATAGTATCTAGTCAAGATAGTCTTGGTTCAACGGAGGAATAGTTGATCACCCCTCGGTGGAGGTTATTCTAAACCATTGAAATATCGTTGCAAAATATAATAATGAAGGGTACATTATTAGATTTTTTGCTAAACTTGATTGGATTTAACAGATTAATGTTTTTACTAAAAAGGATATGTTTTTCTTTTCAGCATGACTAGCTCCTTAGATCAACTATTAGTTTCTGAGAAACTAAACGGCGATAATTACTCAACATGGAAAAACAATATGAATTCAACACTAGTAATAGATGACTTGAGATTTGTCTTTACTGAGGAATGTCCTCAGGCCCCTGTCTCGAAAAAAACACAAGGTAAATATGATTTACTAGTTGCTAAGACATGTTTAGTGGAGGATGATACCTCAACCTGGATATTGGATTCAGGAGCCACTACACATATTTTCTTCTTTTTTCAGGAAACTAGTTCCTGGAAAAGGATTGAAGAAGGCGAGATCACCCTCAAGGTTGGAACATGAGAGGTTATCTCGACCGAAGCAGTGGGAGACTCTAAGTTGTTTTTCAACGATAGATATATCATACTTAAAGATGTTTTGTATGCATCTCTTATGAAGAGGAATTTAATATCTATCACTTGTATTATGGAACAAATGTATAAAATATCTTTTGAAGTTAATGAACCGTTCATTTTCAAAAAAAGGTATTCAAATTTGTTCTGCTATACTTGAAAACAACTTATATAAGTTAAGACCAACTAAAGCAAAATTTGTCTTAAATACTGAGATGTTTAGAACAGTCGAAACTCAGAATAAAAGACAAAAAGTTACTTTTAATGCCTATCATGGCACTTAAGACTTGGTCACATAAATCTCAATAGGATTGAGAGATTGGTTAAGAATGGACTACTAAATCAGTTAGAAGAAAATTCTTTACCTCTATGTGAGTCTTGTCTTGAGGGAAAAATGACTAAGAGAGCTTTTACTAGAAAAGGTCTCAGTGCGACAATACCCTTAGAGCTCGTACATTCGGACCTCTGTGGACCGATGAATGTCAAAACTCGAGGTGGGTATGAATATTTCATCAGTTTTATTGATGATTATTCAATGTATGGTCATATTTACCTAATGCATCACAAGTCTGATTCTTTTGAAAAGTTCAAAGAATATAAGGCTGATGTTGAGAACCAATTAGGAAAAACAATTAAGACACTACGATCAAATCAAGGTGGGGAGTACATGGACTTAAGATTCCAGGACTATATGATAGAACACGGAATCAAGTCACAACTCTCTGCACCTAATATGCCTCAGTAGAACGGTGTATCTGAAAGAAGAAAATGAACCTTGTTGGACATGGTTCGCTCAATGATGAGCTTTGCCGAGTTACCTTATTCCTTTTGGGGACATGCATTAGAGACTGCTGTCTATATTTTGAATAACGTTCCCTCTAAAAGTGTTTCAGAAACACCTTATGAGCTATGGAAAGGGCGTAAACGCAGTTTACGTCACTTTAGAATTTGGGGATGCTTGGCACACGTGTTGGTACAAAATCCTAAAAAATTGGAACGTCGTTCAAAACTATGCCTATTTGTAGGTTATCCAAAAGAAACAAAAGGTGGTCTATTTTATGATCCTTAAGAGAATAAGGTATTTGTATTGACAAATGCCACATTCTTAGAGGAAGACCACATAAGAAGTCATCAACCTCGCAGTAGACTAGTATTGAATGAAATTTTCAAAGATGCTATAGATAGAGCTAGTTCATCTACTAAAGTAGTAGATAAAACTAGTACATCTGGTCAGTCACATCCTTCTCAAGAGTTGAGAATGCCTCGTCGTAGTGGGAGGGTTGTTCATCAGCCTAACCGTTACTTGGCTTTAACAGAAACACAAGTCTTCATACCTGATGACGTCATAGAGGATCCATCGACCTATAAACAGGCGATAAAAGATGTAGACTGTGATCAGTGGGTCAAAGCCATGGAACTCGAAATGGAGTCTATGTACTTCAATTATGTCTGGAAAATTGTAGATCAACCAAATGATGTAAAACTAATTGGTTGCAAGTGGATCTATAAGAGAAAACGAGACTAAGCCGGTAAAGTACAGACTTTTAAGGCTCGACTTGTGGCAAAGGGTTATACCCAGAGAGAGGAAGTGGACTATGAAGAAACTTTCTCTCTCGTTGCCATGCTTAAGTCGATTAGAATACTCTTATCTTTTGCCACCTTTTATGACTATGAATTTGGTAGATGGATGTCAAGACAGCTTTTCTAAACGGTGATCTTGAGGAAAGTATCTATATGGCTCAACCAGAGGGCTTTATTGCACAAGGTCAAGAATAAAAGGTTTGTAAGCTTCAAAAATCCATTTATGGGTTGAAACAAGCTTCTAGATCTTGGAATATAAGATTTGATACTGCGATCAAATCTTATGGCTTTGTATAGAATGTTGACGAGCCTTGTGTTTATAAGAAAATCGTCAATTCTACTATAGTGTTCTTAGTTTTATATGTTGAGGATATTCTACTCATTGGGAATGAAGTAGGTTACTAATTAACATCAAGAAATGGCTAGCAACGCAGTTCCAAATGAAAGATTTAGGAAATGCGCAGTATGTTCTTGGGATTCAGATTATTCAAAACTGCA
Organism: Benincasa hispida; assembly: GCF_027475165.1. NCBI lineage: Eukaryota > Viridiplantae > Streptophyta > Magnoliopsida > Cucurbitales > Cucurbitaceae > Benincasa > Benincasa hispida. Next base: position 29,139,569 of record NC_143481.1, on the reverse strand, counting down.
AGAATAGGACACTAGCCATGTCTCAAGAAACTTATATTGACAAAATGTTGTCTAGGTATAAAATGCAGAATTCCAAAAGAGGTCTGTTACCTTATAGATATAAAATTTATTTGTCAAAGGATCAATGTCCTAAGACACCTCAAGAGGTTGAAGATATGAGACGCATTCCCTATGCTTCCGCAGTAGGGAGCCTAATGTATGCAATGTTATGTACTAGACCTGGCATATGCTACGCAGTAGGGATAGTCAGTAGGTATCAGTCCAATCCTGGATATGATCATTGGACTGCCATTAAAAATATCCTTAAGTATCTTAGGAGAACGAGGAACTACATGCTCGTGTATGATACTAAGGATTTGATCCTTACAGGATACACTGACTCTGATTTTCAAACTGATAATGATGCTAGAAAGTCTACATCTCGATCAGTGTTTACTCTTAATAGAGGAGCAGTAGTGTGGAAAAGTGTAAAGCAAAACTGTATTGCAGACTCCACAATGGAAGCTGAATAGATAGCTGCTTATGAATAGCAAAGGAAGAAGTATGGTTGAGGAAATTCTTGATAGATTTGGAAGTAGTTCCAAATATGCATCTGCTTTTCACCCTATATTGTGATAATAGTGGTGCAGTTGTAAACTCAAGAGAACCAAGAAGCCACAAGCGCGGCAAGCATATCGAGCGCAAATACCATCTGATCCGGGAGATTGTACATCGTGGAGACATTGTAGTGACCAAGATATCTTCTAAGCAAAACATTGCTGATCCTTTTACAAAGGCCCTCACGGCTAAAGTGTTTGAACGTCTCTTACAGAGTCTAGGTGTACGAAATTTGTAAACTAGGACAAGTGGGAGAATTTTTGGGTATATGGCCTAGTTTATTGTATTCATATGTTTATTGTACTCATATGTTTCTCACATAAATTCAACATTGTGATAATCCACTAGGAGTTTTAGTCCAAGTAGGAGTTTGTTGGATTTTATGTCCTAAAACTCGTAGTTTGTAAATTAATAAATATATTCTATTTTGTTTTTCGATAAAGTTGTTATTGAAATGGTAATCTTGAATCCAATAAACTAAGGTTCCGAGGCTATTTAATGTAGTTTGAACTTTATGTAGTGACATAAAGGTGGATTAAAACGGTTTTTATGACCCAGCCGAGATTAGGAACAACCTGTGAAGGATTAACTTACTAATCATGGTTATATCAAATGGACACAAATATATCTATAGTGGGGGGAGTGCAACTACGGGACTTTAGTGGAATGACCCGTTAGTTAACGAATGTTGCTTAGCTTCGTCTAAAGAGTTTAGCTAGCTAATCTTGGATCGTTGGAGCCCATGATCTATAGGTCCATTAGGTTCCCCTATTAGCTCATATGGAATAAACTTAGAACAGTATGATAGAATAATTTGAATTGTTCTAATTAGGTAGAGAGAGAGAAACCGACAAGTATATGTGATATCGTGGTCGGATTTTTTTTTTTAGCTTAAAGATAAACTTTAATATTTAAATGTGATTTAAATACCAAGAATATTAATACGTTCATATTCGGAAGCTCGAAAATGATGGAAATGGTCAAAGTTGTAAAAAGTCAAAGAGTTGACTTTTGACTTTAAAAATTCAAAACTTTGACCGACCTTATATTCAAATGTGATTTGGATTTCAAGAAAATGAATGCGGATTCATGCTTGGGAGGCCAAAATTAGTCAACACGAAAAAAATCATAAAAAGTCTAAATGTTAACTTTTTGGTCAAAGTTTGACTTTGACCAAATGACTATTTTGCCCTTTGACTATAGTCAGTTGGAAAAACCAAACTTTTGTTGGATAAATCCACTAACAAAATAGTGGGCTAGATGTTGGCTTATAGTGGAGACATTAAGCCCACTAAGTAAGTGGATTCTAGGTGTTGGGATTTTGTGAAGATTTTTCATGCAATTGTTGCATGCCTTTTTTCTATAAATTGGGATCTTCAATTTAGTTAAAAGACTTTTGCCATTTTAGAAAAAGGGTTCTAAATTTGGGCTGGAAAATCCTATGTTCTTTGAGTGAAATAAAAACCCAAACTCAAATTCATCTTATTTTCCATCTCTTTTCTCTCTCTCGATTCTCTTCATCCACCGGGTCCCACAACTCGGTTCTAAGTCCAGAGGATAGTAGGTTAACTCTAGTGGTGGTTCGAAAGAGTTCAGGTCGAGATTCAATGAGGAGAAGCGGTTTTCGGGGGCTTCAAAGGTAATATTCTACACTTTCTAATCCACTGTTTTTTCCTTCATGATGCATGCTTATTTTCTTTAATTTAAGAGCAATTAGAGTGTAATTAGATCCTAATTCCGCTGCGTATGTCTCGAGTTCTATCACGGAGTCTGTTTGGGGCACCAAACGAGCTCCGTTCGTAAAACTGTCTGGCACACGCCTTTTTTTCATTGTTCTTAACCCTTGGGTCCGTTTTTGTGTTTTTTCGTGACGAAATGCTCGCGCACGAAGAACGGTCCCCCGGCACAGCCCGTGGGGCTCGGGGGTTCGTTTGGGGCACCAAACGAGCTCTGTTCGCAAAACCTTCTGGCACACGCCTTTTTTTCATTGTTCTTAACCCCTAGGTCTGTTTTCGAGCAATTCCGTGTCGGAAGGTTCGGGAGCGAAAAGTGGGCCCCGAGGCCCTGGGGGCTGTTTTGGGCACCAAGTGAGCTCCGTTCTCAAAATCGTATGGCACACGGCTTTTTTTCATTATTCTTAACCCCTGGGTCCGTTTTCGCACTTTTTCGTGACAGAAGGTTCGCGCACAAAAAATGGGTCCTGGGACCCTGCCCCGCGACACTCCAGCATGCCTAGCGACACCCCAGATAAGCCATGCAACACCCCAGCCAAGCCATGCGACACCAAGCAAGGCACCGCGACACCCTCGCGGGGCACCGGGGGCCATTTGGGGCACCAAACGAGCTCCGTTCACAAAACCGTTTGGCACACGACTTTTTTTCATCATTTTTAACGCCTGGGTCCGTTTTCGCGCTTTTTCGTGCCGGAAGGTTCACGAGCGAAAAGTGGGCCCCACGACCTTGGGGGCCGTTTCGGGCACCAAACGAGCTCCGTTCGCTAAAACATCTGGCACACGAATTTTTATCATCATTCTTAACCCTAGGGTCCGTTTTTTCGTGCTTTTTCGTGACGGAATGCTCGCGCACGAAGAACGATCCCCTGGCGCAGCCCGAGGGGCCCTGGGGTCCATTTGGGGAAACAAACGAGCTCCGTTCGCAAAATCGTCTGGCACAAGCCTTTTTTTCATCGTTCTTAACCCCTGGGTCCGTTTTCGCGCAATTCCGTTTCGGAAGGTTCGGGAGCGAAAAGTGGGCCCCGGGCCCCGAGGGCAGTTTCGGGCACCAAACGAGGTTCGTTCCCAAAATCATCTGGCACATGATATTCTATCATTATTCTTAACCCGTGGGTCTGTTTTTGCGCTTTTTCGTGACAGAATGCTCGCGCATGAAGAACGGTCCCCCTGTAGCCCGTAGGGCGCCGGGGTCCGTTTGGGGCACCAAACGAGCTCGTTCGCAAAACCTTCTGGCGCACGCCTTTTTTTCACCGTTCTTAACCTCTAGGTTCGTTTTTGCGCAATTTCGTGTCGGAAGGTTCGGGAGCGAAAAGTGGGCCCCGAGCCCCAGGGGCTATTTTGGGCACCAAACGAGCTTCATTCTCAAAACCGTCTAGCTAACGGCTTTTTTTCATCGTTCTTAACCCTTGAGTCCGTTTTTGTACTTTTTCGTGATGGAAGGTTTGCACAAAAAAATTAGGTCCCCCCGCGACACCCCAACCAAGCCATGCGACACCCCCAACGAAGCCATGCAACACACCAGCCAAGCCATGCGACACCCTAGCAAGCCACTGTTACACCCCCGCGGGACCCGAGGGCCATTTGGGGCACTAAACGAGCTCTGTTCACAAAAACGTCTGGCACACGCCTTTTTTTTCAGCATTTTTAACCCCTGGGTCTGTTTTTGCGCTTTTTCGTGACGTAAGAATCACGCACAAAAATTGGGTACCGGGGCATTGCCCCACGACAGCGCAACGCTGCGCGACACCCTCAGGCAAGCCATGCAACAACCCAACCAAGCCATGCGACACCCCAGCAAGCCACCGCGACACCCCCGCGGGGCCCCGGGGGGCGTTTGGGGCACCAAACGAGCTCCGTTCACAAAACCGTCTGGCACAGACCTTTTTTTCATCGTTTTTAATGCTTGGGTCTTTTTGCACGCAATTTCATGCGAGGAGGTTCGGGACCGAAAAGTGGGCCCACGGCTTTGGGGGCCGTTTTGGTAACCAAACGAGCTTCGTTCGCAAAACCGTCTAGCACACGACTTTTTATCATCATTCTTAACCCCTGGGTCCGTTTTCACGCTTTTTCGTGACGGAATGCTCGAGCACGAAGAACGGCCCCCTAGTGTTGCACGTGGGGCCCCGGGGTCCGTTTGGGGCACCAAACAAGCTCTGTTCGCAAAACCGTCTGGCACACGCCTTTTTTTCATCGTTCTTAACAACTGGGTCCGTTTTCGCACAATTCCGTGCAGGAAGGTTCGGCAGCTAACAGTGGGCCCTGAGGCCCTAGGGCCTGTTACGGGCACTAAACGAGCTCCATTCCCAAAACCGTCTGGCACATGATATTTTTCATCGTTCTTCACCCATGGGTCCGTTTTCGCGCTTTTTCGTGATGGAGGGTTCGCGCACAAAAATTGGGTCCCGGGGACCTAAACCGCGACACCCCAGCCACGCCATGTGACACCCCCTGCCAAGCCATGCAACACCCCAACAAAGCCATGCGACATCCCAGCAAGCCACCGCGACACCCCCGCGGGGCTCCGGGGGCCATTTGGGGCACCAAATGATCTCTGTTCACAAAACCGTGTGGCACACGCCTTTTTTTCATCGTTCTTAACCCCTAGGTCCATTTTCGCGCAATTCCTTGCCAGAAGGTTCGGGAGCGAAAAGTGGGCCACGGGGCTACGGGGGATGTTTCGGGCACCAAACGAGCTCTGTTCCCTAAACCGTCTGGCACAAGGCTTTTTTTCACTATTCTTAACCCCTGAGTCCGTTTTCGTGCTTTTTCGTGACGAAAGGTTCGCGTTCAAAAAATTGGTCCTGGGGCCCTGCCCCGCTACACACAAGCATGCCTAGCAACACCCCAGCCAAGCCATGCGACACCCCAACAAGCCACCGCTAGACCCCCGCGGGGCCCCAGGGGTCGTTTGGGGCACCAAACGAGCTTCGTTCACAAAACCGTCTGGCACATGACTTTTTTTCATCGTTTTTAACACCTGGGTCCATTTTCGCGCATTTTCGTGCCGGAAGGTTCTGGAGCAAAAAGTTGGCCCCACGGCCTAGGGGGCCATTTCAGGCACCAAACGAGCTCCGTTCGCAAAACCATCTGGCACAAAAATTTTTATCATCATTCTTAACCGGGTTCGTTTTCATGTTTTTCATGGCGGAATGCTCGCGCACGAAGAACGGCCCCCCAGCGCAGCCCGTGGGGCCCCGGGGTCCGTTTAGGGCACCAAACGAGCTTCGTTCGCAAAACCGTGTGGCAGACGCCTATTTTTCATCGTTCTTAACCCTGGGTCCATTTTTGCGCAATTCCGTACCAGAAGGTTCGGGAGGGAAAAGTGGGCCCCGGGGGTTGTTTCGGGCACCAAACGAGCTCCGTTCCCAAAATCGTCTGCCACACGACTTTTTTTCATCGTTCTTAACCCCTGGGTCTGTTTTTTGTGCTTTTTCGTGACGAAAGGTTCCCGCACAAAAATTTGGTCCCGGTTCCTGCCCCGCAACACCCCAGCATGCCTAGCGACACCCTAGCCAAGCCATGCGACACCCCCTGCCAAGCTATACCCTGTGTTCTCTCCAAGTCGGGTCAGAGGCGAAGACTGGCAAAGTTCATCATTCAGTGGTGGGGTGTTCATAGAAAAGAAGGCGTCGCCAAACGAGTGGCAGATTTTGATGGAGTCTCGCTTTGATGCTGGGGAAATCCATAGATCTGTATAGAAGCAGATAAATATCGATCTAAACGAGAATTTTCTGTGGGACATGGAAGAGTTCAAGGCTGTCTGTGCCCTGAAAGAGAAAAAGATCACCATCACCAGCAAATATCTTACCGGTGATGCGAAGGAGAACCCGGATGGAGCCGAACGGACGGCCGTCAATCAAAAGCTCAAAAAGGAAGTGAAGGATCAGTTCCTCCCATGCAATGTGGCATGGCTTGCTCCTAACTCATTGAGGAAGGGGCACGGTAAGAGATTATGTGAAGGACCCTAAAGCAAGCTATTGAATTTGTCCTAACCAAAGAAAGTCGATCTATCGATTACGTTCATCTCATAAAGATGTTCCTTTTCACTCCTAAATGAAAGCTAAACTAAACGACAATAACATAACTCCTAGCACAAAAGAGTCGCCGCTGCGATGCCTATGCTATTTTCTTTCCTATAGAGCTTGGGCCCACACACAAACTCCTATCGAAAAGCAATGAAGGCATTAATAAATACAGAAGTTGTGGTCAATAAGGTAGGGATCATCAAAAAACCAAACCATCCAATGTAAAGACGGTTTTCAGTGCTGGTTATCCAGTTACAGAAACGACCCCATAGGGTTTCGCTTTCGCGCGGCATCCTTTTATTAGGTAGGTTCCTATCCTTTATCTATCAGTAAATGGATGAAATTCACTCGTCAGAATCAATATACGGAACTACGTAAAATCTGGCGTTGCATCTGAAATCGTTCGTTCACCCGAAAGTCCTCTCTCTACGCTAAAATGCTAAATCATTTTGGCTCTTTCACACAGGAATTTTAGTGAATAAGGAAGTTCTTTCTCGGTTTCGCATGCGAATTGGCAACTGCTCTATTTCGTATCATCCCACCCAGACCTATACGCTATTTCACCAACGATCATCTAATTCCTGAAAAAGGCAGACCCACGGCTGTTCTGGCACATACCTTAAGAACCTGACCATGCACCGAAATAGGATGACCTAACAATAAGGTCAGGTCAGGCTTTTCCTTCGTTTCACTCTCTGAAGTGGCGTGGCACAAAGCCCAATTGGAAAAGAAAGGGGAGCGGGTCTGAGGAAAAAAGAACCTTCATTCAAACTCATCGCTGCTGGATTTGTTCTCTCATACGGATTAGTCTAGGGAACGTAATTTCATAGCACATGAAAAAGCGAAGCTCGAGACAAAAGATCTTCTTTCTAAAGAGATTCGATTCGGAACTATAAAATACATCAAATAGCTCTATTACACCTGTAGAGAAGAATACCTGTTATATGTTGTAATGCTCCATGTGCCAACTCTCTTACAGTGTTAACAAGGTTCTCTTCCATATACCAAGTTCTTGTGCCGTAAACAACCCACCATTGTTTCAAACTCTGTGGTTCAAGGATTGCGCACGCAATCAATTCCATTGGCCCTCTCAAACCTTTTAATAGCCACTTCTCCACCAGATGGAAGAAACCCAAAGGTCTTGAATTGCCACCAATCAACAATGTGAACTGTTGAGCCCTGTCTGTTAGAGGCAGAGAAACCAACATGCATTCAATCTTTTAATTGCTTGGAGAGGTAAATTTGGGCAACAAGAAGAGGACTTGGAGGCCTAATCGGCGAGTACCCGATTCACACCCGGATCATTTTCATTGCATCTCTGTACTCAATCCAAGCCGTTATCTGTCTCCCACTAGTCAAATCAATCCCCCTTGAAACAACATTAACGGAAGCCAAAGATACGCCCTCGCTTAGTTTCCGCTTTTTAGCCCACTCTTTTTTGGTAGTTCGATCGTGGAATTTATTTTTTTCTGTATTTTCGGAATATGAGTGTGTGACTTGTTAGAACACCCCAACCAAGCCATGCGACACCCCAGCAAGCCACCGCGACACCCCCGCTGGCCCCCGGGTTCTTTTCGGGCATCAAACGAGCTCAACTCGCAAAACCGTCTGACAAACGACTTTTTATCATCGTTCTTAACCCCTGGGTCCGTTTTCGCGCAATTCCGTGTCGGAAGGTTTGGGATCGAAAAGTGGGCCTCAGGGCCCCGGGTTATTATCTTGTCTTATCATTTTTTTGAATAAAATTTCATCGGCTGTTTCGGGCACCAAACGAGCTCCGTTCCCAAAACTGTCTGGCACACGACTTTTTTTCATCGTTCTTAACCCTTGGGTCTATTTTCGCGCTTTTTCGTGACGGAAGGTTCTTGCACAAAAATTGGGTCCCGGGGCCCTGCCCTACGACACCCCAGCATGCCTTGCGACACCCCAACCAGGCCATGTGACACCCCCAGCCAAGCCATGCAACACCACAACAAAGCCACCGCGACACCCCCACGGGGCCCCGGGGGCTGTTTGGGTCACCAAACGAGCTCCGTTCGCAAAATCGTCTGGTACACGCCTTTTTTTCATTGTTTTTAATGCCTATGTCCATTTTCGCGCATATTCGTGTCTGACGGTTTGCGAGCGAAAAGTGGGCCCCACGGCCCCGAGGGCCGTTTCGAGAACCAAATGAGCTCCATTTGCAAAACCGTATGACACATGACTTTTTATCATCATTCTTTACCCATGGGTTCGTTTTCACGCTTTTTCATGACAAAATGCTTGCGCACGAAGAACGGCCCTCCGGCGTAGCCCATAGGGCCTCCGGGTTCGTTTGGGTCACCAAACGAGCTCCATTCGCAAAACTGTCTGGCACATGCTTTTTATTCATCATTCTTAAACCCTGGGTCCGTTTTAGCGTAATTTAGTGCCGGAAGGTTCGGGAGCAAAAAGTGGGCCTCGGGGGCTGTTTTGGGAACGAAACGAGCTCCGTTCCCAAAACAGTCTGACACACGGCTTTTTTTCATCGTTCTTAACCCCTGGGTCTGTTTTCGCGCTTTTTCGTGACGGAAGGTTCGCGCACAAAAATTGAGTCCCGGGGCGCTGCCCCGCAACACCCCAGCTAAGCCATGCGACACCCCCAGCCAAGCCATGCAACACTCCAACCAAGCCATGTGACACCCAGCAAGCCACTGCGACACCCCCGCGGGGCCGCGGGTGCCGTTTGGGGCACCAAACAACTCCGTTCACAAAACCGTCTGGCACACGCCTTTGTTTCATCGTTTTTAATGTCTGGGTCCTTTTTTGCGCATTTTCGTGCCGGAAGGTTCGTGAGCGAAAATTGGCCCCCACGACCCCGGGGGTTGTTTCGGACACCAATCGAGCTCCGTTCGCAAAACCTTCTAGCACACGACCTTTTATCATCATTCTTAACCCTTGGGTCCGTTTTCGTGCTTTTTCGTGACGGAATGCTCGCGCACGAAGAACGGGCCCCCGGCGCAGACTGTGGGGCCCCGGGGTTCATTTGGGTCACCAAACGAGATCCGTTCGTAAAACCGTCTGGCACACGCTTTTTTTTATCGTTCTTAACCCGTAGGTTCGTTTTTGTGCAATTCCGTGCCGAAGTTTCGGGAGTGAAAAGTGGGCCCCGGGGGCTGTTTCGGACACCAAACGAGCTCCGTTCCCAAAACCGTCTGACACACGGCTTTTTTTCATCGTTCTTAACCCTTGGGTCCGTGTTTGTGTTTTTTCGTGACAGAAGGTTCGCGGACAAAAATTGGGTCCCGGGGCCCTGCCTTGCGACACCCCAGCCAAGCCATGGGACACCCTCAGCCAAGCCATGCAACACACTAGCCAAGCCATGCAACACCTCAACAAGCCACCACGACACCCCCGCGGGGCCATTTGGGACACTAAACGAGCTCCGTTCACAAAACCGTCTGTCACACGCCATTTTTTCATCGTTTTTAATGTCTGGGTCCTTTTTCATGCATTTTCGTGTCGGAAGGTTCGGGAGCGAATGGTGGGCCCCACGGCCCCGGGGGCCGTTTTGGCCACCAAACGAGCTCCGTTTGAAAAACCGTTTGACACACGACTTTTTATCATCATTCTTAACCCTTGGGTCTGTTTTCGCGCTTTTTCATGACGAAATGCTCGTGCACGAAGAACGGCCCCCCGGCGCAGCCCGTGAGGCCCCGGGGTCCATTTGGGACACCAAACGAGCTTCGTTCGCAAAACTGTCTAGCACACGCCTTTTTTTCTTCGTTCTTAACCCCTGAGTCCGTTTTTGCGCAATTCCATGCCTGAAGGTTCGGGAGCGAAAAGTGGGCCTCGGGGGCTATTTCGGACACCAAACGAGCTTCGTTCCCAAAATCGTCTGCCACACAGCTTTTTTTCATCGTTCTTAATTCCCGGGTCCATTTTCGCACTTTTTCGTGATGGAAGGTTTGCACATAAAATTTGGGTCCTGGGGCCCTGCCCCGTAACACCCTAGCCAAGCCATGCGACATCCCAGTAAGCCAACGCGACACCCCCGTGTGGCCTCGGGGTCCTTTTGAGGCACCAAACGAGCTCCGTACACAAAACTGTCTGGCACACACCATTTTTTCATCATTTTTAATGCCTGTGTCCGTTTTTGCACATTTTCGTGCTAGAAGGTTTGTGAGCGAAAAGTGGTCCCCACGACCCTGAGGGTCGTTTCGGTCACCAAACGAGCTCTATTCGCAAAATCATTTGGGACACGACTTTTTATCATTATTCTTAACCCCTTGGTTCGTTTTCGCGCTTTTTCGTGACGGATTGCTGGCGCACAAAGAACGGCCCCCTGACGCAGCCCATAGGGCCCTGGGGTCCCTTTGGGGCACCAAACGAGCTTCGTTCTCAAAACCGTCTGGCACACGCCTTTTTGTCATCATTCTTAACCCCTGGGTTCGTTTTTGCGCAATTCCGTGTCGGAAGATTCGGGAGCGAAAAGTTAGGCCCCGGGCCCCAAGGGCTGTTACGTGCACCAAATGAGCTCCGTTCCCAAAACCGTCTGGCACATAACTTTTTTTCATCGTTCTTAACCCTTTGGTCCGTTTTTGCACTTTTTCGTGACGGAAGGTTCGCGCACAAAAATTGGGTCCCGGGGCCCTGCCTCGCGAAACCCCAGCATGCCTAGCGACACCCCAGCCAAGCCATTCGACACCCCCAGCCAAGCCATGCAACACCCCAACCAAGCCATGTGACACCCCCAGCCAAGCCATGCAACACCCAAGCCAAGCCATGCGACACACCAGCAAGCCACAACGACACCCCCGCGGGGCCCCGGGGGCTGTTTGGGGCACCAAATGAGCTGCGTTCACAAAACCATCTGGCACACGCCTTTTTTCATCGTTTTTAACGCCTGGGTTCATTTTCATGCATTTTCTTGCCGGAAGGTTCGGGACCAAAAAGTGGGCCCCACAGCCCGGGGGCTGTTTCGGGCAATAAACATGCTTCGTTCGAAAAACCGTGTAACACATGAATTTTTATCATCATTCTTAACCCCTGGGTCCATTTTTGCGCTTTTTCGTGACGGAATGCTCGCGCACGAAGAATGGCCCCCCGACGCAGTCCGTGGGGCCCCGGGGTCCGTTTGGGACACCAAACGAGCTCCCTTCCCAAAACCGTCTGGCACACGCCTTTTTTTCATCGTATTTAACCCCTGGGTTCATTTTCGCACAATTCCGTGTCGGAAGGTTCGGGAGCGAAAAGTGGGCCCCGGGGACTATTTCGGGCACCAAAGTTTATGGGTTGATCTGATTCCATTAGAGTTATTGCCATTTAATGTTATTCTAGGCATGTATTTCCTAAGTAAATATGATGTTGTTGTAGACTGCTTTAAAAGAGAGAGTATTTAGGATACCAAGTGAACAAGAGATATTATTTGTAGGAAGTAAAAGAGTCCTCCCAGGTAGTTTAATATTAGCAATGAAGGCTAGGAAACTGCTGAGTAAGGGATGTAATGTCTATCTGGCTCATGTAGTGGTTTCACAGGATGAGAAGCTAAAACTTGAGGATCTACCAGTTGTACGAGAGTTCTTGAATATATTCCCTAAAGAGTTATTTAGTTTGTCGCCTGACGGGGAAGTTGAGTTTACTATTGATTTAATTCTAGGTACAACTCCTATTTCCCAAGCACCGTACATGATGGTGCCAGTAGAGCTAAAGAAGCTAAAAGTTCAGTTGCAAGAGTTAGTAAATAGGGTATATTAGACCCAGTGTGTCACCTTAAGAAGCACCGATATTGTTTGTAAAGAAGAAAGATGGTTCTCAGATTATGTATTGATTATAGATAGTTGAACAAGGTGACAATTAGGAATAAGTATCCATTGCCCCGTATAGATGATCTCTTTGACCATCTAAAGGGAGCCACGGTGTTCTCTAAGATAGACTTGAGATCAGGCTATCATCAGCACAAGGTGAAGGAAGCAGATGTTCAAAAGACTGCTCAGAACCAGGTACGGGCACTATGTTAGTTTGACGAATGCCCCTGCGGTGTTCATGGACCTTATGAACAAGATATTCCATCCCTACCCAGATCAGTTTGTGATAGTTTTTATTGATGATATTTTAGTATACTATAGTAGTAAGGAGAAACATGTGGAACATCTGAGGTTTGTGTTGCAGACGTTATAAGAAAAGAAGTTGTATGCCAAGTTTAGTAAGTGTGATTTCTAGGTGAATCAGGTTGTATTTCTGGGGCATGTAGTTTTAGCATTAAGAATTAGCGTAGGTCCTCAGAAGATAGAAGTGTGTAGTTTTCTGGGTTTGGTAGGTTATTACAGGAGATTTGTGGAGGGTTTCTCCAAGATAGCTCTTCCGTTGATGAACCTGACCCAGAAAGACGTGAACTTTGAGTGGTCGCTGGAGTGCGAGCATAGCTTCCGGGAGTTGAAACGAAGGTTAGTCTCAACACCAATGCTTACTTTACCTACTCCAGGTAAAAAGTTCGAGATTTATTGTGATGCATCCCGATAGGGATTAGGTTGTATGTTGATGCAAGAAGGAAGGGTAGTGGTCTATGTTTCTCGTCAGTTAAAGAAGCATGAGTGTAACTATCCTACAAATGACCTAGAGTTAGCAGTTATTGTTTCAGTTTTGAAGCTGTGGCAACGTTATTTTTTTGGAGAGCGTTGCCATATATTCACTGATCATAAGAGTTTAAAGTATATCGTTGATCAGAAGAAGTTGAACTTGAGGCAGAGAAGGTGCATCGAGTTGATCAAGGATTATGATTGCTCGATTGAATATCACCCAAGTAAAGCGAATGTAGTGGCAGATGCTCTAAGTAGGAAATCATGAACAACTAAGGTTGTTACCTGTTCCATAAGAGGTGTGCTGTTGCATGAGTTCCAAAGTGCCAAGGCGATTCTAGCAGTTGGCCGGATAGAAGGTTTGTTAGCTTCATTTGAGGTACGACCTACCCTAGTTGTTGACATCTTACATGAGTAGTTAGGAGATCCAGATCTCCGAAGGATCGCAGAAGAGGTATGTAAGGGTCTAATGACTGATTATCAACTAAGAGCAAATGGAGTTTTACTCAAGGAAGGTAGGGTTTGTGTACCTAATAATTGTTCAGAGCTAAGTAGGTATCGTTAATTCTACCTAACCTGAAACAAACAATATTTGTAAAGCTCGAACAACAACCTAAACTAACTCGTAGTTAAAGTGGAAGTAAGAAGTCGATCCACAGGGAAATGTTATTGAATCCTTTCTTTAACCAAGCTTAACTATGAAAGATATAAAACAGGGGTTTTTTATTAAGACAAGAACATGCTAAAAATCAAAAGATAAAGGATAATTGTAACCAAATTTAGAACAATCTTTCTTCTAATCCAAGTTAGACGTTTGATGCAATTCTTATCATTGAATTCTAAAAATTTAATTCACAATTGGATTAAGCTCACAATTACCCACTAAACTAGATTAAACTAGTCTCTACAAAGGTGGACAACTAGCATTAACCTAGTCAAGAAAGTGTCCTGCTCAACAATTAAGATAGGATAGCCCTAACCCTAACCAATCTACATGTTTCTACCTCTATTGGGTTCGATAGCGACCATATAGAAGAGAAAACACGCGCATGAAGTTCTAGGATTCTATTGCGTCGATTAATTGTTAAGATAGCTTACTCAATTAACTGAATTTTCTTCAAACCTAGTAATTAGTGCATCCTAGGATAGCCATTCAACACACAATTACTATTGCTTCTTGGAGATCTTGGCTAGACATTCTATCGAACACATGAAAGGAAATGCATTCAGTCATGAGTGAATGTGACAAAACCAAGCATCTAGGCTAAACATGTTCAAGATATAGATCATTTAACATGTATCAAGAAATTAAAACGAATTCAAGAAAGCTCAAATCAGATTGCTAATGATAAAGAGAAATAGAAAACTCAAAAGAATTCGCAAGAGCTTTTGAAATAGAAACAAGATTCAATTACCTCACAAAGTCATAGACAAATTCATGAAAAATTACAAGTTATTGATTACAATTCAAAAATAAATCAAAATATAACCTAAGTAGGGAACAAAATTACCATAGAGACTAAATGATATAGAGAGAAATTCCAACCTCCATTGACATCGTGCTTCCTTCTCAGCAAAAATGAAAGAAAAACTATTTATATTTGCAGGGTAACATCGTGCGCTAAGGTCAGCATTGCAATGCTAAATCGCAAAAAAAGCCAAGAAGCGTTGCGCTTGAGACGTGACGTTGGTGCTTAACGTTGCATTGCGTGAGGCGCATGCGCGAGATGAATCGTGTCAAATTTTGGAGCATTGCAACGTTGTGGGGAGCACTGCAACGCTGCTCTATTTTGTAGAAGAAGTGGGCATTCTGTCTTCAAGCGTTGCTCGATGCTTCTCCTAGGGTCGTGATGCTGAAAACTCGACGAAGAAACTCGATACTCGATGCTCGATGGCAGTTTGGTAATTACTCGATGGCATTTACTCGATTAATCAATGGTACTCGATGGCATTTACTCGATGCTCAATGGCATTTTGGTAATTTTCTGATTCTCTTCAATTTAGTTGATTTTATTGGTCATTTTTTTTTTATCCTTTTGGCCCAATTTTCTCTTAATGACTCTTAAATGCCTCAGGGACCATTTTACCTACAAAATTAGTAATTAAAGCAAATAATCAACACGATTTTGGGGGATTTAACATGGAAAATATATATCCTTTAAAAACCTAACAATGACTTAGCTTAAACAGGCTATTCTAGGGAGGTGCATAATTCAGCATATGTTATGCATCTAGGTAGTATGAAGATGTATAGAACATTAAAGAAGTCGTACTAATGGCCTGACATGAAAAGAGAAATAGTAGAGTGTGTTGATAGATGCTTGATATGTCTGCAAGTTAAACCTAAACAGCATAGGCCAAAAGGATTACTTAATCCACTCCTAGTACCAGAGTGGAAGTGAGAGCATGTCACGATGGATTTCTTATTTGGTTTGCCCAGGACACCCTCAGGTTATGACGGGATATGGGTGATTTAATTGAGGATTATTGGATTAATTTGAAGTGTTCAAATTAAATGATATAATTAATTAAATTACTTATATACGTGATATAATTAATATAATGTATTCGATACAATATAATATAAGGTAATATGAGAGGAATTTGAATATGATTCAAATACTAATTATATGAATTAGATTCATGTGATTAAATATGATTTATATTGAAAGGAATTAAATATTCTGATATGAACCAAATATTAATTATATGGATGAAATTCATATAAGTGAATTTACTATAAATGTGATTTATATTAAATGCCATGTATTGTTGAGAGAAAATAAAATCTATAAGTTATGTTGTATTTGATGTAATATAAAACTATTGGCTAAATGTTATATGTGATATAACATATAGTGTACAAATATAATAAAGTAGTTATTATATACATATATATATATATATTATTATTATTATTATTAATGTAATGAAAATTCATTAAAGGGAAGGAGTTACAGCTCCCTCCCTCAATTCTCTCAATTAATATACGTGGGATTCAAGTGGTTGGAGATAATTCTTCTTCCTCAATTCTCTCTGAGAAGAGTTCTCTCTGAAAAAGTTCAACAAAGAAGAAAGGTTCTTCTCTTCCCTCTCTTCCTCTCCATCTCCTTTCCTCTTCCAAGGATTCAAAAAAGCCCACAACTCTTGCTTGAATCCTTTATCCCAAGAGAATATAGAGGATTCTCAAGGTGGTGGTGTCAGTTCTTGAAGAAGGAGATCCGCATGGAGAAAGAGTTCTGTTCATGGCTTGTACGAGGGAATTCTTGAAGAAAGGGTTCTTCAAAGGTAAGGGTTTCTGAAACCCTAAGTATTTTATTTAGCATGCTATAATTTAAGAAAATGCATATCTCGTTCTTGTTTTACTGTAAAATTTATATTCAATGAAAAATGGAATTTGGGTCGATCTTTGCTTCCGCTCAAAGGATCTTTTTCGAAAATTTCCTTCAATTCGGGGCTACAGTATCGATAGTATCAGATCGAGAATCAAGGTTTACATCGAAGTTCTAGCCTAGTTTACAGAAGGCTATAGGCAATAAATTATATTTCAGTATAGCTTTTCATTCGCAGACCGATGGATAGTCAGAGCGGATGATTTATATGTTAGAAGACATGCTAAGGGCATGTGTATTGTAGTTTAAGGGTAGTTGGAACACACATTTGTTGTTGATTGAATTTTCATATAACAACAGTTATCATTCGAGTATTGGGATGGCTCCATACAAGGCTTTGTATGAAAGACCGTGCAGGACTCCAGTATGTTGGAATGAAGTAGGAGAAAAGAAGTTGTTAGGCCTAGAACTCATTCAGCAGACATCTAATAGTGTTAATCTTATAAGAGAGAATCTTAAAGCATCCCGAGACAAGCAAAAGAGTAATGTAAATAAGAGGAGAAGAGAGTTAAGAGTTGAAGTTGGTGATCAGGTATTCCTTAAGTTATCCCCATGGAAAGGAATACTTTGATTTTGAAAAAAAGAGAAGTTGAGCCCAAGATACATCAGACCTTACGAGATCTTGAAACGTGTTGGTCCAACAGCTTATAGGTTAGTGTTACCTCCAGATTTGTCTCGTATCCATGATGTTTTTCATGTATCAATGTTGAGGAAGTATGTGCAAGATCCGACCCATGTGTTTGTAAAGTAACCAATGCAATTAAAAGAAAATTTGAGTTATGCGAAAGAACCTATAAAGATTCTTGATAAAAAGAAGTAAGTGATGAGGAATAAAACGATACCTTTAAAGTTATTGTGGAAGAATCATGGCATTGAAGAAGCCACGTGGGAAGCTCATGAGTAGATGAGAAGTAAACACCCTCAGTTGTTCAGTTGATATCCTTGAAGCAAATTTCGAAGATGAAATTTCTCTTAGGGGGAGCTAAATTTTAAACCCCATGCTTTATTTTCCCTACTTAAGTATGTTTAATAGTGTGGTTAGTATGATAAATGGGTTAAAAAATGAGTTAATGCTAATCTATAAGGAAATGTTGAGGAATAAGAAGAGTGTTGAAGGAGGTCCTAAGTATTTCAAAGTGTGGCTCTTGGGTCGATAGGCATAGCCTAACAAGTAAGAAATTTGGCTAAGTATGGAGCTAGGCATTAGATGTCATGAGCGTTGGTTGGAGGCCTAGTGGGCAATAACCATATCATTGGAGGTTAAGCAAGCTTGTTGATGGCTAATTTGTGGGTCGCATGATGATGCTAGGCGATGGCCTTAGGAAGGGTGATGAGCTTGTGTAAGTGACCATAAGTGTGGACGATTGCCAAGGGCTTGGTTGCATGAGTAATGGGCATGCGATAATTTAAGCTTGGGAGGTTAGTGAGCCAGTCGATGTGTGCTGCAAAGCAAAGCATTAGACAATGGCATGGTGAGGTGATGATCTTTCCAAGCCAAGGTATGATCAGGCTGCATAGGCAAGGGAAGCTGAGTGATGGAGGAAACTGAGTGATGGAGGAGAGTGTCTAGTTGTTGAGGCTGCTATGCAATGTTATGTGACCAAGAGTAAGTTTTGTGTTATATTGTAAAGGACTTCAGCTGAATTAGAGTTCTTAAAGGGCTAGCTGTCATGATCCTATAGGTTGATCACACTTAGTGGGCTAGTTGGCAATTTAGTAAATAAAGAGCAGCTCATAGCCTTGGGTATAAAAGGTAGGCCAACTTCAAATGCTCATTTTGGGCGATTTACTCATGCAATTGAGGTGATTTCAAAGTCATCTAAGAGTTGTGTGAGCCTAGTAGGTGAGCTAGTGCTATCAGAAGGAAACTCCAAAGGAATTGAGCTAGAAACTGAAAATTTTGCAGAAATGATAGATTTTCATGTGAATCTAGGCCAGTGTCAAAGGTTTGCAATTTCTGGCCAACCACGAGGAATTCAGAGATAAAAAGTAAGCTTATTAAGAAATTTTGAACAAGTTTGTAGAAGGAAAGTGTCTGAGATAAGGTCTGTATCATGAGTTATTCAAATTATAATTTAAATTTGGAAATTTTTGAACAAGCAAGCAACTACCTTGGTTAAACAAGCAGGCAGCAACAAGAGACCGAACGTGCACGGGCTATAGCAAGCATCAACACATCTTGGGCTGGTTGTGGGACTGTGTAGGTGAGCATATGTGACTTAGACGCCCAAGGGAAGGCTCTTGCGATGTTAGACAGCATGTGGGGCACCTAGGTGGGGTGACTCATGCATAGTTGGTATGGTTGAAGGAAAGATTTTTGCATAAGCCAACTTAACACCTAAAGAAAAATCCTAAGTGTTCAACACTGATAATGGGTAGAAATGCATGTTATTACAGTGACAATGAGGGAATGTGACAGTAAAAATATACAAAATCATGTCCAAAAGCGTTAAACTGAGAAAATTTCGCTCGCATGCGCCCATTGCATAAAAGTAGCTAATTTACTTATTTTGTGCAGGAAAAATGCATTGGCGCAAGTTAAATTGTGATCCAAGAAATTAGGCGTCCGCGCATTTTGAAAGATTAAGATCGCAAAGTCATGCAATCGTATGCACTCGCGAGAAGTTGCTCAAGAAGGTGGCCACATAAAGACGACGCATCAAGGTGAAAGCATAATAAATCATGATGGAACGGAAAGCTGATGACGGTCGAATTCGAATTTAATTGACAAGCCGTTAACAAAACACTGTAGTAAGTACACTCAATTTTTCGGTGACTATTAATCAGCACATCAGAGAAAAAGATTTAATGACCGCCCATCATTGCAATCATTTGAGAGAAAAGCCTCTTCACCTTGAGCTCTATAAATACTGAAGGCCACCATCGTTAAAGAAGTTCGGCAGAAAAAATAGAGATCATATACAAGATAGTTAGCCATTAGTCTGTTCATAGTCATACTTAGAAGATAGAAACGAGCGAAGAGAAGAAGACGCCGAAAGATTATTCCCAGATAGCTCGAAAGACTGTCGAGGAGTGCTACCAAAGGAGGGAAGGGCAACACTTGTGGAAGCAAGGACATTCATCTGAGCAGAGTTGGAGTGAAAAGACAGTGTAAAAGGCCATGGGAAGCAAGACGTTTCTACCGAGCTTCTTATCTCTACATTCTATTGTTATTCTGTATTCTACATTTCATCTATAGACAATGGAAATCTCATTTCAACTTGTGTTCAATCTCTCCATACTTCACATGAGTAGCTAAATTTTCGAATGGGTTGAGAAGTACTTAGCTAGCATGACCTAAGATCTTCACTTTATGCGATCATTTTGTCTTATGTATGCATCATTCACCCTTTAGAGATGCTTGGGAGAGTGGTCTAAAGATAGAATCTAGGCTTGGGAGAGTTAGATTAGAATCTAGGCTTGGAAGAGTCAGATTAGAACCGCATAAGCAAGAGATAGAAACTTAGGAATAAGTTCTGTTTGTTATTACGCATTGCATGCACAATCGAGATAGGATATGATAGTATGGAGTCACCTTGTGTATGTGTGCATCATTCATCATCGCATAGACAAGAATAGAGGCTTAGACATAAGTCTTATCGACATTATCGTATACATCGCATGCGTCCTAGAAATAGGAATTATGGCATTTGCATTGGAAGATGACATGTTGTTGTGTGTGTGTAGCATGGTTGCATAACTTGAATGCAATATTAGGAAGTATTAGCTAAATCCCTTTTACTGTCGTATAGTAACTCAATAGTCCCTGCGTTCGACCCTGGACTTACCAGGAAACCTAGTGAGATTTATACTTGGGTTTTACTAGGAAAACTTGCATGTGCAATGCATAACTCATCACCGCAAACGTACACCATAATTGCATCACATTTACAATGCATCAAACACCTAGGGAAGTTGGCATTGGCAGGTGGTCGACATGTCAAGAATAATATGAGCTTAATCCTGATAGTTAGTCTCAAAAGGGAGACCATTGATAGAAGCTAAAATATGTTGTCATGTCCACAGGGTTGACACCAATAAGAGAAGCTTATCAACCCTAGGAAGACTGTCAAAGCTGTGAGTGACTATGATTATTCTCTAAATTTTTTAAAATTCATGTTTTAATGAAGTTTATTCTCATGTTATTCATTTTACAAGAATTCCAGACAAACTAATTTTACTAAGTTATGAAAAAATGCTAGTTTATTAAGTTTATGAAGCATGTTTAGTAAGGTTGACTAACACATGCTAGTTTTTTTTTTTTTTAAAAGGATGTTTCTATAGCATATGCGAAGTATAAAGTACATGTTGTTATGTTTAAGTAAAAGTACTTTTGATATTTATAAACATGCATTAAATGACCATGTTCATATGAAAGCTATGTTAAAGTCATGTTTATAATATCATATTTTCAATAAGCATGTTCAATAGAGATGTTTCTTTAAGGATATGTTAAGCTCGATACTGAAAGACACTGAGAAGGTATCCGAGCAGCTCAATACTAAAGGACACTAAGAAAGTAACCGAGCAGCTCAATATTGAAGGACACCGAGAAGGTATCTGAGTGTAGTACCTAAGGTATGACGGTACTTAACAGAACCACTTGCACATAGGTAGAGATGACGTTGAGAGTTGAACAAAAGGGTTCTCCTTCAACTAAGGATCAATTTCGCTATTTTTCCAGATGCGATATGTTTACAAGTTTTGTGCACATGCTTGATTGGCTAATTCAGTTTTCAGTATTCAGTTTTCTAGTTTCCAGTTTTAAGCATGAGATTTATGTTGGGATTGGTATCCTAATTCTCCCGGAGTCTCGTTGTTTTGTAAAGACACACATTGTTTGATGAATAAAATAATTGTTATTTCATTTTGGCATTTACTCATATCCAATAAACAAAGCTCCTTGGTTATCTTATGTAAACTTCAGTATGTATATATGATATACAAGTGGATCATGCCTTAAGTGATAACCTAAATAGGTCTGTAGTATAAGGATTAAGGTGGGATACCTGATCTTGGTGACACTACAGATACAACCCGCTTTGTAGAGATTTGCAAGTGTTGTAAACTACTACAGATAGTAGATCCTAACCATTCATGTGGAGACTTGCGAGTGGAGGTGTCCTATACAAAGAGTTTGTATAAGACCTAGACCATGGGATGACTAGATTCTGTATATAACGTCGTTGATACTAGAGACTTACATTTCACCTAAACGACTATAGGTGACACAACCTCAATCTTAAGTGTTTTGGGAACTCCTGCCTTTGAGGGCGGTCCTTTGATTAGTATAGGTGAGAGTGGCTAGATTTCCAACTCAACATGCCTACCTAGACTTGTCTGATATGGGAGCTAGGAACTCAATCCACAAGATGGAATTCATTTCTTTCCCAAAGCAGGATTAAGTAGAGAGATTGCTCCCTTAAGGGCTGATTTCGGGGCTTGAACATAGTGGCCACAACCTCTCCTTGGAATAGAGGACTTAGTCATAGTAGGACTATGACTTATGTTTATTAGAGGGGTCAGTGGTACTTAAGGAGTAAGATGTAACTACATGGGTATAACGGTTATTGGCCCAGCTGTACTTACGAGCGATCTGTAAAGGGTTGTCGCACTGCTGATTGGTTAAGATGGACACATAATATATCTGTGGTAAGGAGAGTTCAGTTGTCGGTCTTTAGTGAAGTGCCTAGCAGTTAACGGATGGTGGATCCTGTGACTAAAGAGTTTAGAAGTTATTCATGTACTGTTGGAGCTTCGAACTATAGGTCCATAAGGTTCCCTTGGTAGCTCAATGGATTCAGTTAAGGATCAGTTTTGGTGTTGATTTGAAATGTTCAAATTGACAAGAGGTAACTCGATTATATATGATATGATCGGTATGATGTATGAGATACATCTAGTAGAGGATTAATGTAAATGAGATTTACATTAAGTACCATGCAATAAAAAAATAACTATAGTTTATATGTTTCATGAGATGAAATATTAAAACTGTAGGTTATAAATATAGTATGATAAGTTGGTTATCATTTATATTAATTCTTTTTCTCTAATAACCAATTGAGTGGGAGATTATTGGTGGTTTCATGGTAACCATAAGATAAAAGGAAAATTGTTTTTCTAATTTTAGAAAGTTTTTGCAAATGTTGAATTTGTGAATTTTCTCTCCAAAAAAAAAGTTGTCAAGTAAATACAGATTTACTAAACGACAGCTTGGGCGAGCTAAACGATTGTGTAGTATTTACTAAGCGACAGCTTGACCAAGGTAAACGATCGTGTAGTGTTTGTAGGCGATAGACACAGAACTAAGCGGTGAGCTAACGATCGCTTAGCTTTTGCTAAACGATTGGGCATCGACCTATACGATAGGTTCAATCATCTCCCACTTGCCCAATCTTGTACACAATTATTGATTCCTTCATTCTTCGGCCTCAATTTAAGTCCACACAGAGCCCACCCTTTGGATTCTCACACTGAGAATACCAAGGTACCCTTCTTGGTGGTGTCATACTCAACTCGACATCGTCAAGGTTCTGTGGAGGCTGTTCGTGTTATTAGGGAGTTTGTGACTGATGTGATCGTTGAGTTCGAGTGCGAGGTGTTCGTGTTGTGTAGGTTGCTGTTGTTCGAGGTGATCGTTGAGTTTGAGTTCGTGACCTTGCTGTTGTTCGAGCATTCGAGGTTGCTGTGTTCGAGCGTTCATGAGAAAGAAGCATGGAGACGAGTTGACAAACGTTCGTAGCTTTTCTCCTTGTGCATTTGGATTGTCATGTTGTAATTTCGTTAATGAATGCATAACCATTTGTTTCTGTGTATAACTGTAATTTTAATGTTCATACATGATTGTAATTTGGAATGATCTATTCCGCTGCTCATGAAAATTCTCGTGTTCGATTTCTTTCAATTTATGTTTTATTTAAGTCACTCACTGGGCTTGTAGCTCACCCTATTTTTAAGTTTTTCCCTCCCCAGGTAGCGGTCAACTCCCCAGAGGTCAATTCTATTCCTGCTCTGCCACTTAAGGACTCGAGTAAAGAAGAAAGATTGGGTGTTTGTTTTGTAAATACTAGTACACATGTTTTGTGCATATAGGGACTAGGTTTAGCATACTAGGCTCACTGGATCGTGTAATGTACATAAATGTTATATATGAATGGTTGTTATGAAACCCTATTGATTTAAGATTGTGGAGTTCCTGTAGTCTATTCAGTATGTTTATGAGTATGTGTGTATGTATTCCAAGGTTTCTAAGTCAAGTTTAGCAGGTTAGTAGGCAGTAAGTGCCAACAAGAGGGTTGTTAACTACTGCAGTCATATTTCCTTTTAGATTAAGAGGGTAATATGGGAGGGGGTGTGACAATGAGATGTATGTATTTGATATTGGAACACAGTCATCAATCAAAGATGTGGATTATAAATAAATATTAATGCATGTAGTTCAATGATGTCCAAAAAGTGTACGATTAAAGCCTTATTGACACTATAAATGTGACATTATAATAGTTTTTGTGATGGAATTTTAGTGCCAACATAACAGTTAGTTGACTAAAAAGTCAACTTTTGGGTTATTTATTTACATTGATAAATTATCATAAAAAAATGTTACCATGACAAGTAATAAATATCAATAAATGCTTATTATTGACTACATTTTCATGAAACATCCAATGATGAAAGATTTTAAATGTGTCATTGTTTCACTTTCCTTAATGGTAGATTCAAGGACTAAACAAAAAGAGTCAAGAAATGTGTTTATGGAAATGTTTTAAAGTCATGGAAACCTTTTTCATTGTAGTGTCCAAAATGACAAATTGTTCATCTGTTGTTTGCATCAAGGGACGAACCTTGTTATATTGCTCAAACGAGCCTCTAATCTAAACCGATACTTTAGTCTATATCAACATAATACAAAGTTCATTAGATCGTTCCCCATTTTTTTTTATGAAGATCAACTTTAAATCAGGTGCTAATTAGTTTATTGATTTCATAGGCTCAATTTTCTTATGGTATAATTTATATCCATGTTTTATTCGAAATGAATGAAAGGTTCCTCCATTCAAACCTTATAATTATCCCATTTTAAATTTAGGGACATCACATATTTCACATCGTTGAAAGTAAGTGTTGGAAGAAAAATAGTATATATAGAACTGAGTACACTAGCAAATGTGATTACACCTCAATTACTAGAAATAATACACTTAATGTATAATATTCAAACTCAAACAAAAGTCAGATAATGTAACAAGACTAAGATATGAAAATAACCAAAGACTTAAAAGAACATCAAACCCTTTGGATACTCCAAAATGTAGTCGAGTAATACTTCTGATAAGCACTATCCTGAAGACAATTATTTGCTCTGCATGGGCTGCAAGCAAACTGCAATGGTCGTCTCAGTCGGATACAACAACTAACTTTGAAAGAACTGCAATCTCAGACTACTCGAAACGGGCCAAACTCTTGGATACTTGCTCTCAACTTAACTCAAGAACAAAAGAACGAAAGAAAGAAAGGAGAGAACTCTACACATTGGAATGTGATGCTATAAATGAAGAACTAAATTGTAACTTATAGGCTAGTAACTTAGTAACTCTTCAAAATATAAAATAAAATAAAACAAATACAAAAATTAAATCATTTGTCAATTTTAACTCAATTGAGTTGTTACTAACAAAAATCAAACATAACTCATTCAAATTGAAGAAACTAGAAATTTAACTTTCATACATGTTAAATTTGTACATGAAACATCATTTTAATTTGAAGTTTCAATCCAATTGAAAGTTTCTAAACAATGAATTTAATCTACACAACTAAATCTAATTTTATGTTTCAATATTTAATTGTTTCACTTTCTTTCACGATATATATATATCCAACAATCCTCCACATGAAAGAAAATGTGAAAAATCAAACAAAAACCATTGAGAGCAAATAGACCAAATTATGCATTAGGAAAGGTGTCTTCTGAACTTGAACCTTTCTTAGTGAATATCCATTAGATTTACCGAAGAAATAGTGAGACCAGGCTCTGGAACTATCCTTCTCATTGGTGAATTGAGATAATAGACATCACATACAACTCATCTTGTATCTTTGAGTTCTATATGTTTATATCCATTTTGGTCCTTGACAAAATCCTAAATTCGTGAGAGCTTTAGAGAACTAAGTCATTTGAAATGTTCTCATAGAAGCGATCTCACTTCTACTCTCATTTTGGTAATATTGATTAAGAGTATTTTGTCATTACTCCTTTTGTAAAACACGAGATCAATATAACGTTAACATCAACAGATCACAAACTATAGAACATCACATAAATGGGAAGAAACTATAAGTTTCTTAGTGTGTCAACTATGAATTATCCACCTAGTTTGCCTATTGAACCTAGATCTTGAGATCTCCAGTCAACTAGGTTTGGTTACCACCAGATAACTCACTTCATAGGTTTTAGCCTCATTTCCCTTGAAGTATATGTGACTTGCTCTCTTGATAATCCTTTCATCAAAGGATCTACAATATTCTTATTTTGATTTCACATAATCAATGGAAATTCTCCTTTTTTACGTAATACACAAAGAGGAAGGGAAAGGAGAAAACTTACCTTGAATAACCATTTCTTCTCGAATTCTTCTTCAATGATCACAAATAATTCTTCTTCTCTTGAATGCAAACACCACAAAAATACCAAAAAGTTTTGACACCACCACAATGGCTACCTTGTTATCCTCAAGGTGAGAATCACAACAGAGTGTGTGGGCTTGCAGGTGTAATTTTGGTGAAAGGGAAAATAGGAGTTCTTGACAGACTTTCCTTATAGAGGAAGAAGATGAGACAAAGAGCTCTTTCTGCAGATGAATTTCACGAAAAAACATTGATCCCAAAACTCCTTTGTTTCATGGTCATATGAAAGAGATGTGAGATGTGATGGAGTTATCAGATAACTCCCTCCATCATCGTGAAATAACTTCAAAGGGAGCTATTTCTCAAATTTCAAATTTAAATTTAAATTATATTAACTAACTTAATATAACTAAATTTAAATATATATTATATCTCATATAATATATAACCTATAGTATTAATATGAATCATATTCATATTAATTTTAACTTATAGTATTTATATGAATCTCATTCATATAAATAATATTTGAATCATATTAAAAAAAAATTTCTCTTATTAAACTTTATATTATAATGTATCCAAATACATTATATTAATTGTATCTTATACAATTAATTCCCTTTAATTAATTTGAACAATTCAAATTAATCCAAAATTAATTGATTCTCATTAACCATTATTGAGTTAGCAAGGGGCCTTATGAACCTAAATATTAGAAGCACAAATGATACGAGATTTATTAATTAATCTCCTTAATTAAATTAATCAATGTTCATTAACTATCAGTCACTCCACAAAATACCGACAACTACACTCTTGGCAATGTAGATATATTTATGTTTCCATTGGATATAACCAATTAATAGTGAGTTTATCCTTCACAAATTGCTCGTAAGTACGACTAGGTCAAAATTCCCGTTTTACTCGTGTAGTTACATTTAACTCCTTAAGTACCACTGATCCCTTTAATGAATAATTAGTCATAGTTTAACTATAACTAGATTTCTCTACCAGTGAGAGGGTGAGACGCCTTATTGTTCAAGACCTAGACTTAGGCAAGCAGCAAATTATCTACTTACCCTAACAACAGAAATTCCTTATGGAAGTCGAATACGTAGCAGCTTGTGAAGCAGCTAAAGAGGTTGTTTGGCTGAGGAAATTCCTTTCATATATGGACGTTGTTCCAGATATGAATTTGCATATCACTATGTATTGTGATAATAGCGGGATTATGGCAAATTCGAAGGAGCCTCAGAGTCATCGTCAGGGCAAGCATATAGAGCGAAAATATCGATCAGGAAGATTGTGCATTATAGTGATGTGATAGTCACGAAGATCGCGTCGGAACACAACGTTGCTAATCCCTCTACAAAGGCTCTCACGACTAACGTGTTCGAGGGTCACCTGGAGAATCTAGGTCTGCGGGACATGCGACATCTTGTCTAGGGCAAGTGGGAGATAATACTAGGGTTGCCTTAGTTTATTGTATATTGTACATGTTTTTCCTTGTATTGTACATTAATCTCCCGAGGCATTAGGACAAGTGGGAGATTGTTGGGGTTGGTGTCCTAATTCTCCTGGAGTCTCGTTGTTTGTAATTATACACATTGTTTATGAATAAAATAATTGTTATTTCATTTTGGCATTTACCCATATCCAATAAACAAAGCTCCATGGTTATCTCATGTAAGCTTAAGCATGTATATGGGATATATAAGTGGATCATGCCTTAAGTGATCAATTAAATAGGTTTGTAGTATAAGGATTAATGTGGGATACTTGATCCTAGTGACACCACGGATACGACCCACTTTGTAGAGGTTTGCAAGTGTTGTAAACTACTATAAATGGTAGATCCTGACCATTCATGTGGAGATATGCGAGCGGGGGTGTCCTATACAAAGAGTTTGTATAAGATTGGACCACGAGATGACTAGACTCTATATATAATGTCGTTGATACTTGAAACTTACATCTCACCTAAATGACCATAGGTGACACAACATCAATCCTGAGTATTTTGGGAAGTCCTACCTTTGAGGACGGTCCTTTGTTTAGTATGGGTGAGAGTGGCTAGTTTGCCAACTCAACATACCTACCTTTTTGGGGACTTGTTTGATTTAGGAGCTGGGAACTCAATTATACAAGATGGAATTCACTCCTTCCCCGAAGCAGGAGTAATTAGATAGATTACTCTCTTAAGGGCTCATTTTGGGGCTTGAATATAATGACCACAACTTCTCTTTTGAAGAGAGGACTCAGTCATAGTAGGACTATGACTTATGTTCATTAGAGGGATTAGTGGTACTTAAGGTGTTAGATGTAACTACAGGGGCATAACGGTTATTGGCCAAACTATACTTACGAGCAATCTGTGAAGGGTTGTCACACTGTTGATTGGTTAATATGGACAAATAATATATTTGTGGTAAGGAGAGTTCAGTTGTTGGTCTTTAATGAAGTGCCTGGAAGTTAACAAATGGTAGATCCCGTAACTAAAGAGTTTAGTCATTCATTCACGTACCGTTGGAGCTTCAAGTTACAAGTCCATAAGGTCCTCTTGGTAACTCAATGGATTCAAGTTAAGGATCAGTTCTTGGTGTTGATTTGAAATGTTCAAATTGACACGAGATAATTCAGTTATATATGATATGATCGGTATGGTGTATGAGATACATCAAATAGATGATTAATGTAAATGAGATTTACATTAAGTGTCATGGAATAGAAAAAGACCTATGGTTTATATGTTTCATGAGATGAAATATTAAAACTATAGGTTATAAATATATTATGGTAAGCTAGTTATCATTTATATTTATAATAATATTAATTATTGGATAATTATCTCTTTTTCTCTAATAACCAATTGAGTGGGAGGTTATTGGTGGTTTCATAGTAACCGTGAGATAAAAAGAAAAATATTTTCCTAATTTTAGTAAGAAATAAGATTTGCAAAATTGTGATTTTCAGATTTCCACTCTCAGAAAGTTCTCACAGATAGTTGTCAAGTAAATCAGATTTATTAAGCGACAGCTTGGAGTTAGCTAAACGATCGTGGAGTATTCTTACATGATAGACACTTAGCTAGACGATGAGCTAGATGATCGCATAACTTTTACTAAGCGATTGAGCATCAACCTATACGATAGGTTCTGTCTTCTCCTACTTGCTCAATCATTTACAAGATTGTTCCTCCTCCAGTTTTCTGCCTCAAACCAAATTCACACAAAGGTCACCCTCTTGATTCTCACACCGAGAATACCAAGGTATTTTTCTTGGTGGTGTCATAATCAACTTGACACAGTCGAGGTTCTGTGGAGGCCATTCGTGGTGTTCGGGGTGTTCGTGACCTTGGCGATCGCTTAGTTTGAGTGTGTGGTGTTCGTGCAGTGTAGCAGTCATGTTGGACGAACGTTCGTGTGTTGCTGTGTTGCTGTGATCAAGAAACTTAAAGATGAGTCTACAAAGGTTTGTTGATTCTTGTTCTTGATCTATAATAAAGCATGCTGTAATTTCTATTTTATGCATAACTGTTTTGTTTTCGTTTGTGATTGTAATTGTAATGTTCATATATGATTGAAATTTGGAAAAATCCTTCCGCTGCTCATGGAAATCCTTATGTTCGATTTCCTTCAGTTTGCTGTCAGCAAAACTTCGCCCCACAAATTGTGATGTCAATCTGAACTATTTAACATGTAATTAACCATGTCCTTTAAAAATCTGGTTCTTTCTTTCAGCTACACCATTTTGTTGTGGTGTATAAGATGTTGTAGTTTGATGAATTATAACATTAATCGCACAGAATTCATAAAGTGATGATGATTCATATTCACCACCTCTATCTGATTTAAGCACCTTTACTTTCTTCTTAAGTTGATTTGCAACTTATGCATTATATGTTTTAAAAATATTAAAGGTTTCATCTTTACAATTTAATAAAATACATAGCAATATTTACTACAATCATCAATGAATGTGACAAAGTATCTCTTACTACCTCTTCTGGGAGTACTTTTTATATCACATACATCATTGTGGATTAAATCAAGTAACTAATTACTTCTTTCCACAAATGAAAATGACTTTCTAGTAAACTTTGATTCAACACAAACTTCACATTTGTGTCTATTATCAATGTTAAAATTTGATAATAATCCTAAGCTTACCTTTCTATTTAAAGAATGGTAATTGACATGCCCAAATCTAGAATGTCAAACATTGCTAACTCAACAATATAAGCAGAAGAGTCAATATTATTATTATTCTTTTGAACATGTCATCACTTAGATAGTCTTTTCTCACATACATACCCCCCTTTGTCAAAATAAATTTATCTAACTCAAATACAAGCTTGAACCCATTTTTATTAAAGTAGAGTTCGTGACACTAGATTATTTCAAATCTCTGGCAAATGCCACACATCATTGAGGGTAAGTATTTTTCTAGAAGTCCATTGCAGCTGGATCTTCCCTTTGCTTTCCACAGAGGCAGTTGAAGCATTTCCCATGTACAACTTTTCGCTACCATCTTGCTTCTCATATGTAACGAACAATGTCTTTCCTTATAAACGTGCCTAGTAGCACCAGTATCAACCCACCAATCTTTGGTGTCTGAAGCCATATTTACCTCAGAAATGACAGAAACCAGATTATCATTTTCCACGACATTGGCCTAATTATTGGAACTTTGTCCCTTCTTATATTTGCATATTGCAATGGTATGGCTACTTTTACCACAAACCCTACAATTTCCTCGATTGTGCTAGCTAGGATCATTCTTTTATCCATGATGCTTCTTAAAATTTTGCTTCTTAAGTTTATGCTTTGAAGTTTTAGCAATGTGAACCTTAGATTCAAATTCTAGTGGAGTTTTATCTCCTTTTCTGTTATCCTCTTAAATGTGGAGTTTTACCACAAGGTTCTCCATGGATAATTCCTTTTCCTTGTGCTTGCGATAGCATTTGAAATCCTTTCAGAAAGAGACAACTTCTCAATCACAATAGCAACTTGGAATGATTCACTAATGTTCAATCCTTCATTTTGCAAATCACTAATGATAATTTGCAATTCCTCCATCTGCCAAAACATAGCCGAGGTACGCTTCTGACAAGCGCTGTCTTAAAGACAATTATTCACTCTACACGGGCTGCGAGCAGACTATAATGTTTGCCTCAAAAAGATACAACGACTAACTCTAGTAGAACTGCAACCTCGAACTACTCGAATCTAACAAAGCTCGTGGATACTTGCTCTCAACTTAACTCAAGAACAAAAGAAACAAAGAAATGAGAGAACTGTTTACTTTTGAATGGGATGCTACAAATGAAAAACTAAGTTGCTATTCATTGACTAGCAACTTAGTAACTCTCCAAAATACAAAAATAAAATCAAATAAATATAAAAATTGAAATATTTGTCATATAACTCAATTGAGTTGTCACTTGACAAAAGTCAAACATAACACATTTAAATTGAAGAAACTACAAAGTTAAATTTGTATATGAAACATCATTTTAATTTGAAATTTCAATCCAATTTGTGAAATTAAAATTGATTAATTGTATACATCTAGTTTCTTTCTAGTGTATTTTGGTTACTCATTTATTTCTTCCTCATTTTTATATTTAATAGCTGTTCTTCCTTGTGAAAATTATTTAAGTTTCAAATAACACAAATTTATGTGTTATACTTTTTCAAAAAAAATAATAATAATCGAGTTTCTTTCTGGTGTATTTTGGTTACTCATTTATTTCTTCCTCATTTTTATATTTAATAGTTGTTATTCCTTGTGAAAATTATTTAAGTTTCAAATAACATGAATTTATGTGTTATACTTTTTCAAAAAAACAAAATAAAATAATGTGTCATACATGTCTCTCTACTGTCCAAAATATACTCTCCAAAATATAATCTAAAAGCAAAAGAGTGAAAAAAAATTATTGAACGAGCTTAATTATAACAAATTCAGTTCTATATAATTTAGACATAGTTTAAATTTTGATTCCTATTATTTTAGAAATTTAAACATTAGTTACCATCGATAATGTGAATTTTTCAAATAAAAAGAATTAAAGAGTTAATTAAATCATTCAATACAAAATAAAATATTTATTTAAAATCAAGAAGAGGCATTGCAAATCTAAAAGAGAATTAAGTTTTTTTATGGTTTATCTTACATAGTAAATAAATAATATTTTGACTTACATTTATTGAAAAAAATTGAAATTAGTGGCATAATCAAATCTTTCGACCGATAAAAGGTTACTATTAAACTTTGATTAAAATATATATATGTTTTTTAGTTTAAATTAAAGTTTAAAATGAGAAGGATAATTGCATCATCTAAATCAAGATTAAAAAGATTTTTCTTTGAAAAGATTATCATAAACTAAAAACATTAACAATACTTTGGTTTACATTAAAATTTAAATGTAAAACGATTATCAAATCATTTCGTTTCAAATAAATAAAGAAATAAGATTTTAAGGGTGGTGTTATCAAAAAAATTTAATTTAAAGTAAAGTGGTTAATGATATCATCCCAATAAAAAAAATATATTGTGATTTTCTAATTCAAAGAGGACTATCAGAAAATTTAAAATGTAAAAAAAAAAAAAAAAAAAAAAAAAAAAAAAAAATATTTTGGTTTAAATTAAAGTTTGAAACTAAGAAGATTAATAAAATTACTCAAATCAAAATAAATTAAAAAAAATTAACTAAGAGACAATTATCAAATTTAAAAAAAAAATGAAAAATATCTTAGTTTAAATTAAAGTTTAAATTTTAGAGAATAATCAAATCATCCAAATCAATATTTTAAAAAATTAAGGGAGGGTTATCATGAATCACTACAAAAATTTTGGTTATTCCTGACAAAACTATTCCCGACGCAGGAAAAAGCATTGGCGTATCTTATTTCCCCCAACGGTAAAATAGCGACATCAGAATAAACCCAACCCGACGGATTGGTTACTAGCGTTGGGCTAACTACTCTATCCCGACAGTCTAAAAACCAACCATCGGGCTTGGTGAACTATCCCGACGGTCACAAGTTCATTGGGAGATGTTCGGTTTTTTTTAAAAAAATGAGAAAATTACAGTTTTATGTTCTCTCAATGGTCAGAGTAATACTGTTGGGGCATAGTCCCTTTGTTCGACGGTTACGTACCATCGGGAGGTAGCGAAATAGAAAATTAAAAAACGTTATGGAAAATTGTCAAATTATCCCGATGGTTCTCGAGTGACTGTCGAGAGTATCTACTTTTGACGACGGTGTAGGAAACGTCATCAGGCGAAGTTTAATGTTTAAAAAATAAGAAATATAAATAAAAAATATATGGAAAATTGTCAAGTTTTGGCCAGCGGTATGCTTGAAACCGTCGGGCTAATATTGAGTTAGTCCAACGATATTTAAGTGACCGTTGAGAGTTTGTACTTCGGCCGATGGTATTGAAGCGACCATCAGACAATCATTATTACAATAGAAAACTTATGGGAAATTGTGAAGTTATGCCAATGGTGGTGCAAGACGACCGTCGGGATTGGGTTGAGTTAGCCCTACGATACACAACAACCGTCGGGAGTTCATATTTCGACCAGCGGTGGTCGATCGACCATCGGGCGATGGGTATTAAAATAAAAAAAAACTTATAGAAAGTTGTGATGTTATGCCGATGGTGGTGTCAGAGCACCGTCGGAATAAGGTTGTGTTAGCCTGACGGTATGCATGTGACCGTTGAGAGTTGATAATTTCAACCGACAATGTTGATTGACCGTCGAGATTAAGACATTTATCCCGACATTTTTCCAAACGAACGTTAGGATAAGTACATTAAAAAAAACCCTCTGCCACCTACAGTTTCTTCTTTTCATTTTTCTTCTCTCCTTTGTTCTTTATTCTCCGAAACCAGACGTCTGATTTCTTCTCCAAAACCCAGTCGTTTGATTTCTTTTCCTTTGCTTGTCGTCCGTTCGCCGCCTGCTCGTTTGCTCATCGTTCATTGTCGGAGGAGGACATTATCAGAGAAGCCTACAATCATTTTCCTTCTCTATCCTCCTATTTGTTTTCTCCATCTCCATTGTATTGTGCCAAAAAGGTTAGTATTTTCAGATAATCTACTTACCTACTTACCTACCTTGTATTATGCCATTGTCTTGATTTCTTCTTTTTTTTGGATTAATCCTAATTTGTTGAATTACAACCTTTAAACTTTTTTTGTATTGTGCTAGGGTTTGTATTGTGTCATTGTCTTGTATTGTACTTACCTACTACTGTGTAAACTTTTTTTTGGATTAATCCTAATTTTTTCAAGACAAGTCATTCGAACACTACGAAATCTGCGATTCCTTTTGGGTATTCTTTATGTTTTTTTCTTAAATTTGTTGATTTAGGTTGAACTGTGAATTCTTCGTATGTTTTAGTGTTCGGCTTCTTTCTTTGCCCCTTTGGGTCTTTCAATCCAATAAAACTACAACCTTTTGGATTTGAATAATGATTTGAATTGATTCTGCTTAAGAAAACTACCGTCTCAATTTTCAAGTTTATAATTAGAAAATGAAATTTTCATTTTTTTTGGATTTGAATAATGATTTGAATTGATCTGCCATTCATGAAAATCTAATCATTCTGATTTGGTAAGTTAAATAGTGATGTTGCTTTCCCTGGAGTATTAAGTTTGAGAAGTATATAATTTATGGACCATATTGGGATTGAGAGAGGGAGTTATAAGAATCAATTAATGGACCATATTGGGATTGAGCCACTTCTCTTCATCTCTTTCAATTTTTGTTTAACTCATTATGAGTTGTTCTTCAATTGTTTTTATAAAAAATTGTCAACACTTTTAGGGTATTGGAGGTCTAATATATATAGATTATGGTTTTAAATTTTGGAGAATCATTTTCAGAACAATTGGTACATCTACTCCATACAAAAATGAAGGAAAATATCATAATAAAAAGGTTTGGAACGTGTTTTACTATTCAAATCATGGATTCGTATTGATCAAATTTTGAAATAGACACATTTTAATTTTGATCACTACAATGATCATAAACCATTTTAATTAGTTTCATTTTTCTTGAATGCATGTTTTATTTGGCTGAATTTTTCTTTTTTTATCAACTAAGTTTCTTTTCTTATCAACTATGTTTTTTATCAGTTCATAGCCTAGTCTAATAGTAGTGATCGACATTTTCTTGTATAAGTGTGTTTCTTATATCAACTTCCATATATATATTTTGATTACACAAATATATGGTATTTCAATAGCAATACCCAGGTGTTGTGGGATTATAGAGAACACAAGAGTAGTATCTTATTTTTATAACGAAAATCTAACAAATTCTCAAAAGGAAAATTGCAAAAGGACCACCATATAAATTGGTGACAAGCAACATAATTGGCTTTGTGTTTAGGTAGTCCTAAACTAAAATTTACTAGGGGGTGATTATACTGTTAATGACATGTTTAAGTCTAGAAACTATAATCTAATTGTTGGCACACAACCTACCTTCCATTAAAGGATTTACTTTACCAAAACTAATTTTTTTTTTTTTTTTTTATGGGATTCAAAGACATAAAATAAGACGCTTTTAGGTTTCATAGACCTTTTTTTATTATATTATTAAAATTACAGGTTATTATCTAAATCATACAGGTTCAACTTATTGCATATATTATTAATAATGGATAAATAGTAGATTAAGATTAGGAACAATTTATCAACTGAGTATGCAAAAGGAGTATATCGATTCCTTGAAGTTGCAAAACTTCATGTTAATAACTCGGGAAAAACAAGATGTCCATGTAGAAAATGTATGAATGCAAGGTGGGAGCCAATAGATGGAGTTGAACAATATTTATTCATTAATGGAATTTCTCCATCGTATCATCAATGGGTATATCATGGAGACTCGATCGACTTGTCTAGGGAATATGAGAGTCACACATCTCAATCGACACATGATGATGGATTAAGTACGATAGAGATGAATATTATAGATGAAGAAATTGAAATTTTGAATATTATAAATGATCTACAGTGTCCAATTGCATATGTAAATGAAGAAGAAAACGAGAATGAGATGCACACCAATGCCCAAGAAAGAGATAACAGTTCAAACTTATTTGAAGACTTAGTAAATGAAGCACGCAACCAGTTGTACTCCGGTTGTACAAATTTCTCTTCATTGTTGTTCTTGGTGAAGTTGATGCATATTAAGGTTTTTAGCGGTTGGACTAACAAGTCATTTGATTTATTACTTGAATTGTTAAAAGAAGCATTTCCCATTTGAGCATCTATACCTAGTTCATTTTATGTTAATTATGTTTGTTTGTATATTCTTAATTATGTTGGTTTGTACATTAGTAATTATGTTGGTTCGTATATTCTTAATTATGTTGGTTTGTATATTGGGATTGAGAGTAATTCTGGAGGGGAGGTAAGTTGGTTTGTTTAAGTAAATGTATATATAAGTTTAAGTAAATGTAGATATGTCTTGGTTTGTTTCAATTCTTATGAGTTGGTTGGGTTTAAGTTGAGTTTTAAGTTCTATATTAGGTTTGAGATTGAAATATGTAAATATGAGTTTTTTGGGTTTAAGTTGGGTTTTAAGTTCTATATTAGGTTTGAAGTTAAAGTGGGTTTTATTTGTTAATGTTCTTATATTGGTTTTAAAGTTGGTATAGAGGTAAACGTAAAATTATGATTAAATTTAAGTTGGGTTTTAAGTCATTAATATTCTATATTGAGTTTGAAATTGAAATATGCAAGTTTGAGTTAGTTTGTTTCAAGTCATTAATGTTCTTAGTTGAGTTTTAAATTCTATATTCATTTTGAGATCAGTATGTGGTATATTGAGCATTAAATTTATTTAAATTTGCATTTTGTATGTATCTCGAGGTTTATGTTGAAGGTGCATCTCCCTACAAGCATATTTAGGTTGTAGATATTAATGTTATTTTCGATTTAGGAATTATGGATTAAGGTTGTAGATGCATTTCCTGATAGGACCCAATGCTATCATGTAATATTATTTTGGATTAAGGAATTGTGAATGTATTGTTTTAATTTAAGACGAATAATATTAGTAACTCTTGATATTCAAACATGTTTTCTATATATTATTTACTATTGTAGATATTTACTTGATTTTGTCAATTTTTATTTTAGTTTGAATGATATTTGTAATATTCAAACATGTATGACATTTGAAAAAAAAACAGATTTAAATAAAGAATAAAAAAAGTTAATTCCGATTGTTAAATATATGATTCCGACAATACATAATTTTATGCGTTTTTTATCTTTTCCCGACACTAAGAAACAATCCCCCGACGGTTCAAGGGGTCGGAAAAAGCCACTAAATCTTGACGATTAGACACATCGTCTGTGTAAGTCGCTTATCTGGACGGTCCTAATTTCTAAAGACCGTCGGGAGTTAGAAAACTTCGTTCGACGGTGCAAAGTCACCGCCGAGATAATTGAATATGTCCCGATGGTGGCACTAATTTGTCACTATCAGAATATAATTATTTTTCCCGACAGTATCTTTTCACCATCAGGCAAAGTTTTTTAACCCCCGATGGTCTTCGAAAATTAGGACCGTCGAGGTTTGGCGGCTTATCCCGAAGATTTTGTTTAGGGTTAGAACAAAAGATCCATTCTCCATCCGTCGAGATAACTTTTTTCCCTACGACACATCTTTTATACCATCGGAGAAGATTACGCCGATGAAGCTTTGCCGACGATCCCACCGATGATTATTTGACCGTCGAAAAAGTTTGGCAGACGATGTTTTTGACTAATCCCGACAGTTTGTAGTGTTGGAAAAGGTCCAAATTATTGTAATAAAATTTTAAAAAATATATTTTTTGCGTTTAAATTAAAAATTGAAGTTAAGAGAAAATCAAATCATTCAAATAAAAATAAAAATTTATTCTTTTTAACTAAGAAACAATTATTAGAAAATTTTAAAAGACTTGATTTTGTGAATAAATAAATAAATAATTAATCAATAGATTTTCTTATGTAATAAACAATGACATGTTTTTGTTAGGTCATTCAAATATTTATTTTATTACACCTTCCTCAAAGTTATAGAACACATGCAATACACATAGTATTCAATTAGTTTTTATTAAATGTTATTTATTAAGTTTTTACTTAATTAAAGTAAAATTCGATATATAATCGAACTTTCGTCTATTTTTAGCTTCATTCAACTCTTATATTTCTTTCAATTCAATAATTGAATTGGATTTTTTTATGAAAGTTATGTTATTTTATTTTTTTTATAGATAAAATATTTTTTGTCTTTTATTTTAAAGTATTTATAAACAAGTTTCTTCTTTCTTTTAAAAATCTTCAGATTTGAAAACGCTTTTTTTCTCATTTTTTTTCGAGTTCTTTTTATTAAAATAGGTTTAAAAGAAAGTTGTTTTCATGGAGAACCAAAAGCAGTTCAACTTTCATTCCTCAAGCGGTTAAAAAACATTTTTTTTGTCCTATTTTTTTTTTATATATATATTGAATCTTTATTAGGGGGTTATATATATATGTATGTATTTAATTTAACCAAAATAAAATAATAGCTCATGAATGAATGAAGTATTTTATGGAGAAGTGAAATGGTGTTGGAAGTTGAAGAGGAGTGAATAAACAATGCACCACAAAATCCGCCTGACTTTCATAAACACAACTTTAGACTTAGCAAATTAATATTTCAATTCAACGTTGGTTTTTTCACAAACTTCAATGGAATCACATGCTTCCATTAACTACACCTCTTAATAATCGCCGCACCAATTTCAACAAACTAACTTCTTTCATCTCCTTTACATAAATATTGTTTTCAAATATAAAATAAAATAAAACCATAGAGATTGAAGTAATGTTTATAGGTATGATTTCGAAAAATATAGAATAAAAAAGTTATTAAAAGAAGCCTTAATTATTCATAATGTTTACCTTTCAAAAAGTAGTAGAGTTTTGTATCTTCACAAAGTACTTTTAATAATTGTGGAAGGATGGTCCAACGGACCTTTAAAATAGTCATTAATATCTTCTCCATTAAACTATACTTTATAGTTTACACAACTTCGTATTCTTTCTAATATAAAATTTTGAAATATCAAGAAAATTGGGCAACAATAGAAGATAAATATATACGTTTACCATTCATTAAGATTCAAAAAAGTTTAAGAAATGATTTTAAATCTTGTGATTTGAAATCTGAAAAACGATTTTAAATTAATTATTTCGTTTGGAAATAGAAAGATTTGAAATAAATATATTTAAAATGATGTGTTTGGACGTGACTAAAAAAAGAAAGTTAAGAATTTACTAATATAGACTTTTAAATTTGAAATCATATAAATCTTTAAAAGCAGTATTTTCTACGGGACTGACGGGGCTCGAACCCGCAGCTTCCGCCTTGACAGGGCGGTGCTCTGACCAATTGAACTACAATATATTTGGTTCTAGAACTTTTCTAATTCTATATATTTAGTGCTTGTATTTAAAAAAAAAATCAAATAAATCTTCCAACTATTAATTTTTGTGTTTAATAAATCCATATCATTAACTCCACTCATTAATTTTAACACTTGCATGATGCATTAATTGAGTTGAGGAAGGATTACACACTAAGATCAACCTACACATTTTTGAATGATGCATCGGTATAATCAGGTGGGCTAAATTAAAGAAAATTTCTTCAACTTTACCATTCGTTTCAAAAGTATTCTTCTAAAAGTTGTGATATCCTTCCTCGATTTTTTATATATATTTTAAAATTATCATGTAAATATAAACCAAATACAATATTTGAAAGAAATTGAGATCTAAAATAATATAGTCATGACCTAAATGCGATCTTATGAAATTTCAAGATACTTTTCGTTTTAGCTCACCACCAAAATGTTCTATATCTCAATTTCCATCTAAAATTTTAAAGAGTCATGAGTAACATTACAATTTTTTGAAAAATAAATGTACTTCTAAAACAAACGACAAACTTCAAACAGATATTTTACTCTTTAATATTTTTATGTGAGGCGAGAGTTAAAAGAGATAGATCATATTAATCTATTAAATACAAAATTAAAGGTATAAATCGAGATTTATTAGAAACTTTTCCAACTTTACATCTAGAGATAATCCAGAAAGTTTCCATATCTATCAAAAACTACTAGTCAAAAGTAACCAGAGACACAAATTCATGGAGAAAAATCGTAAACACTAACCCTATAATGTAATGAAGAGGAAGAGAAGGAAGAAGAAGAAGATCACCTGGCACTGGAAGCCAGAGGCACAAACTCAGAGAGAGGAGTAGCAACAGGGGTTGGAGCAGGGGAATTTCGACATAAAGGACAAGTAGCGTTCATACGAAGCCATTCATCGACGCAATCGGAGTGAAAACAATGGCAACAATCGGGAATGCAGCGGAGAGAATCGTAGGGCTTGTAATCAGAGAGACAAATGGAGCAAGGGCCATGATTAGGGGCGGGAAGACGGCGACTCTCTCCGAGGACTAACTTAGGGTACGATTCGATGATGGAGCCATCTAATCCGACCATGAGAACCACCACATTGTCAGCGGCGGGAGAAGGGAGAGAAGCGGAGGGTCTAGGGCGAGGGCGAGGGCGGGCAGATTTGACGCGAATGCAAGCGTAGGAGACGAGCATGACGGTGGAGATGAAGACGAGGATGCTGACGGCGATGGCAATGCCGTAGCCGAGGCCGACGCCGGTGGGGGCAGTGGTGGAGGAGGAGGAAGGGGGATGGGCGGAGGACATAACAGAGAGAAATAGGGGAATTTGAAAATGGAGCTTCGATGGAAGGAGTGAAAATGGTGGGAATGGTGGGACAAAGGGGACAGGGTTTGTTAAGCCACGCCGGAGTCCGCGGGAAAAAAATTGGAAAATAAAAATTAATTAAATAAATAAAAGTGGCTTTGACTTTTGACTTTTTGAGTATGTAGGTAAGGAAGTTACCGTTGATGACTTGATTTGATATCCCTACCAATATTAGAATTTTTATTAAATTATACAAAATACCTATGAATTTTAATTTTAATTTTTTTTTATTTTATTTTTTCTCTTGAACTTTTGGTACCCTTAAAAACTTTGAAGTTTTTCCAAAATATCTTTTGTGTTGATATTGATAATGAAAATTGATGTTGGATTTTGTATCCTAAAACTCGTAGTCTGTAAATTAATAAACATATTCTGTTTTGTTTTTCGATAAAGTTGTTATTGAAATTGTAATCTTGAATCTAATAAACTAAGGTCCTGAGGTTATTTAATGTAGTTTGAACTTTATGTAGTGACATAAATATGGATCAAGTTCAAATATATAGTTAAAATGGTCTATAGTATATGAATAAGATTGAGCGCCTTATTTTGGGGACACTATGGATGCGGCCCACTTTGTAGTTAGTACAAACGATGTGATCCTAAATCGTTCATATAGAGATATGTGAGTGAGGGCATCCTATGCAATGAGTTTGCATAAAACTGAACCATGAAATAGTCATTTTTTACGTTCTAAATGTCATTTTATGTATAAACTGATTATTTCGTTAATTGATGACCTTGGCAGCTTAATCTTAATCCTGAGCTAACTATGAACTCATGTTCACTCGGAATTATCCTTAGATCTACATAGGTGAGGGCAGCTCATTATCGCTGGCCCAATAAGCCTTCCATTTCAGGGGTAAGATTAGGGGGATAGCTGGGAACATAGGGTGCAAGACAAAATTCACTCCTACCCGTATAGGGATAGTAGATAGGTTGTTCCCTTTAGTACTGAATCCAGATCTTGAACAAGGGGCCCCACCCTTTCCTTGGCCTGAGAGGGACTCGATTTATAGGTTGGACCTTAAACCAATTGTTCATTAGAGGATCAGTAGAACTTAAGGAACAAGATGTAGTCTTGGGAGTAAAACGGTTTTTATGACCTAGCCGAGATTACGAACAACCTGTAAAAGATTAGCTTACTAATCATGGTTATATCAAATGGACATAAATATATTTATAGTGAGGGGAGTGCAACTACGGGACTATAGTGGAATGATTTGTTAGTTAACGAATGTTGATTAGCTCCGTCTAAAGAATTTAGCCAGCTAATCTCGGATCGTTGGAGCCCATGATCTGTAGGTCCATTAGGTTCTCCTACTAGCTCATATGGAATAAACTTGGAACAGTATGATAGAATAATTCGAATTGTTCGAATTAGGTAAAGAGAGAGAAACTGACAAGTATATGTGATATAGTGGTCGGATTTTTCAGTTTAGAAATAAAGCTTTAATATTTAAATGTGATTTAAATATCAAGAATATGAATACGTTCATATTCGGAAGCTCGAAAATAATGGAAATGGTCAAAAATGTAAAAAGTCAAAGAGTTGACTTTTGACTTTGAATAGTCAAAGAGTTGACTTTCGACCTTATATTCAAACGTGATTTGAATTTCGAGAAAATGAATGCAGATTCATGCTCGGGAGGTCAAAATTAGTCAACACGAAAAAAAATCATAAAAAGTCAAAATGTTGACTTTTTGGTCAAAGTTTGACTTTGACAAAATGACTATTTTGCCCTTTGGCTAAAGTTAGTGGAAAAATCCAAACTTTTGTTGGATAATTCCACTAACAAAATAGTGGGCTAGGTATTGGCTTATAGTGGAGACATTAAGCTCACTTAGATAGTGGATTCTAGGTGTTGGGTTTTTATGGATTTGGTTCATGCAATTGTTGCATGATTTTTTTCGATAAATTGGGCTTTGAATTTGGATTAAAGATTTTTGGCCATTTTTCCAAAATTGTTTTCTAAATTTGGGCAAGAAAAATCACTACTTTATGATAAAAGAAAAACCCAAACCTAACCCAAGATTCCATTTTCTTTTCCATCTCTTTCTCTCTCTCGGGTTCTTCATCCACCGGGTCCCACAATCTGGTTCTGAGTCCAGAAGATAGTAGGTCAACTCTAGTGGTGGTCCGGAAGAGTTTGGGTCGAGATTTAATGAGGAAAAGCGTTTTTCGGGAGCTACAAAGGTTGTATCCTACCTTTTTAATTTACTGTTTTTTCCTACTTTTTGCATGCTAATTTCCTTTAAATTAAAAGCAATTAGTGTGTAATTAGATTCTTATTCCGTTGCGTATGTCTAGTGTTCCATCATGTGGTATCAAAGCATGCTTTAATTATGCTTAATTGCTTTTGGTGGGTGTTTTTTTCCTTTCTATTCAAGTGTTGAATAAAATATGGACTAAAGTGGATTTATTATGATTTTGGCATTGTTTTTCTTTAAATTTCTTGTGAAAATTTGCAATTGCTCACATGTTTATGAGCATTAATATGTGAAAATGGTCTGTAGATTTGTTGGAGTCATTAGAGTTGAAATTAAGCTATAATTTCTTGATTCCGGAAGAGAGGACAGCAGCAAAATTGAAGATTTTTTTTATCAAAGACCTAAGAGAGCTCCTAGACCTGAACCGAGTAGCGGTCCGACCTAGTTCAGAGAAGCCCCACGCGCACGCTAGCTGTTGACAAAAAATTCTAATCCATTCCGCACTCCGACCCGTTCCGCGTTCCGACCCAGTTCGCCACCCGTGCGCTGCCTGCTCGCGACCCACGCGTTCCGTCGACTTGACTTGCCCCGCGCCTCCGTTGACTAGCCGGTTCAGACGGTCTGGACCAGTCTATTTGACCTGGTTGAGTTGGTTTCACCGGTTCAACTTGGTTTTTGGAGTTTCTGGGCCGATTTGGGAGTTTTTGGGGGTGGTTCGAGCATTTTTTGGCCGGTTCAAGATGGTTCAAAGTGTTTGAAGCCAGTTCCGGGAAGCTGGTTGCTGATTTCTGTAATAAATTAGTTATTTGTTTGTTTTTAATGCCAAAATCGGTCCACTTTAGTGTTGTTTACCTATTATGCATGTGATGTATAATGTTGTTTGATTATGTGTGCATATAGTATGCCATATAGTTTTAAAACCCTACCATACTAAAAGTATGTGACATGCATTTGTTATATCTTATAAGTGTTACAAAATATATACTATGCATGCTTAGTTTTAATATAAGTGTTATATTAAAGCATGTTTGATTGAAGGAAGCATGTTATAGATGAATGATCTAGGGTTATAATTGTTATAATTTATTTTATAATTGTTATAAAATAACCTAGACTTCTAAAATCTATAACAAAGATAAGATGTATGCTCATTTAGGGTTAACCATCGAGCAATCACTTTTTTCATAGAAAATAGGTCGATATCTTGTAAAACCGAAGTTACAAGAAAACTCACCCGACAAGATCTTGGCAAAAAGTCGAATAAGATGACTAAGGTTGAAGGTTTTTAAGTTGATGGTTCACGGAACACTTACTACCTGGAGATCGAGTCGGCGTCTGAGTTAGGTTAAACCCGTTTTATGAGCATGTGTGAACGGTGTGAGGTAATAAAATTTGTTTATCACCTAGACATCGTAGGTTAAAAATTCAGTATAAAAGTTATACTCGAATGAATCACCTAGACTTAGGATATGCTTAGTTAGCCGAAATGTACCGCTAAGTATTTTATACCCTAACCGTCTAGAACACTTTAGCTAGAGAGAAGTAATGTACTTTTAGCTCTAGCATCCCTGAGAGTTCAAACCGTGAGATTCATGCTTGGCTTTGGGCCGCCCTGGGAGTGGATTCCATTCAAAGAGTGTTTGCATGAGTCAATACCAAGGTGAATAGGGGAAGTTGTTCATAGTAAGTAGGAGAAGGAAGTGTGTCAACACATCCTACGGTCTCTTCCATTAGGTCACACCGTGAGATTCCTATAATGCGCCTGCATGTTTGTCCTGGAGCGACCTTACCAATCGGAGGGTTGTATTATAGGATTCGGAACTCCGTGAACTCTAGAAATTGATAGGGTCTCTCAAATACTTTTCATTCTTGTCTTTCCAACTTCGGTAGCATAATGATTCTGATATTTAAGGTCTGA
The DNA here is from genome assembly GCF_027475165.1 of Benincasa hispida. Lineage (NCBI taxonomy): Eukaryota > Viridiplantae > Streptophyta > Magnoliopsida > Cucurbitales > Cucurbitaceae > Benincasa > Benincasa hispida. Next base: position 29,094,666 of record NC_143481.1, on the reverse strand, counting down.
AAATGGAGGGTCACACTTACGATAATTACCAAGTGTTAGTAAATTCTTGACCAAAGTAGCGATAACTGAGTTGCTATAGGAATAAGAGTTATTCTGGTGATAGTATCTAGTCAAGATAGTCTTGGTTCAATGGAAGAATAATCGATCACCCCTCGGTGGAGGTTATTCCAAACCATTGAAATATTGTTGCAAAATATAATAATGAAGGGTACATTATTAGTTTTTTTTTTTGCTAAACTTGATTGGATTTAAAAGATTAATGTTTTTTTACTAAAAAGGATATATTTTTCTTTTCAGCATGACTAGCTCTTTAGTTCAATTATTAGCTTTTGAAAAACTTAACAGCGACAACTACTCAACATGGAAAACAAATCTGAATTCAACACTAATAATAGATGACTTGAGATTTGTCTTAATTGAGGAATGTCCTCAGGCCCCTGCCTCGAAAGAAGCACAAGGTAAATATGATTTACTAGTTGCTGAAACATGTTTAGTGGAGTATGATACCTCAACCTGGATATTGGATTCAGAAGCCACTAATCATATTTTCTTCTCTTTTCAAGAAACTAGTTTCTGGAAAAAGCTTGAAGAATGAAAGATCACCCTCAAGGTTGGAATAGGAGAGGTTGTCTCGGTCGAAGCAGTGGAAGACTTGAAGTTGTTTTTCAATGATAGATATATCATACTTAAAGATGTTTTGTATGCTCCTAAAATGAGACGGAATTTAATATCTATCACATGTATATTGGAACAAATGTATAAAATATCTTTTGAAGTTAATGAAGTGTTCATTTTCAGAAAAGGTATTCAAATTTGTTATACTATACTTGAAAACAACTTATATAAGTTAAGACCAACTAAAGCAAAATTTGTCTTAAATACTGAGATGTTTAGAACAGCCGAAACTCAAAATAGAAGACAAAAAGTTTCTTCTAATGCCTATCTATGGCACCTAAGACTTGGCCACATAAATCTCAAAAGGATTGAGAGATTGGTTAAGAATGGACTCCTAAATCAGTTAGAAGAAAATTCTTTACCTCCATGTGAGTCTTGTCTTGAGGGAACAATGACTAAGAGATCTTTTACTAGAAAAGGTCTTAGAGCCACAATACCCTTAGAGCTCGTACATTCGGACCTCTGTGGACCGATGAATGTTAAAGCTCGAGGTGGGTATGAATATTTCATCAGTTTTATTGATGATTATTCAAGGTATGGTCATATTTACATAATGCATCACAAGTCTGATTCTTTTGAAAAGTTCAAAGAATATAAAGCTGAGGTTGAGAACCAGTTAGGTAAACTAATTAAGACACTGCGATCCAGATCGAGGTGAGGAGTACATGGACTTAAGATTCCAGAACTATATGATATAACACGAAATCAAGTCACAACTCTCTGCACCTAATATGCCTCAGCAGAACGGTGTATCTGAAAGAAGAAACAGAATCTTGTTGGACATGGTTCGCTCAATGATGAGCTTTGCTAAGTTACTTGATTCCTTTTGGGGACATGCATAAGAGACTACTGTCTATATTTTGAATAACGTTCCCTCTAAAAGTGTTTCAAAAACACCTTATGAGCTATGGAAAGGGAGTAGAGGCAGTTTACATCACTTTAGGATTTGGGGATGCCCGACACACGTGTTGGTGCAAAATCCTAAAAAATTAGAACATCGTTCAAAACTATGCCTATTTGTAGGTTATCCAAAAGAAACAAAAGATGGTCTATTTTACGATCCTCAAGAGAATAAGGTATTTGTATCGACAAATGCCACATTCTTAGAGGAAGACTATATAAGAAGTCATCAACCTCGCAGTAGACTAAAGTAGTAGATAAAACTAGTATATCCGATCAGTCACATACTTCTCAAGAGTTGAGAATGCCTCGACATAGTGAGAGGGTTGTTCATCCACCTGACCGTTACTTAGGTTTAACAGAAACACAAGTCGTCATATCTGATGACAACATAGAGGATCCATCGACCTATAAACAGGCGATGAAAGATGTGGATCGTGATCAGTGGGTCAAAGCCATGGACCTCGAAATGGAGTCTATGTACTTCAATTCTGTCAGGAAACTTGTAGATCAACCAAATGATGTAAAACCATTTGGTTGTAAGTGGATCTACAAGAGAAAACGAGACCAAGCCGGTAAAGTACAGACTTTTAAGGCTTGACTTGTGGCAAAGGGTTATACCTAGAGAGAAGGAGTGGACTATGAAGAAACTTTCTCTCCCGTTGCCATGCTTAAGTCAATTAGAATACTCTTATCCATTGCCACCTTTTATGACTATGAAATTTGGCAGATGGATGTCAAGACAGCCTTTCTAAACGGCGATCTTGAGGAGAGTATCTATATGGCTCAACTAGAGGGGTTTATTGCACAGGATCAAGAACAAAAGGTTTGTAAGCTTCAAAAATCCATTTATGGGTTGAAACAAGCTTCTAGATCTTGGAATATAAAATTTGATATTGCGATCAAATCTTATGGCTTTAAACAGAATGTTGACGAGCCTTGTGTTTACATGAAGATCGTCAATTCTACTATAGCGTTTTTAGTTTTATATATTGACGATATTCTACTCATTGAGAATGAAGTAGATTACCTAACTGACATCAAGAAATGGCTAGCAACGCAGTCCAAATGAAAGATTTAGGAAATGCGCAGTATGTTCTAGGGATTCAAATTATTTAAAACCGCAAAAATAGAACACTAACCATGTCTCAAGCAACTTATATAGACAAAATATTGTCTAGGTATAAGATGTAGAATTCCAAAAGAGGTCTGTTACCTTACAGATATGGAATTCATTTGTCAAAGGATCAATGTTCTAAGACACCTCAAGAGGTTGAGGATATGAGACGCATTCCCTATGCTTCCGCAGTAGGGGCCTTATGTATGCAATGTTATGTACTAGACCTGACCTATGCTACGCAGTAGGGATAGTCAGTAGATATCAGTCCAATCCTGGATATGATCATTGGACTACCGTTAAGAATATCCTCAAGTATCTTAGGAGAACGAGGAACTACATGCTCGTGTATGGTACTAAGGATTTGATCCTTACTGGATACATTGACTCTGATTTTCAAACCAATAAAGATGCAAGAAAATCTACATCGGGATCAGTGTTCATTCTGAATGGAGGAGCAATAGTGTGGAGAAGTGTGAAGCAAAACTGTATTGTGGACTCCACAATAGAAGCTGAATACGTAGCTGCTTGTGAAGCAGCAAAGGAAGCAGTATGGTTGAGGAAATTCTTGACAGATTTGGAAGTCGTTCCAAATATGCATCTGCCTATCACCCTATATTGTGATAATAGTGGTGCAGTTGCAAATTCAAGAGAACCAAGAAGCCACAAGCGCGGCAAGCATATTAAGCGCAAATACCATCTGATCTGGGAGATTATACATCATGGAGATGTTGTAGTAACCCAGATATCTTCTGAGCAAAACATTGCTTATCCTTTTATAAAGGCCCTCACAGCTAAAATGTTTGAAGGTCACCTATGGAGTCTAGGTCTACGAAGTTTGTAAACTAGGACAAGTGGGAGAACTTTTGGGTATATGCCCTAGTTTATTGTATTCATATGTTTATTGTACTCGTATGTTTCTCACTTAAATTCAACATTGTGATACTCCACTAGGAGTTTTAGTCCAAGTGGGAGTTTGTTAGATTTTGTGTCCTAAAACTTGTAGTTTGTAAATTAATAAACATATTTTGTTTTGTTTTTCGATAAAGTTGTTATTGAAATTGTAATTTTGAATCCAATAAACTAAGGTCCTGAGGCTATTTAATGTAGTTTGAACTTTATGTAGTGACATAAATGTGGATCAAGTCCAAATATATAGCCAAAATGGTCTATAGTATATTAATAAGATTGGGCGCCTTATTCTGGGGACACTATGGATGTAGTCCACTTTGTAGTTAGTATAAACGATGTGATCCTGAATCGTTTATATAGAGATATGTGAGTGGGGACATCCTATGCAATGAGTTTGCATAAAACTGAACCATGAAATAGTCACTTTTTACGTTCTAAATGTCGTTTTATGTATAAAACTGACTATTTCGTTAATTGATGACCTAGGTAACTTAATCTTAATCTTGAGCTAACTATGAACTCCTGTTCACTCGGAATTATCCTTAGATCTGCATAGGTAAGGGAAGTTCATTATCACTGGCCTAATAAGTCTCCCATTTTAGGGATAAGATTAGGTGGATAGCTAGAAACATAGGGTGCAAGATGGAATTCACTCCTACCCGTTATAGGGATAGTAGATAAGCTGTTCCCTTTAGTATTGAATCTAGGTCTTGAACAAGGGGCCCCACCCTCTCCTTGGCCTGAGAGGGACTCGGTTTATAGGTTGGACCTTAAACCAATTGTTCATTAGAGGATCAGTGGAACTTAAAAAACAAGATGTAGTCTTGGGGATAAAACGATTTGTATGACCCAGCCGAGATTAAGAATAACTTGTGAAGGATTAGTTTACTAATCTTTGTTATATCAAATGGACACAAATATATCTATAGTGAGGGGAGTGCAACTACAGAACTATAGTGGAATGACCCGTTAGTTAACGAATGTTGATTAGCTCCGTCTAAAGAATTTAGCTAGCTAATCTCGGATCATTGGAGCTCATGATCTATAGGTCCATTAGGTTCCCCTACTAGCTCATATGGAATAAACTTAGAACAGTATGATAGAATAATTCAAATTGTTCGAATTAGGTAAAGAGAGAGAAACTGACAAGTATATGTGATATATTGGTCGAGATTTTCAGTTTAAAAATAAAGTTTTAATATTTAAATGTTATTTAAATATCAAGAATATGAATACGTTCATATTCGGAAGCTCGAAAATAATGGAAATGGTCAAAAATGTAAAAAGTCAAAGAGTTGACTTTTGACTTTGAAAAGCCAAAAAGTTGGCTTTTGACTTTGAAAAGTCAAAGAGTTGACTTTCGACCTTATATTCAAATGTGATTTGAATTTCGAGAAAATGAATGTGGATTCATGCTCGGGAGGTCAAAATTAGTCAACACGAAAAAAAATCATAAAAAGTCAAAATGTTGATTTTTTGGTCAAAGTTTGACTTTGACAAAATGACTATTTTGCCCTTTGACTAAAGTTAGTGGAAAAATCCAAACTTTTGTTGGATAATTTCACTAACAAAATAGTGGGCTAGGTGTTGGCTTATAGTGGAGACATTAAGCTCACTTAGATAGTGGATTCTAGGTGTTGGGTTTTTATGAATTTGGTTCATGCAATTGTTGCATGATTTTTTTCGATAAATTGGGCTTTGAATTTGAATTAAAGACTTTTGGCCATTTTGCCAAAATTGTTTTCTAAATTTGGGCTGGAAAAATCACTACTTTGTGAAAAAAAAAAAAAAACCCAAACCTAACCCAAGATTCCATTTTCTTTTCCATCTCTTTCTCTCTCGGGTTCTTCATCCACCGGGTCCCACAATCCGGTTCTGAGTCTAGAGGATAGTAGGTTAACTCTAGTGGTGGTCCGGAAGAGTTCGGATCGAGATTCAACGAGGAAAAGGTTGTACCCTATTCTTTTAATTTACTGTTTTTTCCTACTTGTTGTATGCTAATTTCCTTTAAATTAAAAACAATTAGAGTGTAATTAGATCCTTATTCCGCTGTGTATGTCTCGTGTTCCATCACTTGATGTGATAGTTAATTTAGAAATAAGAATAAGATTGTTGTTACTATTCATTTCGTCTCAAAAGACATTGATGAAATCATTTACGTAATCAATTTTGTACATTAGTTGCTACACCAATTTACGTAAATGATGTTGTAGATATATGCCCTTTTCAATTTTTATCTTATTTTAATTATTTAATGCTACTTTGGAACCATTTCTAAATTAAGAGGAGAAATGAAAATTTTCAAAATAAGATATAATTAAAACCTACCTAAAAAAATGAAACCTACCTCAAAGTTGGATGATATTTCGTATGATTTAACCTATAATATTAACCATTAATGAATATTGTACCAAAATGATCAAAATTGAACTTGCTACAAACAATGCTGTTAAACCTTAGAATTTCTAAATAAGATATAATTAAGTAAAAAAACTTCTCTCTTCTCCACTCTACCCTAAGGAGATGAATCTATATACGAATTAGCTAAGAAGTAGGAATCTGGAGACTCATTTAACACAAATTCTAAATCTGGACCAAAGTACTATTTATCTTAAAAATAGTCGTACATATTGAATGAATATAAAATGAATTAGTGAAACTTAAAAAAAAAAAAAAATGATTATTCCCAAGAGTAAGGCATGCAAATTACATGTCCTTTGATATTGCTCTCGTTTCCTGTTTCTTATACATGTAATTATATTCTTTCTCCTCCTTTTCATGCTTATTTATTATGGATCCGATGGATAGATGGTCTTATTTGAGGGACCTAAATGAAAAATGATCCAAAATTAAAAAATAAAGGAGAAAGGGCCTTCTACTTACGTCATCGCTACGTGAAATTACTAACCTGATGCTAGATGCGCGCAAGGGCCTGTCACTCGAAGTCATTCTCTCTTTCGATTCTCGCTCTCGCTCCCTATCGCACACCCCTATGCTCACTCTCACTCTCCATCGCACTCTTGCTCATTGATTCTCACTTTTGCTCCCCATCGTGCTCCCTGATTCTCGCTCTCGCTTGTTGATTCTCACTCTTGCTCCCCAATCCTCGATCTCGCTTGTTGATTCTCGCTCTCGCTCTCTATCGTGCTCCCCGATTCGCACTCTTGCTCCTCATCGTAACAAAAGAAGAAGACTAACAAAGACAAAGACAAAGACAAAGACGAATGCACGCATAAGTGAAGATGGAGACAAATGCAGACAAAGACAAACCAACCAAAATCGAAAGAAGAAAGAAGAATGAAGAAAAAAAACACAGAAAAAGGAAGAAGAAAAAACACAAAAAGATGGAAAAAGGAAGAAGAAATGCAAAAAGAATCAAAAAGGAAGAAGAAAAGAAGAAATGCAAAAAGAATAAAAAAGGAAGAAGAAAAGAAGGAAGAAGAATAAGAAAGGAGGAAGAATGGTTACAATAATAATTATATGGGATGACGATATCAGTTGAAGTCCAAATTTTATACTTTTGATTTTGGGATTACTTTTCATTTGGACCATATAAAGGAACCCTCTATACGATTATCTCGGTTTATTCTCTCCTATCTCTCTTTCCATTATAGATTTTTAATTATTTTTTTCTTTTAAAACTCCATAATCCTTTTCATTTTTATTTTTTTTATATCTCACTCATTTCTCTTCTCTCACCTCTCATTTTTCATTTCTTTATCATAACTCTATTGTTTTTCATCAATTTTGGTTGGATTTTAGTTTCATTTATTAAATAAATTAATTGATAAAATATTCATGTTTGCCACTAATTTTCAAAGGGAAAAAAATTATTCTCTTTTTCATTTCTTTTTTCATTTAGATTTTATTTTTTAAATGATTGGCTAAGGAGAAATGTGCATTTGTAAAGGAAAAAGAAATAAAAATAAATTTTATTATTGAATTAAATAAATGTGAGTTTGCTCAAAAATATATATATATATATATATCATTTAGTATCAATTGGTTGGAGTGAGAGATAACATTGCAAATCAAATTTGAAAAAAAAAAACAAGAGAATAACTAAGAACATTTATGAAACAAGAAACACCAAGAATTATCAAACATATTTATGTTCTAGACCTTAAAAAAGGGGGAAACAATAAAAAGAAACAAAAAACAGAAAAACGGAAAATGAAAGTTATCAAACAGCTGCTACAAATTCATCTATGTTTCTTGCCCAAGGCAATTAACAGATGCATCCTCGTTACCCTTCTAAAAAAATTGGGATAAAGTTGCATCCTGATGTTTTAATAATATTCAACAATTCTCAATAACCTCAGCATCAGAAGGAAGAAAATAACTTGGAAATACATTATAAAACATACAATAACATTACAAATATCAATTTACCTTGCTAGATTTGGCAAGCCATTGTCTATCTTCTTCTTTTCTTTAGCAGTGATGCTGAACGCAAGAACAATCGATCGACCTCGTCAAATTCGGCTGAATTTACATCTTTCTCCAATATTTTCGCTTGCTTAGAGTCCATGGATATCTGTCTAAGTTGATCATGAAGGTCTTCAGTTTCGCCTTCAGTTTCTGCTGCAAACTTTTCAAACTCTTTCAAATATAGAGGCTGTTCCATCTTCTCATCAGCTTCTGAATCGGAATCTGTCTCAAACATATCCAACAAATCCTCTGAGTCTGAACTCATTCCTGTATCCGGAGGAGAAGAATCATCAGACCAGTGTTTGCTAACTCTTACGGCTTCCTTCGACTTGTCCAAATTCTCCAAGTTGAGGCTTGAAATGGCATTGGATTTATCTGTGTCATTGACGGTTTCTTGCACATGTTCAATAGAATCACCATTGCTCTTGGAGTTCAGTTTAGCCTGAGATTGTAACAACCTAAGCTCTTGTTCAAGTTTGGGAATGTACTTTCTCACTGCTCGAAGGCCGTCCCTATATTTAGATTTATCCAAAGCCTGCACATCCGAAAGGAAACAAAAAAGAAGATAACGAGATGAAACAAATATAAAGATTAAACAATTTATTTGCAGAGTGAGCATGATAACACGTGATTGTTCGATCTCTTTGAAAAATTTGGTGTCGAACCACTTGACGCTTTTCCAACCCTCCTTTTTAAAGGTACAAATAGCAGATAGAGATACACGTACAAACCTTCTTCCGAGAGAGAGACACCCTCGGCGACATTATCTCTGTGGGTGGCTGTGAGTAGTTCTTCCCCCTATACATAATTATGGTATTCTCTTCGTGAATGTCCAGCACCATCCCTCCGGTCAATCTTGCTAGCTCGGCAGCAATCTCTTTGACCTCTTCCGGTGAAAACGTCTTTACCACCACCTTCACAGTTTGATGCTTCTTCCAGTGAAGATGCATATTCAGAATCACACCTTGATATATACCACGTCTTCCAACCGGCACGTAATTCTTTCCCTTGATACCCATCTTCAGAAAGTAGAAGTGTTCCTCTGGTGTCAATATCTCTGGATCATGGGTTGTATCTGATGAATCGGCAGGCTCAATTTTTTCCAGAGCTTCAACAAGCCTTTTCTCTTTTCTACGTGCCTATTATAGTGAACCCAAAAATTAGTCAAAAAAGAAAGGTTTGGAAAACTTTCTTCTTTCAAATTATCATGTAAATGAAGTACTACAAGAGCAAGGCAATGGAAGTTTTGACTTTGAGGAAACTGGAATGCAGTTGAGAGGGACATTAAAATATACCACGTTTTTGACCTCATGTAATATTTAATATCATCACAAACAAAAAAAGTTGTAGGATAGTCTATTACCATTTCTCACATTCTAGAATAACTTAGAAATAACGCTATTTCATGCTTTCCAATAAGATAAACCTGAACATAAATCAACTAGTTAACACATATATCTTCAACCAAGTGATTAAAGATTTGACTATTCACCCCACATGTTATTGAACTCAAAATAATTCACGTTAGATAAGCTTTTCTTCAAAAAATAGTAATTATTCATGCATTCAGTATAATTGACCTCTATAATTTCATCTTCTCCTCCCAAGCAAAGAGGATTTCCCAGCAACCCAGTAATTTTTCTTAGAATATCCAAAGCATCATCATATTCAGCAATGAGAGAGTTCCAAAACGAGTGTCACTTCCCCTGCTTTCGAGTTCATGCAATCCCCATGCGATCCGTGATATAAATAGGCAAATGAGAGAGTTCCAAAACGAGTGTCACTTCCCCTGCTTTCGAGTTCATGCAATCCAATCGTTTAATGACCACATTGAAAACTTAGCACAAAGATCAACAATCGAAGCTTAAATCATATCCCCGACACAATTAAATCCACGAACTACCACCTAGAATCTTTCATCGAGTTAGCATTCACAAGAATTAGCTGAATCAAATCTTATTGAAATTGCATTATAGTTTCACTTAAACATTTTAACAAACACCTTACAGACGTAAAGCCAAGTACTAAACAAGAGATGGACTAAATAAAATACCTTATTCATTTTGAAGAGAATTTTCTCTTCCGACGTCATTCTCTCATACTCTTTCTTCTTCTTCCACCTGAAAAACTTAAGCCACCTTACTACAGCTCTTTTACCCTTCAGCTTTTTCCTCGTCTTCTTCTTCTCCTCCTCATTTCTACTTCCATCTGTAGAAGCAATAGCAGATTTCCTCTCACTTTTCTCTAAAGGCTCGGACGATTTATCCGTATGAACCCAACGATACTCCACAACAGAAGTAAACCCATTGATGCCATTACAGGATGGATTCCATTTCTCGAGGAACATGACATTCTTTCGCACAGAACCCATATTTCGGAAGAATGAAAGAGGAGCTTTGGGATCGAAACCACGGTTTCTAAATGGTGACTTCTGTGATCCATGGTTGAAAGCTCTTGTGTTCTTCAGAATGCAGCAATTTTCTGAACTACACAACAAAAACTCAAAGATTTTGTTGAGACGATGGGAAAGAGGAGCGATTGATGTTCGATATTTGAAAATGTTATTAAACCCTAAAGGCACAATCATGCTACGGAATCGAGGAAGAGAATTAGAATCAGAAAGGGAAAACTCTATTGGAGAAATTTCGATACCGCGGAGCTAACTCGACGGCCATGCTGAATAAGAAACTGCCCTCTGCAAATTTAACATTCTGAGAGCCTTGTAAAAATATTCAAAACCCCTTAAAAGGCCGGTTCGTGATTGGCATAAACCACTTCTGAACTATGAGATTAATTAAAATAATACGTATCAGCTTTCAATTTACTCAATTACATTCTTATGCTTTTTAAATGGTTATAATCTACCCATTTTTTAAATTTACCATTATTTATAGAATTACACATGTGATTCACACATGATGAAGAGGAGCATATTTGTAACAAAACTTGAAGCTTGGTGAGGAAATTCAATCTCTCTCTCTCTTCCTTCGTGATATGCAAGACTTGTTGCCGTCGTTGCTCAAATGCTCGACCATCGTCGTTACCACCTCCTTTAGATCGTTGCCTCCACTACAGCCGTGTTGTAGCCTGCCAGAAGACGTCCACCAACGAGAGGTTTTTGTTATTCTCTCTCTAATCGCTTCTATCCTCTCTCTCTAACCATCAATTGGGGATTCTCCTATTTCAAACTTTACACAATCCAATCGAGAGTCTTGTTCCACAAATATTTTCCACTTCAAATTAAAATATATCTTCCAATTTGAGAGAAATTAAGAGATAGGGAGCCTAGTCCACAATAATATCCCATTTCCAAACATCAAAGGAAACAAGTAAAGAGGAACTAAGAAAGAAAGAGCTTGTTGGAACAACATTATCCAATTTCAAGGGTCTTGGTTACAGAGAGAAGGGAGCCCAGAAGCGGTTAGAGAGATAATAACAAAAACCTCTCATCGGTGGACGTCGTCTGACAGACTGTGGCACGGTTGTAGTGGAGGTGATGTTCAGAGGGAGGCAACAGTGAAGGTGGTCGGGCATTTGAGCGGCGACTGTAGGTCAGAGCACCAAAAATGCGATGTATATGCGAAACAACCGATAAAACTTATTTCTAAGTTTCTACTCTTGCTTACGTGATCTAATCCGACTATTTCAAGCCTAGATTCTATCCCATTTCCGTGCTTGGTCACACAGCGAAAATGGCTTGACATTATTTGCGTTTGGTGCTCTGTCTTTGCTTACGTGATATATGCAAGACCTACAACGAAAATGGCCTGACATTATTTAAGCGGCGACCCCAGAAGTTTCACAATACCCTGCTCGATCGACGGGTTATACATTGGTTAAGCGTTTTGCGATCTCGGGGCTTGGTCACACAGCAAAAATGGGAACAGCGTTAGTCGAACCTCCTCGGCAGAGATGTTTGGGAACACAAACGTATTGCAGATTTCAATAAAACTTTAGAGGTGAGCGTGCGAATCCTCGCCACACCTACAGCCAAACTGTCCGATAGTTTGAATCATCTGCAGCATCACTGGCTTCATCTCGAACCTCGATCCGTCCAAGGTTGGCCTCATGATTCCTGGTGAGAAATCATAAAGGTTGGGCGACGCATAGTCCCGGATGGACTTATTGCGGTCGTTCGCCATGACATTATTTGCGTTTGGTGCTCTATCTTTCGGTTGCTCTGCCATGTTGGGATCTTTCTTTTGTTGTTGTTGGCGGCTGTTTCTTCTTCTTCTTCGAAAAGTTCTCTCAATCTCTGGGTCGTAATTGAGCTCAGGAGTTTGTCCTTCGCTCATACGTCGCCCGCTTCTTCCTTTACCAAAGGAGAGATAGTGCACAGAGATGGAAAGCTGCAAAGAAAATCAAAAAGTTACCGTTAGACCCAATATGTACTTCCGTAGTCCACGACAACGGCGCTAAAAACTTGATGCATTGTGAATATGATGAAATAATGGGTGTATATTGCGATGGTGATGTAGGCGTCATGCATGCAAGTTTTCTTAGCAAGATCCAAGTATAAATCCTACTAGGTTTCCTGGTAAGCCTAGGGTCGAACACAGGGACTATGGAGACAGTATGCGACGGTAGTTTCAGATTACTTTGCGTTGATAAATAAAACAATGAGTTGATTGGTATGTTTGTTTAAGGTATAGATTCTATGCGGTGGAATTGAGAAAAGAGTTAATAATAGCGAAAGTTATAATGAGTATACGGGGGAACAGGTTGAGAAGGGATTTAGCTAGCGCTTCTTGAGATTACGTTCAAGCTATGCGACCATGCTACACACACACAACAACAATTCATCTTCCAATGTAAATGCCATAGCTCCTATTTCTAGGATGCATGCGATGTATGCGATGATGTCGATAGGACTTATTCCTAAGTCTCTATTCTTGTCTATGCGATGATGAATTATGCACACATATACAAGGTGACCGCATACCATCATATCCTCTCTTTAGGGTGCATGCGATGCGTTAATAGCAAAAAAAACTTATTCCTAAGTTTCTATCTCTTGATTATGCGGTTCTAACCTGACTCTCCTGAGTCTAGATTCTAATCTGACTTTCCCAAGCCTAGATTCTATCCTTAGACCACCCTCCCAAGCATCTATGAAGGACGAATGACGCATACATAATACAAGATGATCGCATAAAGTGAAGATCTTAGGTTATGCTAGGTAAGTGCTTCTCAAACCATTCGACAGTTTAGTTACTCATGCGTAATGTAAAGAGAGTAAACAGATGTAGAGATGCAAATTCCATTTTATAAATAAGATCATAATACAGAATGACAATGGAAAATAAGGATAGAGAGTCTGGCAGCAATGTCTTGCTTCCCAAGGCTTTTACATTGAGATTTTCTCTACTCTACCCAAAAGAATGTTCTTGCTTTCGCAAGAGTCGGTCCTTTCTCCATCCTCAACGCTTCCTGGCACTCTTCCGAGCTAACCAGGACGATCTTTCGACGTCTTCTCTCTTCACTCATCTCCGCCTTCTAAGTATATAAAATTACAGACTACGGCTATCTATGTATATGGCGAAGAAGAACTCCAAAATTCTGAATAGTTGACCCCTTTAACGAAGGTGGCCTTCGGTATTTATAGAGCTTCAAGGTGAAGCGCTTTTCTCTCAAATGATTACACTGATGGGATGTCATTAATTCTTTGTCTGATGTGCTGATTATTTGTCACTGAAAATTTGAGTGTACTTGCTATAGTATGTGTTAACGGCTTGTCAACTTAATTCAGATTCAACCGTCATCAGTTTTCTGTCCCATCGTGATTTATTAAGCTTCCACCTTGATGCATTGTCTCTATGCGGCCACCTTCTTTAGCAGATCTTCACGAACGCATATGATCGCATAGCCTTGCGGTCGAAATCTTTTAATGCGTTCGGATGCTGAATTCCTTGGATTGCAATTCTGCCTTGCGCCAACGCATTTTTCTGCACAAAATACATAAATTAGCTGCTTAAAGGCAATGGACACATGCGATCACAATGTTCTCAACTTAATGCTTTTGGACACGATTTTACATATTTTTACCGTCACAATCCTACATTGTTTTATGTCTTTGCATTGTAATAACGTGTATTTTTGCCCGTTATCATACCTCCAAATTTAAAATAATTCTTGTCCTCAAGCATAAATTGAAGATTCTCTCTAGAAAGTCAGCTGCCTTTTTCTTTCCTAGATTTCTTGAGGTGTCTTATTCAAATCCTATGTACCAAAATCTCCTTAACTTCTATCCAAGTCTCTTCTTAAAATATTTCTAAAATTTAGGGACCGCAAGTTTAACCTTAAAAAAGACTTTACTTGTTTCCAGGGCATCGCATGATTTATTTCATAAAAAAGACTTTTTCAACTGGGGTGTTTTCAAATGATTTTTTATCCTTGCATAGTTTAGATATTCTTTCCATGACCTTGCACTGATCCAAGTGCCTAGCCTTCATTTTGGCTTGGCCCCACGTGTGTCATGCGAGCATCCAACTACGAGTAAGGTGCTCTTTCTCAGTCTAAACTCATGCCCATTTGGCAGCGAAGTTGCGATCATTTTATTTATGCGTTGATCACGATTCCTACCTTCGTTTTGGCTTGCCCCCACGTGTGTCATGCGGACATCCAACTACGAGTAGGATCCGATTGCAACGTTATGATTTTTTTTTAAAGATATGGAAGGAGTAAGAAAGGATATATAAATGATAACGGATATAAAAGAAAGGTAGAGTGAGTTCATGAATCAAAGATAAGAAAAAAATACTCCAAAAGAATTGTGCCTCTGATGAGTTTCTGTCGCATAACAACGCAGGGACCGCTCAAATTTTCTTCATTCAGGATTTCTCAGGTCTACGGAGGTATTTTCCTGATGAAAGTCACCTCCGCGATATATCTTAACTCTTTGCCCATTGACCTTGAATTCGCGGGTCCCTTCTTCATTAGTCAATTCGACCGCACCATGCGGGAATACTTCTTTGATTATAAAGGGTCCGAACCATTGTGACTTTAATTTACCGGGAAATATTTGTATCCGCGAATTGAATAATAAGACCTTTTGTCCGACTTGGAGATTCTTCTCGCATAGTTGTTTGTCATGCCAACGTTTTGCGCGCTCCTTGTGAATTTTGGCATTCTCATATGCTTGCGTTCTCCATTCATCAAGCTCGACCAACTGAAGTTTCCTTGCTTCTCCTACGGTCTTCAAGTGACAATTGAGCTTTTTCACTGCCCACATTACTTTATGCTCCAACTCAAGCAGTAAGTGACATGCCTTTCCAAACACCAGCGCATACGGGGACAGGCTTATAGATGTCTTATAGGCAGTCTTGTATGCCCACAAGGCATCGTCCAGCTTCATTGCCCAATCTTTTCGTGAAGATTTTACCACCTTCTCTAATATCAGCTTGAGTTCCCTGTTGGACACTTCAGCTTCACCATTTTTTTGTGGATGGTATGCGGTGACTACCTTATGGAGGATATTATATTTGAGTAGCAATTTGTTAATGATATGATTAACAAAGTGAGAGCCTTCATCACTTATTATGGCACGTGGGATGCCAAAACGAGTGAAAATATTTTTCTTCAAGAACTTGGAGACTACCGCCGCATCGCTTGCGACGCACGATACCGCCTCTACCCATTTGGAAACGTAGTCGACGACCAATAGGATGTATTTTATGTCACATCTCGCCCCCAGACCACTTTTTTAGCCTGGGAGAGGGATGCGACTGCAGCAGTTATCAACCCTTGAGCTGACACTTACTGCCTAATGATTTTTGCGGAATAACTCTGATACCATACTATAACTTATACACAGTGGAATGATTAAGTCAAAGAGATAAACTATAACGGATTAAGTAGGCCCATCTTTTATTACGATAATGATATAATGTTTATACAACTTAAGGACTTAACAACAAAGTTTACAACGACAACTGTAGAAACTCTTCGGAAGTGTAATTGGGGCACGTGGCAGACCATGACCTTAGCAGCATCCTGGAACTCCTCATCTTCCGCTACCTACCGGGGGGGGGGGGGGGCTTAAGAACACATTTTGAAGAGTGTGAGCTACTAAGCCTAGTGAGTGGTTCTTTTAAGATGAAATTCACTTTGAAAATCATCATTTTTGGGAAATCAATCACATGCTAACACTCGCATTATAACTCATGCACAGTCAAAGATATAATCATGCAACCAGTAATCTTTATCCCAAAAGCTACACGTAGCATGCATATCATATCATCAATCCAAACAATCATCTATGGAAACCTTCCTATGACCCCAATTTCTGCCAATGTGCACATCTACCATTTTATTTAACCCGCTAGTCATGCTTAGGTACTTGACCATATTTCCCTCCGGTCGTCACCGACTATTATTTCCCGCCGACCGAAGCCGACCATATTTTTCCCGCCAAGCACCTTTTGTTAAGCATGCTAACTATATCCCGGGCATAATCTCAGTTTCCACAGTCACACACAAACAATATCATGGCAATCATCCTATCACCAAAAGCATGTATTTTGTGTCTACAGATGCATATATTCCAATATCAAAGTATAAAGCTAAGTGAATACTCATAATATGCATTTACTATCAACACTGTATAAACACACAATATTCTTTATTTATCAAAGCAACATAACACTCACGATATATCGGAACTATAATGCTATAATACTCACACTATGTGCTAATGATCAAAGCTATAACACTCACACTATGTGTTAATGATCAAAGCTATAACACTCACACTATGTGTTAATGATCAAAGCTATAACACTCACCTTAATTGCTTAGGAGCCTTTCTAATAGTTCCCTTTTATACCTCGAGCTCCCTTTTTACCCCTAGAATCCAGATCCAACTTACAGCTTAGATTACTCATAGTTCTACACCTTATTTTGAGATACTTCCTTCTAAACAACTATTCTAAAATGTCTCAAAAAGCTTACCATAAAATCTTAGCTCATAAATTTTCATGGTTTAGCCGGAATCATACAAACATCAAGACTGGCCCAGCTTACCCGATAGCTCGACCCCTCTGTATTTTTCTCATTCTCCAGCCAACTTCCTTAGAGCTTCTTCTCCAGAAGCCTCACCATGAAAACTAGACTCTCTTATCTTTCAGATGGCTTTGGAATTACATCAAACGCTTGAGTAGATTGGGAGATCTCCTCGTCTCAAGTTGATGCATTCTCCTCCACCCTCACTATCCAATGCACTCTACTCTCCCCCTCTTTTTACGAATTTTATGATTTGTGATTTGAAAATGAAATCCCAAAGGCTCTATTTATAGGCGTCCAAACCTCCTATGGTGTTGACACCACCTACTTGGCTGCATGGCCAAATGTTTAATCCTCCCTTTATCAACGTAGGCTGACTTCACCTTGGTTCAATGTGTTCTTCCCAAACGCATCCAACACAATTTCTTAGGGTTTAAGAATTTCTCTTAATCGGACACCTAAATTTTAATCGACATTTGCCCTTACGTCTTCAAGCTTTGTTTGTATTCAATTTAGGGTTTTCAATGCATAATCTATAAGATCGTGGCCAAATTCAACGCATAAATGCCTAGCCGTTCGATGCACAGGCGGTTTCCTTCGATCTCGTGGGCGTGATGTTCGAATGAGGCGTTCAGGCTGCTCTCGCTCTCTCCCACTTTCTCGCTGGTCTCGGTCTCTCCACTCTCACTCTCTCCCACTTTCTCGCTCATAATCTCGCTCTCTCCACTCTTGCTCTCTCTAACTTTCTCGCTCAAACTCTCGCTTTCTCCACTCTTGCTCTCTCCAACTTCCTCGCTCAAACTCTCGCTCGTCTCCAATCTCGCTCTCTCTCCCATTCTTTCGCTCAAATCAATCTCGCTCTCTCCCATTCTTTCGCTCAAATCAATCTCGTTCTCTCCCATTCTCTCGCTGCCTCCACTCTCGCTGGTGTCGCTCTCTCCACTCTTATTCTTTCCAATCTTGTTAGCTACTGTGAATATGGTTTATCTTTGTGCAACTTCCACACGAATTTTCCCAAATAATTTTCTATATGTTCCTCAGTTCTTCAATCCTTTCTTCACTATTCAGGATTTAAGTCTTCAAGGCTTTCTCTTCTTTTTATCCTTTTAGTGTCCTCTCTACTCGTATTCTAGAATCAAATATGTTTATCGTAACTATAATACCTAACCATTATGGTTTACATTCACTCTTACTAATTGTTGATCCACAGAAGGTGACAATTATTACAGTTATTATGACAATTGTAAAATTATTAGATTATTTACATAACATAGGATTTAACTTTCTCCTAATTAACCCCTTAATCACTTACTTAAGTAAGAAAATGGAGATCCGGGTTTCACAATTACTTCCCCCTTAAGAAATTTTGTCCTCGAAATTTACTCGAACTAACTCTGGTTTAAGTTTCATAACAACAACTGTTGTAACCTCCTATACTCTCGTCTATTACCACGCTTCCACTATGTTACTCTAATATCAACTTTCTCAGTTTGTCCAACAATACCTCACCTAGCCATCTCTAAGCTAGATGTTGAACCAAATTATTTACAACATAAAAATTTCTATCTCAATTACTAAATAAGAATAACTTAATTTCATACTTACCTTCCTCGGTAGGTCTTCAGGTAGCATTGTGAGTTCCAGCTCCGGTTGCCTGCCAGGTCATGCCACATCTACCATTCTTCTTAGTCCCACTTTGACTAATTTTTAGGTTTCTCTTTTCACACTTCCCTCTGGTTTGACTAAACTGAACCCTCATGTTTTATTTAAGACCATATACTTTGATACCAAACTAGTATTAACTCACCTTTAACTTTCCCAGAAACTTATACTCTAGTACTAAACTTAGCTCAAACCTTCCCCAGGTTTACGTATACCTATGTTCTGATACCACTCTGGTATCAGCTAACTCTTTAACCTTTCCTAAAACATATATTGGATACTAAACTGGTATAAACTAATTCCTCAATTGTCCCAAAAATTATGTTCTGATACCAAGTTGGTATCAACTTAAACTTTATACTCAACCTCCTCCCAGGTTTTACGTATACCTATGCTTTAATACCACTCTGTCACACCCCGCCCCCAGACCACCTTCTCAGCCTGGGAGAGAGATGTGACTGCAGCAGTTATCAACCCTTGAGCTAACACTTACTGCCTAATGATTCTTGCGGAATAACTCTGATACCATACTATAACTTATACACAGGGAATGATTAAGTCAAAGAGATAAACTATAACGGATTAAGTAGGCCCATCTTTTATTACGATAGTGATATAACGTTTATACAACTTAAGGACTTAACAACAAAGTTTACAACGACAAATGTAGAAACTCTCCAGAAGTGTAATTGGGGCACGTGGCAGACCTTGACCTTAGCAGCACCCTGAAACTCCTCAATTCCGCTACCTGAGAGGGGGGATTAAGAAAACATTTTGAAGAGTGTGAGCTACTAAGCCTAGTGAGTAGTTCCTTTAAGATGAAATTCACTTTGAAAATCATCATTTTTGGGAAATCAATCACATGCCAACACTCGCATTATAACTCATGCACAGTCAAAGATATAATCATGCAACCAGTAATCTTTATCCCAAAAGCTACACGTAGCATGCATATCATATCATCAATCAATATAATCATCTATGGAAACCTTCCTATGACCCCAATTCCCGCCAATGTGCACATCGGCCATTTTATTTATCCCGCTAGTCATGCTTAGGTACTTGACCATATTTCCCGCCAGTCGTCACTGACTATTATTTCTCGCCGACCGAAGCTGACCATATTTTTCCCGCCAAGCACCTTTTGTTAAGCATGCTAACTATATCCCGAGCATAATCTCAGTTTCCACAATCACACACAAACAATATCATGGCAATTATCCTATCACCAAAAACATGTATTTTGTATCTACAGATGCATATATTCCAATATCAGAGTATAAAGCTAAGTGAATACTCATAATATGCATTTACTATCAACACTGTATAAACACACAATATTCTTTATTTATCAAAGCAACATAAGACTCACAATATATCGGAACTATAACGCTATAACACTCACACTATGTGTTAATGATCAAAGCTATAACACTCACCTTAATTTCTTAGGAGCCTTTCTAATAGTTCCCTTTTCTACCTCGGGCTCCCTTTTTACCCCTAGAATCCAGATCCAACTTACAGCTTAGATTACTCATAGTTCTAAACCTTATTTTGAGATACTTTCTTCTACAAAACTATTCTAAAATTTCTCAAGAAGCTTACCATAAAATCTTAGCTCATAACTCTTCATAATTTAGCTGGAATCATCCAAAAATCAAGACTGGCCCAGCTTACCCAATAGCTCGACCCCTCTGTATTTTTCTCATTCTCCAGCCAAATTCCTTAGATCTTCTTCTTCAGCAGCCTCACCATGAAAACTAGACTCTCTTATCTTTTAGGAATTACATCAAACGCTCGAGTAGATTGGGAGATCTCCTCGTCTCAAGTTGATGCATTCTCGTCTACTCTCACTGTCCAATGCACTATACTCTCCCCCTCTTTTTATGAATTTTATGATTTGTGATTTGAAAATAAAATCCCAAAGGCTCTATTTATAGGCGTCCAAACCTCCTATGGTGTTGACACCACCTACTTGGCTGCATGGCCAAATGTTTAATCCTCCCTTTATCAATGTAGGCTGACTTCATCTTGGTTCAATGTGTTCTTCCCAAACGCATCCAACACAATTTCTTAGGGTTTAAGAATTTCTCTTAATCAGACACCTAAATTTTAATTGACGTTTGCCCTTACGTCTTCAAGCTTTGTTTGTATTCAATTTAGGGTTTTCAATGCATAATCTATAAGATAGTGGCCAAATTCAACGCATAAATGCCTGGTCGTTCGATGCACAGGTGGTTTCCTTCGATCGCGTGGGCGTGACGTTCGAATGAGGCATTCAAGCTGCTCTCGCTCTCTCCCACTTTCTCGCTGGTCTCTCTCCACTCTCACTCTCTCCCACTTTTTCGCTCACAATCTTGCTCTCTCCACTCTTGCTCTCTCTAACTTTCTCGCTCAAACTCTCGCTTTTTCCACTCTCGCTCTCTCCAACTTCCTCGCTCAAACTCTCGCTCGTCTCCAATCTCGCTCTCTCTCCCATTCTCTCGCTCAAATCAATCTCGCTCTCTCCCATTCTCTCGCTGCCTCCACTTTCGCTGGTGTCACTCTCTCCATTCTCATTCTTTCCAATCTTGTTAGCTACTATGAATATGGTTTATCTTCATGCAACTTCCACACGAATTTTCCCAAATAATTTTCTATATTTTCCTCAGTTCTTCAATCCTTTCTTCACTATTCAGGATTTAAGTCTTCAAGGTTTTCTCTTCTTTTCATCTTTTTAGGGTCCTCTCTACTCGTACTCTAGGATCAAATATGGTAATCGTAACTATAATACCTAACCATTATAGTTTACATTCACTCTTACTAATTGTTGATCCACATAAAGTGACAATTATTATAGTTATTATGACAATTGTAAAATTATTAGATTATTTACATAACATAGGATTTAACTTTCTCCCAATTAATCCCTTAATCACTTACTTAAGTAGGAAAATGGAGATCTGGGTTTCACATTTTGTGACCATTGCCCCAGACATCGAATAGTTCCAATTCTAAGATGTCACACCCCACCCCAGACCACCTTGTTAGCCTAGAGAATGGCGTGACTGTAGCAGTTACCAGCCCTTGTTCTGACACTTACTGCCTAATAACTCTTGCGGAATAACTCTGATACTAATTATAATTCATATGCAATGGGACGTCTTTAGGCCCACAATTTATTAACTTAGAAACATAGTATGTTTAGACTCATTACAACACTAGATTTATCAGTCCCAAGACCCAAGACCCTAGTCCCTATATGAACAATAGTAACATGTGTACAATATTAACAGTAACCACCTAGAAAATGGTTACAAGTCTTTTGGTCCTTTAGTGGCAGCGCAGATGCAGAGCTATCTTCAGAGGATTTGATTACTACCTGTGGGGGTGGGGGTAGGGGTAGGGGGGGGGGGGAGGGGGGGAGAGGGAAACAAAACATTTGAAAACGGGGTGAGCTTACGCCTAGTGAGTGACCCAGAAAACATAGTTGATTCTCATGCAAAATCTCAATAAAGAGTTTAACTAAAACATAAGCTTCTACAGTACGTGTACTATAGCATAAACATTTTCCAAGCATAAAACAGTAAAATCATTTCTCAATTCAAAGTACCCCACTGTGGGTAAAACAATCCCAACACCAACTACTAGTCCAAAGAGAACCCTTTTGCTCAATCTCTGACTCTATTTATTGTTGGCCATACTAAGTACCGTCACACATTAGGTACTTCTGCTCAGATACCTTCTCAATGTCCTTCAGTATCGAGCTACAAGGATACCTTCTCAAACGTTTTTCAATATCTTGTTGGCTTGGTACCTTCTCAAACGTCCTTCAGTACCAATAGATACCTTCTCAAATGTCCTTCAGCATCTAGTTGGGCGGATACCTTCTCAAATGTCCTTTGGTATCACGATTTAAGTAAAACTAGTCATAAATGACTTTTCTCTTTAAAGCATGTAAAGTAGAACACATATAAATCATGGCTTTAAAGATGCTAATGCATGCTGAACATATTCAACACATATAAATCGTTTTTCAACAATTTCTCACACATGCATGCATTTAAAACACAATTCATAACTTGCTTGGAAATCACTTCATAAAACTAGTAGGCATGAGCATATTCATTGAAACATGCTTTCTATAACACGTGGTAATCAAACATTTTAAGCAAAATATTTTAGTCAAAACATTTAGCCACTCACCTTGATTTCTTAGGAGCTTTTCACTCCAGTAGCTCCTCGGGCTCCTTTTCATCCCTAGAATCCATATTCAACTTACAACTTAGATTACTCATAGTCTTGGACCTTATTTTGAAATACTTTCTTCTACAAACTTATTCTAAAATGTCTCAGGAATCTTAACCTAAATTTTGAGCTAAAACATTCTCGTGGTTTGGTCGGAATCACAGAATCTTCAAGACTAGCCCAGACTGATCCGACAGTCTGACCCTTCAGCCTTCTTTTCAATCTCCAGTCCGGTTCCTTTGAGTTTTTCCTCTGGCAGCCCCACTCAGAGCTTTCAGATGGATTTGGAATCACTCCAAATGCACAAGTAGATTGGGAGATCTCTTCGTCCCAAGTTGATGCATCCTCCTCACCCTCACTGTCCAAATGCGTCCACTTATGACTAACGCATGGGTTTTGCTCCAACGCATGGTTTGCTCCACTCTCCCTCTCTTTTCACGTAATTTCTAAATTTGTGATTTGAAAATGAAGTCTCAAGGCTCTATTTATAGGCGTCTAGACTTCCTCCGGTGTTGACACCACCTACTTGGCTGCATGGCCAAATGTCTACTCCTCCCTTCATCGACGCAATCTTACATCATCTTGGCCCTAAGGTGTCTTCTCCACATGCGTCCACCTCAATTTCTTAGCCCTTAAGAATTTCTCTCAAAAAGACACATGGTTTGGCTGATGTTTCCTTTGTGACCTCACTCGTATGCATCCAACTTTTGCCTAACGCATAGCATAACAATTTAACTTAGCCATTGCAAGAAATTATCTACCACCAACGCATAGGGTGACCTTCCATCCCTCAACGCATGGCTTACTTGCACGGCTTGCTTGGCATGGGTGCATGGTGCAGGCCACTATCGCATAGGTATGCTTGGCCGCTCGACGCATGGGTATGCTTAGCTGCATGGGCTGCGCGCGGCGCTTTGAAGCTTGGCCAAGTGCACAGACGCATGGGCGTGCTACCTCTACGCATGGGCGTGTGACTTGTGTTGCTCGCTCGCTCGCACGGCTGCTTGGACGCACACATAGGTTGTGCGCTTGGTTTACTCGGAAGTGCATGACAACGCTCGAAACATGCACACATGGGCGCTCGACAGGTGCGCGCAATGCATGGGGCGTGGCTGCTCGTCAGGTGCACGCAACGCATGGTGCATTCCTTCGACAGCGCTCTCAGCGTGCGAGTGTGCCTGCTCGACGCATCTCGCTCTCAACAATCTCCTCTCGCTGATCTCGATCTCAACGATCTCGCTCTGGATGATCTCGCTCTCGCTGATCTTGCTCTCAACGGTCTCACTCTCAGCGCTCTCAACGATCTCGCTCTTAGCTACTGCGAGCGTTGTTTATCTTCATGCAATCACTACATGATCGCCCACCTTATTGCATTTTCATCCCTACAAACGTAGGTTGCCTTTCTTCTCATTTTATGCGTTAATGTCTCTTAACGCATGGTTCCTTCTTGACTTTACACAGGCAAATTTTCCAAATTTTTCCCCAAAATCAACTTCCACATTTTCCTTTCAAATTTCCATCCCTTTCTTCACCATTCCATACTAGTTTTCACATCAACCCACTTATCACACAAATTTCAATAGGAAACACACAAGTAAAAAATTAGGGTTCGGGGTTCACATAAGATGATGTTCATCGGCATCGCATGCTTCCATGAAATGTTTCCCGTGCGTTGGCACCGGTCGAATTTCATTGCATAGTCTCTTGCATCCTTGAATAATGTTGGCCAAAAATAACGACTTTGTAACACCTTTGCTGCTGTGCATTGGCCTCCAAAGTGTCCTCTATATGGCGAGTCATGGCATTGTGATAATTTGCGCTGGTGAGCAGTGTCTGGTACGCATAGGCACAAAATCTGGTCTGATCCCTTTTTATAAAGATTTGGCTTATCCCAATAATTCAATTTACATTCATGTTTGAGCCGCCTCTTTTGGTGGGCTGTGTAGTCCTCAAGAAATTGTTCGCAAACCAGAAAATTGACCACGTCCGCATACCATGGTAACTCTTCAATTTTAAATAGTTGCTCATCTGGGAAAGTTGCATTCACCTCCGATTGGTTGCGGTCGACTTCTGGATTTTCTAATCTTGATAAATGGTCCGCAACCTGGTTCTCCGTCCTTTTTTGATCAATGATTTCCATGTTGAATTCTTGAAGGAGGATAACCCATCGAATCAACCTCGGCTTCGCATCTTTCTTTATCATTAAATACTTGATTGCCAAGTGGT
The DNA here is from genome assembly GCF_027475165.1 of Benincasa hispida. Classification (NCBI taxonomy): domain Eukaryota; kingdom Viridiplantae; phylum Streptophyta; class Magnoliopsida; order Cucurbitales; family Cucurbitaceae; genus Benincasa; species Benincasa hispida. The sequence goes on along the minus strand of NC_143481.1, from coordinate 29,069,516 downwards.
CAGTGTGAATGATTACTTTAGATCCTAGCAGGTAAGCCCTGAATTTCTCCAGTGCAAAGATTACCGCAAGAAATCCTTTTTCTGTGGTAGTGTAATTTGTTTGAGCAGGGTTCAAGGTTCTACTCGCATATGCGATGGGGTGTAGCATTGTTTTCTTCTTTTGCACCAACACTGCCCCCATCGCATAACCGCTTGCGTTGCACATTAGTTCAAAGGGGCGTGTCCAATCCGGTGCGATCAACATAGGTGCGGTTATTAATGCGTTCTTCAGTATCTTGAATGCGTTGAGGCATTGGTCATCAAAGTCAAACGTTTTTTCTACCTCCAGCAACGCACTTAATGGTCACACAATCTTTGAAAAGTCCTTCACAAAACATCGATAAAAGCCTGCATGTCCTAAAAAGCTCCTGACAGCCTTCACGTTCGCTGGAGGTGGATGCTTTTCAATTGCCTCAATCTTTGCCTTATCCACTTCCAGCTTGTCCTTGGAGACTTTGTGCCCGAGCACAATACCTTCCTTCACCATGAAGTGGCATTTCTTCTAGTTCAGCACTAGGTTCGTCTCTTCACATCTCCTCAATATCCTCTCTAGATTATTGAGATAGACTTCATATGTTTGCCCATACACTGAGAAGTCGTCCATGAAAATTTCTACCGAATCTTCAAGATAATAAAAAAAGATGGCCATCATACACCTTTGAAATGTGCTTGACGCATTGCATAGGTCGAACAGCATACATCGAAATGCAAATGTTCCATAGGGGCAGGTGAATGTGGTTTCTCTTGATCTTCAGGAGCAATCATGATTTGGTTATAGTCGACATATCCATCCAAGAAGCAGTAGAAATCATTTCCTGCTAGGTGGTCTAGCATCTGGTCGATAAAAGGCAAAGGGAAATGATCCTTCTTTGTTGCCGCATTCAGTTTGCAGTAGTCCATGCAGATTTTCCAGCCAGTGATAGTCCTCATCGGTATTAGTTCATTATTTTCATTTGGGACTACCATCATCTCTCATTCCTTTGGCACACATTGCACAGGGCTGACCCATGTGCTATCGACGATTGGATAAATAATCCCTATATCCAACCATTTGATTATTTCCTTCTTCACGACCTCCTTTATCGCAGGGTTAAGTCTGCGTTGATGTTCGATCGATTCTTTCTGATTATCCTCGAGACGTATCCTATTCATGCAATATACGGTGTTGATTCCTCTAATGCCTGCTAGCGTCCAGCCAATTGCTTTTATGTACTTTTACAGGATGCTCAGCAGCGCATTTTCTTGATCTTCTTGAAGTGTAGAGGAAATTATTACTGGAAGCATTTCATTTTGCCCCAGAAAAGCATACTTCAGGTGGTTTGTCAAGGTTTTCATCTCTACTATCGGTGGTTGTTCCAAGGATGGTTTTTGTGTTTTTCTCTCATTGCTCCTTGTCAGCTTTTCTTCTTTGGTTGTTGTTTCTCCGATCGTATTGTAGGTTACTATGGATGCGGTCGCATCCTCTCTTTCATCTTCATCATCAGATTTTTCTTCTTCATACAAATTAGGTTTATCATCGGACTCAGTGAGGTCTTCTTCTTCCGGATATTTCAAGGCTCTGTTAATATCAAACCTGATCTTCTGTCCATTCACGCTCAGTGTTATCTCTCCCTTGTACACATCAATCTGAGTGCGACCAGTGGATAAAAATGGTCATCCCAGGATGATGGGTACATCCTTGTCCGCTTCATAATCAAGGATGATGAAGTTTGTCGGTAAGATAAACTTGTCAATCATGACCAGGACATCCTTCACCTTCCCTTCTGGATGAACAAGGGACCTATTAGCTAGCTGGAGAGTCACCGTCATGGGCGCCAGCTGCCCCACATTCAGCTACTTAAAAATTGAAAGGGGTATTAAGTTGATGCTGGCCACGAGATTGCAAAGCGCTTGACCAATGTATAACCCGCCGATCGAGCAGGGTATTGTGAAACTTCTGGGGTCACGCATTTTCAGTGGAATAATGGTTATTGCTCATTGTGTTAATGCCACCGTTGCGAACTTACTAGTGCTTCTTTTCTTCTTCACCATGTCCTTCAGAAACTTCGCATACTTTGGCATTTGATCGATCACTTCAGTGAAAGAGATGTTGATGTGTAAATGTTTCAACATGTCCATGAAGCGATGATATTGCACTTCATCATTTTTCTTCTTTTTAAGTCTGTGGGGGAATGGTGGCAGCTGTATTTTCACGGTTTTCTACTCTATCGACTTAGAAGTCGATGCAATATCTGGTTCCATCATCTCTCATTATTTTGGTTCTTCTTGGGTCAACGGGGTCTGTGGTTCCATCGCAATTGAAGCAGTCCTACTCGGCTCTTTCTTCTCCTTCGCCACTGTCTTTCCGTTTCGTAAAGTCGCAACTTGACATTGCTCCTTTCCCCTATTCCCTGGGTTGTGCGGGAGTTCAGTAGAACTCGAAAATGCCCCTTGCGGTCTACTTTTGAGTACGCCCAAAATCTGTTCTATTTGCATTTCAAGATTGCGGATAGACGTTGCTTGATTCTGGAGCATTGTTTCATTCTTTTCAATATGCTGCTTCAGTAAGCTCTCTAGAGATGAAGATTGTGGCGCCTGTGAACTACTGGCTTGATTTTGTATTTTACCATTTGTTCACTGAAAAAATCTTGGTGGCCCTTCTTTTTGTGCCATTAGATGAAAATTTTATTGTTGATTTTTTCACGCCAAGTTAAGGTGGTTTCTCCACTCAGGGTTATAAGTATTGAAAAAAGGATTATTCTTCACGAAATAAACGGACTGTGGGTTCCTTGGACACTCTTCCATTGGATGGCCTTCTCCACAAGTGGCACAACTTGCGACATTTGATCGATTGTGTTGACCTGCCCCCTATGCATTCCTGGGCTGCTAATTGCGATTCCTTGTATTAAATTCATCATCGCATTCATTTTGTTTTGTAGAGATGTGATGGTCCCATTGCTTGCGTCACTGTCTTTAATTCTCAGTCATTGATCGCTTTCTCTCTAGTCTTCATGATTCTTTGAAATGTGATCAAGTATGTTCTTAGCCTTGTCGTATGTCTTGTCAAGCAGACCTCCAGCTACTGCCACATTGGCAGCCGTCTGCGATGCAGGGTTCAAATCATGGTAGAAAATTTCCATTTGTAGACAATCTGTTAAGCCGTTGTGCGGACAATCTCGCACTAGTCTTTTAAACCTCGGCCAAGCGTCACTGAGCGATTCGTCGATATCTTGTTCAAAATTAGTGATCAGCTTCCTCCTTCTGGCGTTTTTTGTCGGGGGGAAGTACTTCTTCATGAACTTTTTTACTACCTGTTCCCATGATGTGATCTCCCCTGGTTCGAGAGAATAAGCCCATTTTCGTGCTTGGTCACATAGAAAAAATGGGAACAATGTTAGTCGAACCCCCTCAGCGGAGATGTTTGGGAACATAAACGTATTGCAGATTTCAATAAAACTCCGAAGGTGAGCGTGCGGATCCTCACCACGCCTACTGCCAAACTTTCCGACAGTTTGAATCATCTGTAGCATCACCGGCTTCATCTCGAACCTCGATCCATCCAAGGTTGGCCTTATGATTCCTGGTGAGAAATCATAAAGGTTGGGCGACGCATAGTCCCGGATGGGCCTATTGCGGTCGTTCGCCAAGAGGATGGGGTTCGCCATGACATTATTTGCGTTTGGTGCTCTGTCTTCTGGTTGCTCCGCCATGTTGGGATCTTTCTCTTGTTGTTGTTGGCGGCTGTTTCTTCTTCTTCTTCGAAAAGTTCACTCAATCTCTAGGTCATAATTGGGCTCAGGAGTTTGTCCTTCGCCCATATGATGCCCGCTTCTTCCCTTACCAAAAGAGAGGCAGTGCACAGAGATGAAAAGCTATAAAGAAAATCAAAAAGTTACCGTTAGCACAATATGTACTCCCGTAGTCCCCGACAATGGCGCCAAAAACTTGATGCATTGTGAATATGATGAAATAATGGTGTATATTGCGATGGTGATGTAGGCGTTGTGCATGCAAGTTTTCCTAGCAAGATCCAAGTATAAATCCTACTAGGTTGCCTGGTAAGCCCAGGGTCGAACACAGGGACTATGGAGACAGTATGCGATGGTAGTTTCAGATTACTTTGCGTTTACAAATAAAACAATGAGTTGGTTGGTATGTTTGTTTAAGGTATAAATTCTATGTGGTGGAATTAAGAAAAGAGTTAATAACAACGAAAGTTACAATGAGTATGCGGGGGAATGGGTTAAGAAGGGATTTAGCTAGCGCATCCTGAGATTGCGTTCAAGCTATGTGATCATGCTACACACACAAAACAACAATTCATCTTCCAATGTAAATGCCATAGCTCCTATTTCTAGGATGCATGCGATGTATGAAATGATGTTGATAGGACTTATTCCTAAGACTCTATTCTTGTGTATGCAATGATGAATGATGCACACATATACAAGGTGAGCGCATACCATCATATCCTATCTCTAGGGTGCATGCGATGCGATAATAGCAAACAAAACTTATTCCCAAGTTTCTATGTCTTGATTATGCGTTTCTAATCTGACTCTCCCGAGTCTAGATTCTAATCTGACTTTCCCAAGCCTAGATTCTATCCTTAGACCACCCTCCCGAGCATCTCTGAAGGACGAATGACGCATACATAATACAAGATGATCGCATAAAGTGAAGATCTCAGGTTATGCTAGCTAAGTGCTTCTCAACCCATTCGACAGTTTAGTTACTCATGCGTAATGTAAAGAGAGTAAACAGATGTAGAGATACAAATTCCATTTTATAAATAAGATCGGAATACAGAATAACAATGGAAAATAGGGATAGAGAGCCTGGTAGAAATGTCTTGCTTCCCAATGCTTTTACACTGAGATTTTCTCTACTCTGCCCAAAAGAATGTTCTTACTTCCACAAGAGTCAGCCCTCTCTCCATCCTCAACGCTTCCTGGCACTCTTCTGAGCTAACTAGGATGATATTTCGGCATTTTCTCTCTTCACTCTTCTCCGCCTTCTAAGTATATAAAATTACAGACTACGACTATCTATGTATATGGTGAAGAAGAACTCCAAAATTCTGAAAAGCTAACCCCTTTAACGAAGGTGGCCTTCGGTAGTTATAGAGCTTCAGGGTGAAGAGCTTTTCGCTCAAATGATTGCACTGATGGGATGTCATTAATTCTTTGTCTGATGCGCCGATTATTTGTCACTGAAAAGTTGAGTGTACTTGCTACAGTGTATCGTTAACGACTTGTCAACTTAATTTGGATTCGACCGTCATCAGCTTTCTGTCCTACCGTGATTTATTAAGCTTCCATCTTGATGCGCCATCTCTATGCGACCACCTTCTTTAGCAGATCTTCGCGAACACATACGGTCGCATATCCTTGCGGTCATAATCTTTTAATGCGTTCGGATGCTGAATTCCTTGGATCGCAATTCTACCTTGTGCTAATGCATTTTCCTGCACAAAACACATAAATTAGCTGCTTAAATGCGATGGACGCATTCGATCGCAATGTTCTCAACTTAAAGCTTTTGGACACGATTTTACATATTTTTACCGTCGCAATCCTACATTGTTTTATTTCTTTGCATTGTAATAACGTGCATTTCTGTCTATTATCACACCCCCAAATTTAAAACAATGCTTGTCCTCAAGCATAAACTGAAGATCCTCTCTAGAAAGTCAGCCACCTTCTTCTTTCCTAGATTTCTTGAAGTGCCTTATGCAAATCCTATGTACCAAAATCTCCTTAATTCCTATCCAAGTCTCTTCCTAAAATATTTCTAAAATTTAGGGACCGCAAGTTTAACCTTAAAAAAGACTTTACTTGTTTCTAGGGCATCGCATGATTTATTTCATAAAAAAGACTTTTTCAACTGGGGTGTTTTCAAATGATTTGTTTATCCTTGCATAGTTTAGATATTCTATCTATGACCTTGCACTGATCCAAGTGCCTAGCCTTCGTTTTGGCTTGCCCCCTCGTGTGTCATGCGAGCATCCAACTATGACCAAGGCGCTCTTTCTCAGTCTAAACTCATGCCCATTTGGCAGCGGAGTTGCGATCATTTTATTTATGCGTTGATCACGATTCCTACCTTCATTTTGGCTTGCCCCCACGTGTGTCATGCGCACATCCAACTACGAGTAGGATCCGATTGCAACGTTATGATTTGTTTTTAAAGATATGGAAGGAGTAAGAAAGGATATATAAATGATAACGAATATAAAAGAAAGATAGAGTGAGTTCATGAATCAAAGATAGGAAAAGGATACTCTAAAAGAATTGCGCCCTTAATGAGTTTCTATCGCATAACAATGCAGGGACCTCTCAAATTTTCTTCATTCAAGATTTCTCAGGTCTACGGAGGTATTTTCCGGATGAAAGTCACCTTCGCGATATATCTTAACTCTTTGCTCGTTGACCTTGAATGCGCGGGTCCCTTCTTCATTAGTCAATTCGACCGTACCATACGAGAATAATTCTTTGATTATAAAAGGTCCGGACCATCGTGACTTTAATTTACCAAGAAAGAGTCGTAGCTGCAAATTGAATAATAAGACCTTTTGTCCGACTTGGAGATTCTTCTCGCATAGTTGTTTGTCATGCCAATGTTTTGTGCGCTCCTTGTGAATTTTGGTATTCTCATATGCTTGCGTTCTCGATTCATCAAGCTTGACCAACAGAAAGACAGACGTAGACAAGAAGGAAGAACTCACAGAATGGCTGAACAACCTGAAGAACAAGCCGTAAATGAAAACAAAATAATGGAACATCCTATCCTACTGGAAAATGATCGCAATAGACCCATCCAGGACTATGCGGTACCAAACTTATATGATTTCTCCCCAGGAATCATGAGATCGGCATTGGATGGATGGTTCGAGATGAAGTTGGTAATGTTACAAATGATACAAATAGTAGCACAGTTTGGAGGACGGTGTGGTGAAGATCTGCACGCCCATCTACGAAGCTTCATTGAAATTTGTAACACTTTTGTGTTCCCTAATATCTCTTCTGAAGAGGTTCGACTCACGCTATTTCCATTTTCACTATGCGACAAAGCAAGAAAATGGGCATACTTCTTCGAAGCAGGAGAGATAACTTCATGGGAGCAAGTTGTGGAGAATGTTATGAAGAAGTATTTCCTTCCTATAGAGAATGCCAGAAGGAGGAAATTGATCTCCAATTTTGAACAAGAAGAAGATGAATCGCTTAGTGACGCGTGGGCGAGATTCTGGAGACTAGTGCGTGACTGCCCACACAATGGATTGTTGGATTGCCTCCAAATGGAGATTCTCTATCATGGACTAAAGTCTGCATTGCAGACAGCTGCCAATGCGGCAGCAGTAGGAGGTCTGCTAGACAAAACATATGATGAGGCAAAGAACATTCTTGATCACATCTCGAAAAACCACGAAGATTGGCAAGAAAGCGATCAAAGAGCAAAATCCAGATAAGGTAACGTAAATAATGGTGCCATCGCATCATTGCAAAATTAGATGAATGCGATGATAAATTTATTATAGAGCATCGTAATAAACAATCCCGGAACACGAAGAGAGTAAGTCAATGCGATAGAACAGACAAGCACCAACTGTGCTACATGTGAATAATCGCATTCTATTAAAGAGTGTCCACGAAATCCGCAGTCAATCTACTTTGTCAAGAACAACCCTTTTTCAAACACGTACAACCCCAGGTGGCGAAACCACCCTAATTTTGCTTAGAAAAATAACCAACAACAAGGCTATCAACCTATGGCACAAAGAGAAGGACCACCAGGATTTTTCCAAAGAACTAACAGTTAACAACAACAGCAAGTCAGCAGCTCTCAAACACCACCATCACCCTCTCTAGAGAACCTGTTAAAACAATACATCGAAATGAATGAAACGGTCCTCAAGAACCAAGCGACTTCCATCCGCAATTTGGAAATTCAAATAGGACAAATTGCGGGAGAGCTGAAGAATAGATTACAAGGGACACTACCGAGCTCAACTGAGCTCCCACGCAACCCAGGGAATATAGGGAAAGAACACTACGAAGCAATCACCCTGAGAAGTGGAAAGGCGACAGTGGAAGTTAGGAAGGAGCCTAGCAGGACTGATTCAAATGCGATGAATCAAAGAAGCCGTTGACGCAAACTGAGTCAGAGGAGCCAAAGATTATGGAACCTGAAGATGCGATCATCTTTAAGCCTTCAGACCATAGAATAGTGAAAGTACAACTACCTCCATTCCCTCAAAGACTGAAAAAGAAGCAAAATGATGAAGGTCAGTATCATCGCTTCCTAGAAATATTGAAATAACTACACATCAATATTCCATTTACAGAAGTGATAGAGCAGATGCCGGTGTATGCCAAGTTTTTGAAGGATATGGTTTTGAAGAAGAGAAACATAGGAAAATTCGCCACGATGACATTAACACAAGAATCAAACAGTATAATCCCACCAAAGATGCGCGACCTAGGCAACTTTACAATACCCTGCTCAATAGGAGGGATCTACATTGGTTAAGCATTATGCGATCTTGGGGCAAGCATAAACTTAATGCCCCTTTCAATCTTCAAACAATTGAATATAGGTTAGCTGACACCCACAACGGTGACTCTCCAGCTTGCAGATAGGTCCCTGGTACACCCTGAAGGAAAATTAAAGGATGTCTTAGTCACAATAGACAAATTCATTCTACCTGCAGACTTCATCATTCTAGATTATGAAGCGGATAAAGATGTGCCAATCATATTAGGACGACCATTCTTGTCTACTGGTCGTGCTCAAATAGATGTGCACAAGGGAGAAATCACAATGAGCATCAATGGAAAGAAGCTCAGGTTTAATATTATCAAGGCAATGAAGTTCCCAGAAGATGAAGGCTTATTAGATTCCGATGATGAACACACTTGCATTGAAGATTGGAAGTCCGAGGAAGAAAATGAAGAAAGAGAGGATGCGACAACATCCTTAGAAACTTGCCATGCAATAATAGGGATAGTGAACAATGAAGAAAAGTTGAATTTGAATGAAGAAAGAAAAACACAGAAACCCTCCTTAGAGAAACCACCTATACTGGAGCTGAAAACTCTACCAAATCACTTGAAATATGTTTTCCTTGGCCAAAATGAAACCTTGTTAGTAATCATATCCTCTACGTTACCGGAAGAAAAAGAAACTGTGCTGTTCAGTATTCTGAAGAAATATATTAAAGCAATCGGATGGACGATCGCAGATATCAGAGGTATTAGCCTGACATACTGCATGCATAGAATTCGGCTCAAAGAAAACCAGAAAGGCTCAATAAAACCTCAACACAGACTGAACACTGTGATGAAAGAGGTTGTTAAAAAGAAATCATTAAATGGTTAGACGCCGACATTATATACCTTATCACCGATAGCACGTGGGTTAGCCCCGCGCAATATGTTCCCAAGAAGGGTGGGATGACAGTAATCCCAATGTAATCATGGTTAAAGAAGGAATTGTGCTTAGGCACAAGGTTTCAAAGAATGGGCTAGAGGTGGATAAAGTAAAAATTGAAGCCATATAAAAACTTCCACCTCTAGCAAATGTGAAAGCTTTAAGGAGTTTTTTAGGACATGCGGGGTTCTACAGACAATTTGTGAAGGACTTCTCCAAAATAGCTCGACCGTTGAATACATTGCTTGAAGCTGATAGAACTTTTGACTTTGATCCACACTGCCTCACCGCATTTAAAGCAATAAAGTTGACATTGAGTACATCGCCAATATTGATCACACTCGATTGGACAAAGCCATTCGAGCTGATGTGCGATGCCAGCAAATATGCGATGGAGGCCTTAGCACAAAAAGTATAGACAATGTTACACCTCATCGCATATGCAAGCAGAACATTGAACCCCGCGCAGGCGAACTACACTACCACAGATAAGGAACTTCTAGCGATAATCTTTGCCATTGAAAAATTTAGACCTTACTTGTTAGGATCAAAAGTTGTAGTCCACACCAACCACTCGGTGATAAGATATTTAATGACCAAAAAAGCTGCGAAGCCGAGACTAATCCGATGGGTTCTTCTACTCCAAGAATTTAATATGGAGATAATCGACCGCAAGGGAACGAAGGACCAGGCCGCTAACCATTTATCGAGGTTAGAGAATCCTGAAGTGGATCGCATCCAGTCAGAGGTGAACACATCATTCCTTGACGAGCAGTTGCTTAAGGTTGAAGAACTACCTGGTATACAGATATTAACTTCTTGGTCTGCAAACAATTTCTAGAAAATTACACACTCCATCAAAAGAAACGGCTCATTCATGAATGCAAATCCTACAACTGGGATGAGCCAAATATTTACAAAAGGGGACCAGACCAGAGATTGAGACTATGTGTTCCAAAGACTGCTTTTTAGCGCATACTTTTTCAATGTCATGAATCACCCTATGGAGGACATTTCGGGGGACAGCGCACAACGGTAAAAGTTTTGCAAAGCAGGTATAATACTGGCCAACTCTTTTTAGGACGCACGAGAATATTCTATGAAATGCGATAAGTGCCAACGCACTGGAAACATTTCAGAAAAAAATGCGATGCCAATGAACATCGTATTGGAAGTGGAACTATTCGACATCTGGGGTATAGATTTCATGGGACCATAAACTATGTTGGCCATAAACTATGTTTCCAAGTGGATTGAAGTGGTTTCATGTGTTGCAAACGATGCGGCAACAATCTCCAAGTTCTTACAGAGAAACATCTTCACTCGTTTTGGCACTCCACGTGCAATAATAAGTGATGAAGGGACCCACTTTGTCAATCGTATCATTAACAAACTGCTGATCAAATACAATGTCCACCATAAAATTGCCATCGCATATCACCCCCAGAAAAACGGACAAGTCGAGGTTTCTAACAGAGAAATCAAGACGATTTTAGAGAAGGTGGTGAATCCATCGCTGAAGGATTGGGCCATGAAGCTTGACGATGCGTTGTGGGCATATAGAACTGCCTATAAAACACCCATAGGCATGTCACCTTATGCGTTGGTGTTTGGGAAGGATTTTCATCTTTCGTTGGAATTAGAGTATAAGGCGCTGTGGCAGTTAAGAAGCCTAAGTTTGATTTGAAGGTTGTAGGGGAAGAGAGAAAACTTTAGTTACTCGAGCTGGACGAATAGAGACTACAGGTGTATGAAAATGCCAAAATCTACGAAGAACGCACGAAGCGATGGCATGACAAGCGGTTGTGTGAAAAGAATCTCCAGGCAGGTCAGAAGGTCTTACTATTCAATTCTAGGCTACGACTCTTCTCGGGAAAATTGAAATCGCATTGGTTTGGACCATTTATAATTAAAGAAGTATTCTCGCACAAAGTGGTACAATTGACAAACGAAATAGGACCAACGCATTTAAGGTAAATGGACAAAGAGTCAAGATGTATCATGAGGGAGATTTCCAATGCGAGAAAAACTCTGTGAACTTGAGGAAGGCAGAATGAAGAAGAAAAACGTAGTCCCTGCGTTGATAAGCGACACACATCCATCAGGGACAAAGTATATCCTTTTTTTGAGTATCCTTTTGTTATTTTTCTTTCATGAATCCATCTTACTTTTTGCATGATTACTACTCTTTATAATTGCCAACTATTTCTTTCATACTTTTTATCCTCTTGATATTTATCACTGATCGTAGTAAACGATTGCAATGAAGCAATGCGATAACCTCAAAACACGCGACTAGTTTAATCAGCCCATCGCAATAAAAGAATCAGCCTACCACAAGAAAGGATGCGATAAAAAATGATGCGGGCGACAAAGAAAATTTGGGGGGTTGTGTCTTTCCTTGCCTCATCTTATTTCAATTTTTCACTTCTCGCATTTCAATTTAATATTGCTGAATTCTACTATCGCATCGTCTTTAGTTTGACTCAATCTTGAATATTTTATTACTTTATTTGGTCACCGCATTCACCCCTTGCCAATTATGATTTCAATGAGGAAATTCATGCCTTTGTTTCTTACCGCATGTACTAGAGTCAGATTAAATTCAGGACAATTAATTCATGAAACATTTCTAAAATTTAGCGGTCTATCAGCTTTCCTTCAAAAACTATTTTTACGAAATTTTCTAAGTCCATCGCATGAGTTATTTCGTCTCTCAGCAATGAAGACATTGTTGTGTGTTAAATTTAGGAGTGCTAGTAATGTTATTTTCAACCTTGTTACTTTTAAAAATTCAATTTAAAAAAAATAAAAAATAAAAAAAATAAAAAAAATTATATAACGTTGAGATCGGATCCTGCTCGTAGTTGGATGTCCACATGACACCCGTGGGGGCAAGCCAAAATGAAGGTGGAAATCGTGATCAACGCAGAAACCAAGTGATCGCAACTCCGCTGCCGAATAAAGAGATGGGCATGAGTTTTGACTGAGAAAGAGCGCCTTGCTCGTAGTTGGATGTCCGCATGACACACGTGGGGGCAAGACAAAACGAAGGCTGGGCACTTGGATCAGCGCGAGATCACAAAACGAATATCTGAATCGCGCAAGGGTCAAAATCACTTGAACACCCTGATTTGAGAAAGTTTGAAATAAATCATGTGTTGTCCTGGAAATGAGTAAAGTTTTTTGGAAGGTTAAGCTTGCGGTCCCTGAAGATTAAAAATATTTTAGGAAGAGATCAAGATAGAAATTAAGAAGGCATTGGTTCATGAAATTTGAATAAGGCACCTTGAGAAGTCTAGGTAGGGTAAAGGCGGTTGAATTTTTAAAGAAAATCTTTAGGTTATGCTTGAGAACAAGCATTGTTTTAAATTTGGGGGTGTGATAGCTGATAGAAATACAAGTTATAACAGCTCAAATTAGTAAAACAATGAGAGAAAGTGATGATAAAATAGGCGATATCATGTCTGAAAGCGCCAAACTAAAAGGAATTGCGATCGCTAATGCTCATCGCATAAAAGCAGTTAATTTACCTATGTTGTGCATATACAATGCGATGGCGCATATGAAATTGCGATCCAAGGGCACAATGCGACAACACGCTTGAAGTTGCGATCGCATGAGAAGTTTCTTAAAAAGGTGATTGCATAAAGACCTCGCATCAAGGCGACAACATAATAAATCATGATGGGACGTAAAGCTAATAACAGCCGATTTTGAATTCAGTTGACAAGCCGTTAAAAACGATATTGTAGCAAGTACATTGAACTTTCGGTGACAATGCCGCCCATCATTACAATCATTAGTAAGAAAAGTTGCTTCACTTTGAAATCTATAATTACCGAATGCCACTAGAGAGAGAGGGATTCATGTACATACATATGCATATACATAGAGGACGAAGAGAGCAAGGAGACGAGGTGGAGCCGAGAGAAATCGCTCCCGGACAGATCGAGAGACTGCCGGAAAGCAATACAAAGGAGAGAAGGCCAACCCTTGCGAAAGCAAGAATCCACAATTAGAACAGAGTTGAAGTGATAAAAAGCAGTGTAAAAGGCCAAGAGAAGCAAGACATTGCTTACCGGGCTTGTTATCTCTCAAATCCATTTGCTATTTTGTATTCAGTACTTATTTGCAGAAAATGAAAACTTCATTTCGATTTATGTTCAATCTCTCTACACCATGCATGAGTAGCTAAATTTTTGAATGGGTTGAGAAGTACTTAGCTAGCATGACTTAAGATATGCATTTTATGTGATCATCTTGTCTTATATATGCATCATTCACCATTTGAATGTACTTGAGAGAGTAGTCTAAAGATAGAATCTAGGCTTGAGAGAGTCGAAATATAATTTAGGCTTGAGAGAGTCGAATTAGATCGCATAAGCAAGAGTAGAAACTTAGAAATAAGTTCTATATGTTGTTTCTCATACACATCGCATGCGTCCTAGAAATAGGAATTGTGGTATGTGGTCATCTTATCTTATGTGTGCATCATTCATCATTTGGACATACTTGACAGAGTAGTCTAAAGATAGAATCTCGGCTTGAGAGAATCGGATTAGATCGTGTAAGCAAGAATAGAAACTTAGAAATAAGTTCTATCGCCAGTTTCGCATATACATCGCATGCGTCCTAGAAACAGGAATTGTGGCATTTTGCATTGAAAAATGTAGTACTGATATTTGTGTATAGCATGATCGCATAACTTGTACACAATCTTGGGAAATGTTAGCTAAACTCCTTCTCAACTCCTTCATCGCATACTTATTGTAACTTTACACTTTCATCACTCCGCATTCAACTCTGTCGTATTTGAAAATCTAAATCAAAATACCATCCACTTCTTTTTCACCATCGTAATAGAATCAAAGAGTCTATTGCATATCTATTTAGTAGTCCCTGTGTTCGACCCTGGACTTACCAGGAACCTAAAAAGGCTTATATTTGGGCTTTGTTAGGAAAACTTGCATGCTCAACGCATAACACACATCATCACATACTCATACCATCGCATCATGAATATACACATCAAGAACCATGTGTCTGGATCACTTTTGCCAAACACTGGCATTTGCACTTTCTTGAATTCACTCCGATCGCAAATCGCTTCTTTACTGGTAGCTTTCACCGTACTATTTGCTTCGCACACATTATGGTATTCGATCTTTCTGCCTCTTCCGTCACCTTTGTCTTTCCCTTGTCCATTTCCATAACATAAGAAACGAGCATTTCTTGATGTTTCTTTTCCTGCAATCCCAATCTCTCAATGCTCTTCGCCATCGATGCCAAATTCTTCTCTATGGATGACAACTTCTGTATTTCGACTCTGAATCCCAAGATCTCTTGTTCTAGTAATTCCAGTTTCTCTTCAAAAATTTTCTGAACCATGCTTGCCCAGGTGATTGCTCTTATACCAATTTGTTAGGATACTGATTCTTGAAAATATTTATTAACGTAATGAGTTGGTACAAACTTCCGGAATAGCAGCTAAATGATGAACAAACTCTTTATTAAACGATAAGAAACAAATAGAGACTAGATGATCGCTTGACAAGTCCAAACGATCGTTTACAAAACTCTATATGATTGCTTAAAGTCTCTACACGATCGTTGAGTAACACTAGACGATCGCCCACAAAACAGCCTGCGATCGCTTACAAGGTACTACACGATCGCTTACCAAACGTTACACGATCGCTTACCAAATGCTACACGATCACTGAGCTCTACTACACGATCACTTAATAGAAGTAGACGATGTGCGACACACTACGATGAACTCTCCATGATAGAGACTTCTAAACTCCCACTCTTGAGAGCCCTCCTTTCTTCCTTCTGATATTTAGACTTCCTTACCCTCTCCTTCTATTTCTTTCTTCTTTTAAACCTCCACTTCTCCCAATAGAATTGGAAGTCATTTTTAACCGATTCAACCGCCTCTCCTCTATAATATTTTCTTGATATTGCCACATCATTGGAGGCCTATCATTTGGCCACTCTCACCCAGGAACGATGTAGATGTAATTGAGTAGACCGATAGGGAGAGGGGCGAAGCAGCTTGACTGAAAGGAGAGGAAGAAAAGCTATTATGCTTAGCACAGATGGGACTCGCTGGCAGGCATACTAGGGACAGACAGACAGGTTGGCAGGCCCCCCGTCCTTTCTTTCTCTTGGTCCCACCCAGCAAGATACGGCTCAGCCAAAAAAAAAGGTGAGCGCCCCTCTCCCTATCGGTCGAGCGTCTTCGAACCTCTCCCTACAAATCAAAGGACCGCCTTCATGAGTAGGAGTTCACAACTCACTCAAGACTCAAGTCATGTCACCTATGGTCATTCTAGTGAAATGTAAGTCTCTATTATCAATGGTGTTATATAAAGAGACTATTATTTCGTGGTCCGGTCTTGTACAAACTCTTTGTATTGGATACCCTCGCTCACATGTCTCCACATGAATGGTCAGGATCAGACTATTTGTAGCACTTTACAACACTTGTAACATCTACAAAGCGGGTTGTATCCGTAGTGTCACCAGGATAAGGTATCCCTCTTTATCCTTATACTATAGATCATTTAGGTTATTACTTAAGGCATGATCCACTTGTATATCTCCACATACATGTTTAAGTTACATAAAATAACCTCGGATCTTAGTTTATTGGATTGAGTAAATGCTTATAAAATAATATTTATTTTAATAACAATATGTTTACAAACTACGAGACTATCAGGATAATTAGAATACCAATTCCAAAAGTATGGACACTGAAACTTTTCTAATGAACACGAACACTGCAATAACAAACCTCTGGACACCACCACGAAGTTACCTTGCTATTCTCCGGCAAGAAATGAAGTTGTGAGACTTCTTTAGAGTTTTGGGAGAGGGAAATTGAATGCAGAGAAGATGAGAGAATATATTGAGAGAGAATTTTTTTTTTTTTTAAAAAAAAAAACACGTTTGTTGTTGTTCCTTTTTTTTTTTTTGTCAATTTTTTATTCAAACTACAAATAAAGAAGGGATGGGGAGGGAGATACATAACTACCTCCTCGTGAAGACCAAAAAATAACTTCCATGTAACGGATAGTTATTAAATTAATATTATATAATAATAATAATAATAATATATAATTAATTAACAAACCTTTAATTAATGAACTATGCATGCATGTTAATCATATTAAAATGCAACTCTCCTTTATAATATATAGTTTTAATATGAATCTTATTCATATTAATTTTAACTTGTAGTATTTATATAAATCTTATTCATATAAATAATATTTGAATCTTATTCAAATATTTATCTCTCACATATTATATAGTTTAAATTATAAACCATATTTATAATTAACTATATGCTATAATGTATCAAAATACATTATACTTTATATTAATCACGTTAATATAATCAACATCTTTAATTCCCTCAAATAATTTTAACAATACAAATTATTCCAAAAACAATTATTCGTTGTGCTTATCCTTAGTGAGCAAGCAAGGGGACCTTATGAAGCTACAGATTAGAAGCTCTAATGATATGAGATTAGTTAATCAAACTCTTTAATTAAATTAATCAACAAGCATTAACTGTTGATCACTCCATTAAAGATGGATAGCTACACTCTTTGCATTATAGATATATTTCTATGCCCATATATATAACCAATCAACAGTGAGTTGAGCCTTCACAAATTACTCATAACTACAGTTAGGTCAAATTACCGTTTAGCCACTATAGTTACATCTAACTCTTTAAGTACCATTGATCCCTCTAATAAACAATTAATTATAGTTCAACTATAAACTAGACACCTCTCTAGCCAATGAGAGGGTGAGATGCCTCATTATTCAAGACCTTGAATCAACCTTTAAGGGAACAATTCATCTACTTACCCTGAAGATGGAAATTGGTGAATTTCATTTTGTGTAGTTGTGTTCCCAACTCCCTATACGGACGAATTCCCAAAATTGTAGGCTTATTGTATCGATGAATCTGGCCATTCTCAGCAATACAGATCAAAGGATTGCCCTCATAAGCAAGGAGTTCACAACTCATTCAAGATTAAGGTCAAGTTACCAATGGTCATCCTCGTGAAATGTTAGTCTTTTCAAGTAACGACATTATAAAGAAAGACTAATCTTTCATGATCTGGTATTATACAAACTCATTATATAGTATACTCACACTCATACATCTCCATATGAACGATTAAGATCGAATCAATTATAACACTTTACAATTATTGTAATAATCACAAATGGATTGTATCGTAGTGTCACAAGGATAAGACACCTGACATTATTCATATACTACATACCGTTTAAGTTATTGCTTAAACATGATCCACTTGTATGTCAACCACACACATGTTTAAGTTACACTAAATAACTTTGGATCTTAGTTTATTGGATTGCGTTAATGCAAACTAAATGTCGAATAAAATAATACTTTATTTCATAAAGAAATAAATTGTGTACAAATAGTTTACAAACTGTGAAACACATGAGATTTAAGGCATTAATTCCAACAATCTCTCACTTATCCTAAAGCTAGTAGGGTGTACAATACAAAGCATAATACAAAGTAAGTTCTACAAAACAATAAACTAGGTCATACATACACCCAGTAACATCTCCCCACTTGCCTTAGACAAGACGATGCATATCCCATAGATCCAAACTTTTTAGGTGACCCTAAACAACTTTAACCATGGGAGCCTTCGTAATGGATCAGCAACATTGTGCTCTGAAGCGATCTTCATGACGATCACGTCCCCTTGATGCACAATCTCCCAAATGAGATAATATTTATGCTCAATGTGCTTTCCTCTCTTGTGGCTCCTAGGCTCCCTAGAATTTGCCACAACACCATTATTATCATTGTTGGGGATTGTGTCCTAAATCTCATGGTTTGTAATGTATAAAGAAAATTTATTTATTTAATAGAATAATAAGTTATTTTATTTGACATTTGGAATTGTATAACTTAATCTAGTAAACAAGATCCGAGGTTATTTAATGTAACTCAAACATATATGTGATTGACATACAAGTGGATCATGTTTAAGTAATAACCTAAATGGTCTATGGTATATGGATAAGGTTAGGTGCCTTATCTTGGTAACACTATAGATACGACCAACTTTATAATTATTACAATAGTTGTAAAGTGTTACAAATGATCTGATCCTGATCATTCATGTGGCGACATGTGAGTGGAGGTATCCTATACAAAGAGTTTGAATAAGACCAAACCGTGAAATGATTAGTCTTTCTTTATAATGTCGTTACTTGAAAAAACTTACATTTCACTAATATGATCATAAGTAACTTGACCTTCATCCTGAGTGAGCTGTGAACTTCTGCCTATGAGGGCAATCCTTTGATCTATATGGGTGAGAGTGGTCAGATTCGCCGACTCAATATGCCTACCATTTTGGGGATTTGTCTGAGTGGAAAGTCGGGAACATAGTTACACAAAATAGAATTTGCTCCTTCCCGTCTTAAGGAAAAGTAGATGATTTTCTCCCTTAAAGTTTGATGACAATTTATAGAAATACAAGTTATTATTTTCTTAAAGTTTTAATAAATACAGTCAAATAATGAGAAACACATTCATTTTAGTAGAAAAACACATAAAATTACTTATATGTATTCAATACATACAAAAGCATTAGGAGTTAGAATAGGACGAGGTCTTTTGACCTTTAACTCTATCACCTGGATGTCGTCGGGTTTAGGCTCGAGATCCTCCTTAGCCTCACAAACTAGAGAGCTTGGCGTGATGGTGCTTGTATTTATGAAGTGGAAATGTTGATGATATGCGTTGTGCACTCAAGTTTCCCCAGCGAAATCCAAGTGTAAATTCCTCTAAGTTTCCTAGTAAGTCCAGGGTCGAACATAGGGACTTGTGAAAATAGTATGCATTGGTAATTTTTATGACAACTTTACGGTAACCAAGTAAATAAATAAGTGTTGGGTTTGTTGTTTGCATTAATGAAAAAGAAATAAATAAATGCAGTGGATTTGAGAAAAGACAGTTGTGTTGATAGATGTAATGAGTATGCGATGAATGGGTTGAGAAGATCTTTAGCTAGCATTACTCGAGAATGCGTCAGACTATGCGATCATGTTACAACCATGCACAGCAAGTCATTTTCCAATGTAAATGCGATGCTTCTAAATCTAGGAGGCATGTGTTGAATGAAAAATGTCCATAGAGCTCATCCCTAAGTCTCTACTCTTATCCTATGCGATGATGCAAAATGCATGAAAGCAAGGTGACCGCATACAATCATATCCTATCTCTAGGATGCATGCGATGCGTTGATAACAAATAGTGCTCATTCCTAAGCGCCTATCTCTTGTATTATATGTTCTAATCTGACTCTCCCGAGCCTAGATTCTGACCTAACCTTCCCAAGCCTAGATCCTGTCCTTAGACTACCCTCCCGAGTATCCCTAATTGACGAATGAAGCATACATAAACAAGATAATCACAAAGAATGAAGATTCCCTAGTTGTGCTAGCTAAATGCTTCTCAACCAATTCAACTGATTTAGCTACTCATGTGTGAATAACATAGAGTGAACAGATATAGAGAAAGAAATTCCATTCTTATAAATGAGTTGAGTACAAAATGCCAATGGAAGTTAAAGGTAGAGAGCCTGGTAACAATTCCTTGCTGACCGAGGCTTTTTACACTGAAATCTCTATTCTGATCTAAAGATGTTCCCGCTTCCACAAGCATTGGCCCTCTCTCTGTCCTTGGAGCTTCTAGCGCTCTCCCAAGCTTACTGGAATGATCTACTGGCATAACTTTCTCCTTCGCATTCGCCTTAAAATGAAAGAAAACTAAAAACAAAGATGTGTGGACTGATCAACTTGTTAACTCGTCCTCTGAAGAATGCCCTTGGTATTTATAGAGCATTCATGGTGAAAGGTGGCTTCTCTCTCCTGGTTGTACAGATGAGATGGCTTTAATTCCTAATTGATGCGCCGAATAATTATCACCGATAAAGCTTAATGTACTTTGTGATCGTTATCGGCTGTCAACTTAATTTGGATTCGACTGTTATCAGCTTTCTGTCCCATCGATCTTAATTATCCTTTCACTCGGATGCACCCACCATGTTGCGCGGACCAAGTTGCGACGATCCTTCTTGGGTGAATGTTTGCGAGCACGATCAACGCAAAGCCTTGCGGTGAAGTTGCGCTCGACAATGAATTCTTATGATCGTAATCTTTGCATTGCGTTAATGCATATTCTGCACAAAAATACAAAAATCAATTGTTCTAATGTGTTGGACGCATGCGACTGAAATATTAAGAAACTGATGTTTAATGGACGCAAAGTAACATATTTCATCAACGCAATCCAACATTGTTTAAGAACTTAGCACCATGATTACGTTCATTTTTACCCGTTATCACACCACCAAATTTAAACAATTCTTGTCCTCAAGTATAAGCTAAAGATTCCTTTAGCAAGTCAATTGCAAAGTTCTTTTCCTAGATTTCTCAAGAATACTTTGTTTAAATCCTATATGCCAGAATTTCCTTAAGTCTTATTCAATTCTCTTCTTAAAATATTTCTAAGACCTAGGGACTGCAAGTTTAACTTTCAAAAGGACTTTACTAAATTCCGAAACATCGCATGATTTATTTGAAAAAAAGAAAATTTTTCTACCAGGGTGTCAAATAATTTTATCCTTGCACAAAAAAATTTCTTCATTGATATTTTTTTCTGACATTGCGGTGATCCGAGTGCCTTGCCTTCATTTTGGCTTGCCCCCACGTGTGTCAATTGGACATCCAACTTCGAGCAATGCACTCTTTCTCAGACTAAACTCATACCTATTTGGCAGTTGAATTGCGGTCATTTATTTATGCGTTGATCCTGGTAACTTACTTTCTTTTTGGCTTGCCCCCACGTGTGTCATGCGAACATCCAACTACGGGTAAGTGCCTTTCACAATTTAACTCTTATCAACATGGGTTTCCTATTGCATTGACAGTGGAGTTGTTATTCAATTTTTTTAATAGAAAATAGCAAGGTCGAAAATAAATACCTCACCCCCAAATTTAAAATGCGGCAATGTCCTCATTGCCAAAAGATTAAAATAAGTCATGCGATGTTCTAGAATGCGTTGTAAAGAGAGTTTGAAAGAAAGCTAGCAAACCCCTAACTTCTAGATATATTTCATGAAATGACTATCTTAAGACTAAGTTGACTCTAGTGTATACGAAAGAAATAGAAGCATATTTTTCATCATTGAAATCATACTTGGCAAAGAACAAAATGCAGTAAACTACTAAATTTATCTATGTCAAATGATTGCGGTAATTAAAGAGGATGTGGTGATAAGACTTTTAAAACTAACATGCGATGTGATAGCGTAAAATTGGAAATAAAGATAAGGAAGAGTACACCCCCAAATTTTGCACTGTCGCCCGCATTGTATTGATGCATCCATCCTTGCGCCGATCTATGTTCTATGGATTGTGGTGATGGAGTAAGATAAGTACTTCATCGTGTAACATCTCTGCAATCCAGCACCTCGATCGTTGCAAGAAAAACAAAAAGAGGGTCAAATTATTTTAAATAAAACAAAATTCGTCATCGCAATCTCCCTTTTTTTTTTTTTTTTTTTTTGTAGAAATAAAGATAGTAATAGTAAAATAAGGATAGATCAGGATTGAAAAGATATAGTGAAAAATTTCGAGTAGTGGAGAAGAATTAAAGAGTTGATGCTTCCCAAAACTTGCATCCCTGATAGGTTGCGATCATTTGATAATGCAGGGACCACTTATTTTCGACTGGTTTGTTCATGTCTATGGTGGCTTTTCTCTCTTTTATTTGTCCTCTGGGATCTTTATTGCCTTAATCCAGAGTTTTTCCCCATGAATGCTCATTATAATTTCCCCCTTACGCACATCAATTTGAGCGCGACCGGTTGAAAGGAATGGTCGTCCCAATATGATAGGCGCATCTTCGTCCGCTTTATAATCCAAAATGAGGAAGTTTGCCGGTAGGATGAATTTATCGATTGAGATTGCGACATTTTTCAACTCCCCTTCAGGTTGTATTCGAGATCTGTTCGCGAGTAGGAGAGTTTCCTTTGTGGGCATAAGTGTGTCGGCATTCAATTGTTTGAAGATTGATAGCGGCATTATGTTTATACTTGCCCCAAGATCGCATAGTGCTTGGCCATTGAAGGTTCCTCTGATAGAGCATGGGATCGTGAAGATTCCTGGGTCACCGATTTTAGGTGGGATCATAGCATTTTGCGCTGCAGCCACTATTGCAATATTTTCTTCCTCAATTTGTTCCTCTTTCAATCTTTGCGGAGTCATTGGTGGTTAGACTTCTTCTGTCTCAAGATCTAGAGGCTTAAGGGTGGACGCAACTTCAGGGTCTGTTTTCTCGGGCTTCTCCAAACTATAGGTCAACGGGCCTTCGGTTATCACCGCATTCAAGTTGGTCGCAATGTGCTTCTCCCCTACTTCTGTAATCATGTCATCACTTAGCAAGGAGACTGCTAAGCATTGTTCCTTTCTGTTACCCCTCGAATTGTGAGGGAGCTCAGTTGAGCTCAGAAACGCTCCTTGCGGTATACTTTTCAACTCGCCCGCAATTTGTCCCATTTGGATTTCAAGATTTTTGATGGATGTAGCTTGGTTTTGAAGCACTGATTCGTTTTTCTCAATGTATTGCTTCAGCAAGCTCTCTAAGGACGAAATTGCAGTGGTTGTGAGTTGCTAGCTTGGCTTTGCGCTGGATCGTTATTTTGTGGGAAAAATCTGGGTGGCCCTTCTTTTTGTGCCACAGGTTGAAAGCTTTGTTGTTGATTTTTCCATGCAAAATTTGGGTGGTTTCGCCACCCAGGTTTATATATATTGAAATAGGGATTATCTCTCATGAAGCATACCAACTACGGGTTTGTTGGGCATTCCTCCATCGAGTGAGCATCACCGCAAATGACACAACTTGCGGTCATTTGAGCGATTGTGCTAACCTACCCTTTTTTCGCTCCTGTATTATTAATTGCGATGCCTTGTATTAAACTCATCATCGCAGTCATTTGATTTTGCAGGGATGCGATGGCCCCATTGTTTGCGTCATTATCTTTAATTCTTAATCTCTGATCGCTTTCCCTCCAATCCTCGTGATTTTTGGAAATGCGATCAAGTATACTCTTAGCCTCCTCATATGTTTTGTCGAGCAGACCACCAGTGGTTGCCGCATTGGCAGCAGTCTACGAAGAGGGGTTCAATCCTTGGTAGAAAATCTCCATTTGCAGGCAGTCTAGTAAGCCATTATGTGGACAGTCTCTTATTAGCCGCTTGAACCTCGCCCAAGCATCGTTGAGCGATTCGTCATCTTCTTGTTCAAAATTTGTTATTAATTTCCTTCTCCTAGCGTTCTCAATTGGAGGGAAATACTTCTTCATAAATTTTTCCACCACCTGTTCCCACGAAGTTATCTCTCCCGGTTCGAGAGAATATGCCCAATTTCTCATCTGATCACACAAAGAAAAGGGAAACAAAGTTAGTCAAACTACCTCGGTTGAGATATTCGGGAACACAAAAGTGTTGTAGATTTCTATGAAGCTCCGGAGGTGGGCGTGCGGGTCTTCGCCATGCCTTTCTCCAAACTGCCCAGCAGCCTGGATCATCTGCAACATTACCGGCTTCATTTCAAACCTCGATCCATCTAGTGCTGGCCTCATGATTCCTGGAGAGAAATCGTAGAGGTTAGGTGATGCATAGTCCTGGATGGGTCTATTGCAGTCATTCGCCAGAAGGATGGGGTTGGCCATTATATTATTCGCGTTAGTGGCCCTTGCATCCGGTTGCTCTACCATTCTTGGTGTTCTTTCTTGTTGTTATTGGTGGTCTCTTAATCTTCTTCTGAATGTCCTATCAATCTCTGGGTTGTAATTCACTAGAGATTGAGAGTTTTGCAAAGAAATAAAAAAATTACTGTTAGTAAACTATTTTGCCGAAGTCCTCAGCAACGACACCAAAAACATGATGTTTGTATTTATGAAGTGGAAATATGGATGATATGCGTTGATGGAATTGCGTTGTGCACTCAAGTTTCCCCAACGGAATCCAAGTGTAAATTCCTCTGAGTTTCCTGTTAAGTCCAGGGTCGAACACAGGGACTTGTGAAAACAGTATGCGTTGGTAATTTTTATGACAACTTTGCGGTAACCAAGTAAATAAATAAGTGTTACATTCGTTGTTTGCGTTGATGAAAAAGAAATAAATAAATGTGGCGGATTTGAGAAAAGACAGTTGCGTTGATAAATGCAATTAGTATGTGATGAACGGGTTGAGAAGATCTTTAGCTAGCGTTACTCGGGAATGCGTCAGACTATGCGATCATGTTACAACCATGCACAGCAAGTCATTTTCCAATGTAAATGCGATGCTTCTAAATCTAGGAGGCATGTGTTGAATGCAAAATGTCCATAGAGCTCATCCCTAAGTCTCTACTCTTGTCCTATGTGATGATGCAAAATGCATGAAAGCAAGATGACCGCATACAATCATATCCTATCTCTAGGATGCATACGATGCGTTGATAGCAAATAGTGCTCATTCCTAAGCGTCTATCTCTTGTATTATACGTTCTAATCTGACTCTCCTGAGCCTAGATTCTGACCTGACCTTCCCAAGCCTAGATCCTGTCCTTAGACTACCCTCCCGAGTATCCCTAATGGACGAATGAAGCATACATAAACAAGATAATAAAAAAGAATGAAGATTCCCTAGTTGTGCTAGCTAAATGCTTCTCAACCCATTCAACTAATTTAGCTACTCATGCGTGAATAACAGAGAGTGAACAGATATAGAGAAAAAAAATTCCATTCTTATAAATGAGTTGAGTACAAAATGCCAATGGAAATTAAAGGTAGAGAGCCTGGTAACAATTCCTTGCTGACCGAGGCTTTTTACACTGAAATCTCTATTCTGATCTAAAGATGTTCCCGCTTCCGCAGGCGTCGGCCCTCTCTCTATCCTTGGAGCTTCCAGCGCTCTCCTAAGCTTACTGGAATGATTTACCGGCATAACTTTCTCCCTCGCGTCCGCTTTAAAATGAAAGAAAACTAAGAACAAAGACGTGCGAACTGATCAACTTGTTAACTCGTCCTCTAAAGAATGCACTTAGTATTTATAGAGCATCCATGGTGAAAGGTGGATTCTCTCTCCTGGTTGTATAGATGGGACAACTTTAATTACTGATTGATGCCCCGAATAATTATCACCGATAAAGCTGAATGTACTTTGTGACCGTTATCGGCTGTCAACTTAATTTGGATTCGACTGTCATCAGCTTTCTGTCCCATCGCTCTTAATTATCCTTTCACTCAGATGCACCCACCATGTTGCACCGACCAAGTTGCGGCAATCCTTCTTGGGCGAATGTTTGCAAGCACGATCAATGTAAAGTCTTGCGGTGAAGTTGCGCTCGACCAATGAATTCTTATGATCGCAATATTTGCATTGCGTTAACGCATATTCTGCACAAAAATATAAAAATCAATTGTTCTAATGCGTTGGACGCATGCGACCACAATATTAAGAAACTGATGCTTAATGGATGCAAAGTAACATATTTCATCAACGCAATCCAACATTGTTTAAGAATTTAGCACTATGATAATGTGCATTTCTGCCCGTTATCACGTGACGTCCTCATTATCACTGGAGAAGTAGCACGCCACAAGAAACTCTACCTCCGAGGTACAGACAACAAGGCATTAGTCAGTTGGGTAACATGGTCGGCCATGTTTTGCAGCTTAGCTTGAGTATCCTGCTGAAACTGAAGAGAACTATTAGCAAATACAGATAATAACTCCAAAGTCACCTTGGGGTGAACCTCGAGGAATTAGTTCCTCCTTCTACACTGTGTCGACATGGACTGCCTCATACTTTTGGGCATCTGAGAAGTCAAGAGAATGATCTTGAAATGACTCGTCCCGCCTCTAAACTGATGCTGCAAGCTGAGCAACAAAGTCAATTAGGCTTTAGAAATCTGTTCTAGCCTCTGCCTTGGGGTAAAAACTCTCTTACTGGAAGCGCTCAAACTTCTATTCCGTATGGAGATTGTCACGCTAAAGCTCAAAAGTGCAGTCAGCAAGCTCCAAATTCAAAGCCCCTAAAGACTTACCTGGCCTTGAAGACTGAGCACGAGTCGATTGATGGGGTGTTGTGAAATCTCGACTGTCCAAGTTCTGCTGGCATCCTAAGTATCCATGGTGAAAAGACTCCTCCCACCAAGAATGGTGAGGCTCGTAGCAAGGCTAATTGGGGGGTCGATCTCCTTGCCCTAAAATGAAGAAATCATTATATAGCAGTTGCGGTGGCACAAAAGCACTAGGGATAGCACTGCGGCTTTAATGTGTGTACGTGTGCATCTGTCAAAATATGTAGCACCATAATGCTACACCAAAATTTGTGCTTCTAGAAAAAGCACCGAGCGCTGCCGCCGTGGCGCTGAGGATTAAGCCTTCAGGGGCGTTTTCATCATTTTGCCTCCTTTGAAACCCAAATGCACTTTTTAGCTTCTAATTGCTCCAAATTAACCCGAAATAGTCCGCGACGACCGATTCTACCTCTTATGTGCCCAAAACCTACAAAAACACTAAATAAACACATTAAAACATAGTAACGACCTTGAATTAAGAAGAGAAAGATAACACATTTTCAGTGCTATCAATGCACTACTAACGTTTGATAATGTAGGAATTGCAAATTTTTCACTAAGTGTTACAGAGAAGCCAATGCAAGAAGCATGTGTTGGAACCAAGCGTACGCAAGAAGATACATTTCACTCATGTACTTAATATCAAATCTCATGGGCAACCTGATAGGCAACGTCTAAGCTAATCTGAATGGCAAGCGGCTACAAATGGGCAGGGAATTTAATGCCATCACATCACAAGTTGCTGAAGCCTAACGGATATAAAAGAAGATGCTGCTCATTGAAAAAGAGTTAGTTAGTCAGAAAATCAGGAGTTAAGACACTTAGAAGTAGGCAATAGCTTCTATGTACAAATTAGTTCCTCAGCCGCTTGCAAGAAGAAGAGGAGCCCGACCTGAAGGACTGTGAGGTTTGATGCAAAAGTGCAGATTGTGTTTTAATTTCAATTTCATAGAATTATAATTACAGAGAAATACATTATGCATTTTACATAAATTTTATAACATGCTGACAGTAGCCTTTTCGGTGTCGTTTAATTTTCGAAAAAGACTACCAATCAAAAGAAAATTTGTAAAAGCTATACTACTCCTGTTACTACTAAAACGTAGCAATAGTGGTAAGTCCGAGTTGATCCGTAGGAAAGTGCGATTTGTTTCGTTAAGTTAATTTCTTAACTAGAGCGGTGAATGGGGGCTTTGGTATGAAAGAGATAAAACGTGTGAAATTAAAATAAAAGGGTAAATGTAATCTAGAATAGGAGTCTATCTAATTTCTAGAGCAAGAAAGAGAATCCTATGAAATTTCTATTATAGAAATCGATAATTAAACGAACGTTCAATTCTATGCATGCACAACTACCAAATCGATTCGACTTAACTAATCTCTTCAAAGGCCAATAATCAATTAAATTGAAATCAATCAAGCATCCTAATTATTAATTAAGATCGAAAAGACCATGTCCTAACTAAACTATATGCTCTCAATTCTACTGGGTTCTTAGCGATCATATAGAATTAGAAAAATATATGCATTAAGAATAAGGATTCGATCGCTTCCATTAAAGTTAGGAAAAACCATATTGAATTAACCAATTTATTCTTTGAATTTGGATTAAACATGCAATGCCAAAATTCAAGGACATCCTATAAATCTTAAGCATACTGATAGCGCCCGAAATTTCTGTCGTTAATAAGATTCGAGTATGGTCAAAAGAAAATTTATAATACCAAACTACTCCTATTACTACAAAGACATAGTAACCATGGTAAGTCCGAGTCAATCCGTAGAGGAGCGCGATTGGTTTCGTTAAGTTAATTTTCTAACTAGAGCGATAAATGGGGAATTTTGATGTGGAAGAGTTAAATGCATGAAATTGAAATAAAATGCAACGAATATATGAAACGGTAATGGATTCATTTAGTTCTTGGATCAAGTGATCATTGATGCGTTATTTTATTAAGTGGAAATATGGATGATATGCGTTGATGGATTGCGTTGTGCACTCAAGTTTCCCCAGCAGAATTCAAGTGTAAATTCCTCTGAGTTTCCTGGTAAGTCTAGGGTTGAACACAGGGACTTGTGAAAATAGATTGCGTTGATAATTTTTTATGAAAACTTTGCGGTAACCGGGAAAATAAATAAAGTGTTTTGTTGTTGATTGCGTTGATTAAAAGAAATAATAAACGCGGCAGAGTTTGAAAAGAGTTGGTAAACGGGAAATGTGATGAATATATGCTGAACGGATTGAGAAAGATTTTGGCTAACACTCCCTAGAATGCGTTCATGCTTTGCAATCATGCAACATGCATACAACAGTAAACCGCCTCTCGGTGCGAATGCCACAAATTCTAAGGCTAGAATGCATGCGATAATTATGCGATAAGTCTACAGGGTTTACACATAAACCTCTATCTCTATTTATGCGATGACAACATGACATTCACACAAATATGCGACCACATAATATCTTTCCCATTCCTTGGATGCATGCGATGCAAGTTGACAAACAAAACTTATCTCTAAGTCCCTATCTATTGTTTATGTAAGCTTAATCTTGCTCTTTCGAGTCCAGATTCTAACGTAGCTCTCTCGAGACATTAGGTTCTTTCTTTAGATTCTCTCTCGAGTAACTCTAAAGGGTAATTTGCACAGCATAAAACAAGAGAATCGCAAGCAATGAACTTCCAAGGTCATGTTAAATTAGTTCTTCTCAACCCATTCAACTAGTTTAGCTACTCATGCATATTAAGAGAGTGAGCAGATGTAGAAATAGGACTTCCATTGAATAGATACGAAGATGAAGTACAAATAACAATGCAAGTATAATAAAGAGCCTGGTAACAATTTCTTGTTGCCAGGCGTTTACACTGTTACTACTCGTGCTCTAAAGATATTCTCACTCTCGCGAGAGTTGGCCCGCTCTCTTCCCTTACGCCCCAAGTTTCTCTCTTGATTATCCCTGGGCGATCTCCGGTGCCACCACTCTTCTCGTGCTTCACCTTAAAAATGAAAGAAAAACTATGAACAGAAGACGGTGAGTTAGTTATATCGTGAACTTGTCAACCGATCATCCCTTTTTCTGAAGAATACACTTGGTATTTATAGGGCATCAATTGTGAAAGGCGGCTTCTCTCTCCCGATTTTACAGATGGGACAGCTTTAATTCCTAATTGACGCGCCGAGTGATTGTTGCCAATAAAGCTGAATGTACTTTATGACCGTTATCGGCTGTCAACTTAATTTGGATTCAACTGTCATCAGCTTTCTGTCCCATCGCTCTTAATTAGCCTTTCACCCAGATGCGCCCACCTTGTTGCGCAGACCAAGTTGCGGCGATCCTTCTCGGGTGAATGTTTGCGAGCATGATCAACGCAAAGTCTTGCGATGAAGTTGCGCTTGATCGATAATTTCCTATGATCGCAATCTTGCATTGCGTTAACGCATATTCTGCACAAAAAATACAAAAATCAATAGTTCTAATGCGCTGAATGTATGCGACCACAATATTATAGAATTTATGCCTAATAGATGCAATTTAGCATATTTCATCAACGCAATCCAATATTGTTTAAGAACTTAGCACTATGATAACGTGCATTTCTGCCCGTTATCACACCCTCAAATTTAAACAATGCTTGTCCTCAAGCATAAGCTAAAGATTCCTTTAGCAAGTCCACCGCAAAGTTCTTTTCCTAGATTTCTTAAGGATACTTCATTCAAGTCCTATATACCAAAATTTGCTCAAGTCTTATTCAAGTCTCTTCTTAAAATATTTCTAAGACCTAGGGACTGCAAGTTTATCTTTCAAAAGGACTTTACTAAATTCCAGAACATCGCATGATTTATTTGAAAAAGGAAAATTTTCATCGGGATGTCAAATGATTTATCCTTGCACAAAAATTTTCTTTATTACTATTTTTTCTGACATTGCGTTGATCCGATTGCCTTGCTTTCGTTTTGGCTTGCCCCCACGTGTGTCAAGTGGACATCCAACTACGAGCAATGCACTCTTTCTCAGACTAAACTCATACCTATTTGGCAGTTGAATTGCGGTCATTTATTTATGCGTTGATCCTGGTAACTTACTTTCTTTTTGGCTTGCCCCCACGTGTGTCATGCGAACATCCAACTATGGGTAAGTGCCTTTCACAACTTAACTCTTATCAACATGGGTTTCCCATTGCGTTGACAGTGGAGTTATTATTCAATTATTTTAATAGAAAATAGCAAGGTCAAAAATAAATACCTCACCCCCAAATTTAAAATGCGGCAATGTCCTCAATTCCAAATGATTAAAATAAGTCATGCAATGGTCATAGAATGCGTTGTAAAGAAAGTTTGAAAGAAAGCTGGCAAACCCCTAACTTCGAGAAATATTTCATGAGGTGACTATCTTAAGATGAAGTTGACTCTAATATATATGAAAGAAATGGAAGCATATTTTTTATCATTGAAATCATACTTGGCAAAGAAACGGAATGCGGTGACTCACGAAATTTATCTATGTCAAATGATTGCAGTGATTAAAGAGGATGCAGTGATAAAACTTTGAAGACTAAAATGCAATGTGATAGCGCAAAATTGGAAATAAAGATAAGGAAAAGTACACCCCCAAATTTTGAGCTTTCGCCCCCATTGTATTGATGCATCCATCTTTGCAACGATCTCTCTTCTTTGGATTGTGGTGATGGAATAGAATAAGTGCTTCTTCGCGTATCATCTCCGCAATCCAGCGCCTCGATCATTGTACAAAAACAAAGAGATGGTCAAATTATTTTAAATAAAATAAAAATCATTATCGCAATTTTTTTTTTGTTTATAATAACGATAGTGATAGTAAAATAAGGATAAATCCGAATTGAAAAGATAGTGAAAATTCCGAGTAGTGGAGAAAAGAATTGAAGTCTTGAGGTTTCCCAAAACTTGCATCCCTAAGAGATTGCGATCATTTGATAATGCAGGGACCACCTACTTCCTTCTTTATTCAAAGTCTCTTAGTTCCATGGAGTCGACTTGGCGATGCCAGTCTTCTCCATGGTATGTCTTTACTCGCTGTCCATTGACTTTGAATATGTTGGTTCCATCGTCATTTGATAATTCTACCACGCCATGCGGAAGTATTTGTCGAATTATGAATGGTCCGGACCAACATGACTTTAGCTTTCCTGGGAAAAGTCATAGACGTGAATTGAAAAGCAAGACTTTTTGCCCGACTTGGAGGTTCTTGCCGCATATGCGTTGATCATGCCAGCGCTTGGTGTGCTCTTTATAAATCTTCACATTCTCATATGCGTTGTTCCTCCATTCTTCTAGCTCGACCAGTTGCATTTTCCGCGCTTCCCCTGCCTTCTTCAAATCAAAATTCAGCTTCTTTACCGCCCACAATGCCTTATATTCCAGCTCCAAAGGCAAGTGACACGCCTTACCAAATACCAACGCATAGGGGGACATACGTATGGGTGTTTTGAATGTGGTCCGGTATGCCCATAACGCATCGTCAAGCTTTGTTGCCCAGTCTTTCCATGAAGGCTTTACTACCTTCTCAAGTATCAATTTAATTTCTCGATTGGACACTTCAGCTTGACCATTCGTTTGCGGATGGTATGCGGTGGCCACTTTATGGAGGATATTGTACTTTCGCAGTAGCTCCTTGATATTGTGATTGACAAAGTGTGATCCTTCATCACTTATGATGGCACGGGGAGTGCCAAAATGAGTGAAAATATTTTTCTTCAGGAACTGGGAGACTACCGCTGCATCACTTGTAGCGCATGCTATTGCCTCGACCCACTTGGAGACATAATCGATGGCTAATAAAATATAGTGTTTACCATTTGAAGGGGGGGAATGGTCCCATGAAATCAACTCCCCATGCGTCGAATAATTCTAGCTCC
The DNA here is from genome assembly GCF_027475165.1 of Benincasa hispida. Classification (NCBI taxonomy): domain Eukaryota; kingdom Viridiplantae; phylum Streptophyta; class Magnoliopsida; order Cucurbitales; family Cucurbitaceae; genus Benincasa; species Benincasa hispida. Next base: position 29,036,957 of record NC_143481.1, on the reverse strand, counting down.
AAGATAGTGTTCATTGGCATTGCGTTCTTCCATGAAATGTTGCCTGTGCGTTGATACCGATCACATTTCATTGCGTAGTCAGTCGCATCCTTGAATAATGAAGGCCAAAAGAATCCACTTTGCAAAACTTTGGCTCTAGTGTGTTGTCCTTCGAAGTGCCTACCATATGGTGAGTCGTGGCATTGTGACAATATGCGTTATTGATTAGCATCTGGTACGCATAATCGAATGATTTGGTCTGCACCTCTTTTATACAGATTTGGCTCATCCCAATAATAGTGTCTGCATTCATTCTTGAGCTTCTTCCATTGATGACAGGTGTAATCTTCAGGAAATTGTTCACAAACCAAATAATTAACGATGTTCGCGTACTAGGGAAATTATTCTATGTGGAGCAGCTGCTCATCCGGGAACACGGTATTCACCTCATATTCATTGCGGTCAACCTTAGGATTTTCCAATTTGGACAAGTGATCTGCAACTTGATTCTCTGTCCCCTTTCGATCAATTATTTCAATTTCGAATTCTTGAAGGAGGAGAACCCATCTGATCAATCTCGGCTTTGCGTCTTTTTTTGTCATCAAATATTTGATTTCCGAGTGATCAGTGTGAATGAGCGCCTTTGTTCCCAACAGATATGCCCTGAATTTCTCCAATGCAAAAATCACATCCAGGAGATCTTTTTCAGTGGTGGTATAATTTATTTGAGTAGGGTTTAGAGGGAAAGAGATCTAAAAGATCTTTTTCCTCTCAACCAACGATTGTTACTCGCATATGCGATGGGGTGCAAAATAGTTTTCTTCTTTTGTGCTAATGCAGCCCCCATCGCATACCCACTTGCGTCGCACATGATTTCAAATGGCATTGTCCAATCTAGCACAATTAGTATGGGCACAGTAATCAGTGCATCTTTTAATACTCTGAATGCGTTAAGGCAGTTGTTGTCAAACTCAATTTCCTGTCCGCCTCTAACAACACACTCAGTGGTCGTGAAATTTTAGAAAAGTCCTTGACGAATCGTCTGTAAAATCCAGCGTGCCCCAAGAAGCTCCGCACAGCCTTCACGCTAGTTGGAGGTGGGAGTTTTTCAATTGCTTCAATCTTTGCTTTGTCCACCTTCAACCCTTCCTGGGAGACTTTATGTCCCAACACTATACCCTCTTTCACCATAAAGTGACATTTTTCCCAATTGAGCTCCAGGTTCGTCTCTTTACATCTTTTCAGAATTTTCTCCAAATTGGCCAGGCAGACTTCATACATGTTCCCATAAACGGAGAATTCATCAATAAATATTTCCACAAAGTCCTCGAGATAATCTGAAAAGATCGCCATCATGGACCTTTTGAATGTGCTTGGCGCATTGCAGAGGCCAAACGGTTGCGATGAAAAGCAAACATCCTATATTGGCAGGTGAATGTGGTCTTGTCTTGGTCTTCAGGAGCTATCATGATTTGATTGTACCCGACATATCTATCCAAGAAGCAGTATAAATCATTTCCTGCTAGTCTGTCTAGCATTTGATCAATGAATGGCAGAGGGAAGTGATCTTTCTTTATGGCCGCATTCAATTTGCGGTAGTCCATACATATGCGCCATCCCGTGATGGTTCTTTTTGGTATTAATTCATTGTTCTCATTTGGGACTACCGTCATTCCGCCCTTCTTCGGCACATATTGCACGGGGCTGACCCATGTGCTATCTGCAATGGGATAGATAATGCTCGCATCCAGCCATTTGATAATCTCCTTCTTGACGACCGCTTTTATCGCATGGTTGAGTCTGCGTTGATTTTCAATAGTTGCTTTGTGGTCGTCCTCCAGACGAATGTGGTGCATGCAATATGTAGGGCTAATTCCTCTGATGTCAGCGAGCGTCCAACCAATTGCTCACATATGTTTCTTGAGAATGCTCATCAACGCATTCTCTTGATCTTCGTTGAGCGTAGACAGTTTCTCATTCTGCCCCATAAATGCGTACTTCAAATGGGTTGGTAGGTTCTTTAATTCAAGTGTTAGTGGTTCCACGAGGGAAGGTTGCATTGTTTTTCTTTCTTCCGGCGGCTCTACTTCTTGCATTGTGATAATTTTTTTTCCTTTATTTGTTTTTGTTGCGATCGCATTGCAGGCAACAACGATGCGCTGGCATCCTCTTCTTCATACTCTTCATCAGACTTTTCTTCTTCAATCGAATTCAGGTCATCATCAGAATCTTGTAGGTCTTCCTCATCCGGTAATTTCATGGCATGAATTATGTTAAATTTGAGCTTCTGTCCGTTTATGCTCAAAATGATTTCTCCCTTGTGTACATCAATTTGAGCACGATCCGTTGATAGGAAAGGTCGCCCTAAAATGATGGGCACATCTTTGTCGGCCTCATAGTCTAGGATGATGAAGTCAGCTGGCAAAATAAATTTATCAATCGTAATCAGCACATCCTTCACCTTACCTTTTGGATGAACCAGAGACCTGTCAGCCAATTGGAGAGTCACTGATGTGGGCACGAGTTGCCCCACATTTAATTGTCTAAAAATTGATGGCGGCATCAAATTTATGCTGGCCCCCAAGTCACACAAGGCTTGCCTAATATAGAGTCTTCCTATGAAGCAAGGAATAGTGAAGCTCCCAGGATCGCTCATCTTCGGTGAGATAATGGATTTGAAACTTTGCGTTAATGCCACCATGGAAAATTTTCCAGTGCCTCTTTTCTTAGTTACCATGTCCTTCAGAAACTTGGCATAGGCAAGCATTTTTTCAATCGCTTCACTGAAAGGAATGTTAACATGTAATTGCTTTAACATAGATAAGAAGCGTTGGTACTGCACCTCTTCGTTTTTCTTCTTTCTTAGCCTCTGAGAGAAAGGTGGTAACTGGACATTCATGGTTCTTGTTTCATTTGACTTTGAGGTCGACACAACCTCAGGTTTCTCTACTTCATTTTCCCTTTCTTCTTCTTGCGTGACCACAATCTCAGACTCAGTTGCGATGGAAGTTGTTCTACTGTGCTCCTTCTTTTCTCCCTCTACAGTTTTCCCACTGCGCAATGTCACAACCTGACGTTGCTCCTTACCTAATCCCCCTGGGTTACGTGGAAGTTCTGTAGAACTTGGCAGCGCCCCCTTGTGGTCTACTTTTCAGCTCACTCACAATCTGGCCCATTTGCAATTCCAGGTTGCGGATGGACGTAGCCTGACTTTGAAGCACTGTCTTATTTTTCTCTATATATTGCTTCAACAGGCTCTCCAGAGAAGAAGATTGCGTTGGTTATTGTGAGCTATTTGCTTGATTACTCTGTTGACCGTTGTTGCATTGGAAGAATCCTGGTGGCCCTTCTTTTTGCGCTACAGGTTGAAAATTTTTTTGTTGATTCTTCCAAGCAAAATTGGGGTGGTTTCTCCACCCGGGGTTTTAAGTGTTTGAAAAAGGGTTATTCTTTACAAAATACACAGATTGTGGATTTTGCGAGCAATCTTCCATCGCATGCCCATCACTGCAAGTCATATAACTTGCGGTGTTTTGACTGATTGTGTTGATTTGCCCACCTTGCGGTGTTGGGCTGCTGATCACCATTCCTTGAATTAAATTCATCATTGCGGTCATTTGGTTTTGTAATGAAACAATAGCACCGTTATTTGCGTCAAAATCTTTGTCTCATTCTCTAGTCACTCTCCCTTCAGTCTTCATGGTTCTTGAAGATGCGGTCCAAGATATTCTTTGCCTCATCCTAAGTTTTATCAAGCAGACCACCAGCGGCTACCACATTTGCAGCGGTCTACAAAGCGGGATTCAAACCGTGGTAGAAAATTTCCATTTGAAGACAATCTCGGACCAACCTTTTAAACCTTGCCCAGGAATCACTGAGCGATTCGTCCATATCTTGTTCAAAATTTGTGATAAGCTTTCTTCATCTTGCGTTCTCGGTAGGTGAAAAATACTTTTTCATGAATTTCTCCACTACCTGCTCCCAAGAAGTAATCTCTCCAGGTTCGAGCGATAAGCCCATTTCCTAGCCTGATCACAGAGAGAAAATGGGAACAACGTTAGTCGAACTTCTTCAACAGAGATGTTCGGGGACACAAAAGTATTGTAGATTTCAATAAAACTTTGGAGGTGGGCATGTGGGTCCTCGCCATGCCTTCCTCCGAATTGACCTGCAGTCTGGATCATCTGCAGCATCACCGGTTTCATCTCGAATCTGCTTCCGTCGAGGGCAGGCCTCATGATTCTGGGAGAGAAATCATAAAGGCTTGGTGATATATAGTCCTTAATGGGCCTATTGCGATCGTTTGCCAACAGAATCGAATTCGCCATGACATTATTATCATTTGGTGCTCCTCCTCCAAACTGCTCCACCATCTCTTCTTTATCGGATTGTGATTGCTGTTGGCGTTCTTTCAATCTTCGTCTAAAAGTACTCTCAATCTCCGGATCGTAATTCGCCAGAGATTGAGAGTCCTGCTAAGAGGTCAAAAAATTAACGTTAACAAACTATTTTGCCGAAGTCCCCAGCAACGATGCCAAAAACTTGATGCGTTATTTTATTAAGTGGAAATATGGATGATATGCTTTGATGGATTGCGTTGTGCACTTAAGTTTCCCTAGCGGAATTCAAGTGTAAATTCCTCTGAGTTTTCTGGTAAGTCTAGGGTCGAACACAGGGACTTGTGAAAATAGATTGTGTTGATAATTTTTTATGAAAACTTTGTGGCAACTGGGAAAATAAATAAAGTGTTTGGTTGTTGATTGCGTTGACTAAAAGAAATAATAAATGCGGCAGAGTTTGAAAAGAGTTGGTAAACGGGAAATGTGATGAATATGCGGTGAACAGATTGAGAAAGATTTCGGCTAACACTCCCTAGAATGCGTTCATGCTTTGCGATCATGCAACATGCATACAACAGTAAACCCCCTCTCGGTGCGAATACCACGGCTTCTAAGGCTCGACCGATAATTTCCTATGATCGTAATCTTGCATTGCGTTAACGCATATTCTGCACAAAAAATACAAAAATCAATAGTTCTAATGCGCTGAACGCATGCGACCGGAATATTATAGAATTTATGCCTAATGGACGCAATTTAGCATATTTCATCAACGTAATCCAACATTGTTTAAGAACTTAGCACTATGATAACGAGCATTTCTGCCCGTTATCAGTCATTTAATGTAAATTAAATCATTGTTTTCAGCCAACATATCATATATTCGAATTATGCATGCATAGCTACCCAATCGATGCGAATTAACTAATCTTTATAAGCCCAAAAATCAATTAATCCGAACCGATCAAGCATCCTAATTCATAATTAAGGTTGAAAGCTATCCCTAACTAACCTACATGCTTCTAAATGTAATTCGGTCCTCAGCGGCCATAAAGAACTAGAAACATATGCATTAAGATTTATGATTCAACTATGTTGATTAAGGGATAGGACAGCTGTGTTCAAATAATCAACTTATTCTTAAATCTAGATTAAACGTGCGATGCAAAGATTCATGGACAACCAAAAAAACCTAAGCATGCTTATCTAATCTGTGTCACAAGGGTAAATTCAAAGCATGGACGATTAAAAGGATACGTGCAAGCTTGAATTTAACTAGCAAAGACATGCAATCATGATAGGGGCGTCAATCCAACACATAAAAGCAAGTCTAAATTAAACAAGATTCAAGAAAAACATAATTCTAAATTAAATAATTGAATTAGATAGAAAACTCATTAAAATACAAAGAATGCTCGATCCAAGAACTAAACGAAAGATTACCTCATCGATTCATAGACAAACTGACGAGATACGTTCCAACACAAATTCATAATCCAAAAATAAAATAAAAACTAACCAAAAGATACTAAAAATTGAAGGGAATAGAAAACGAAGGAAGTCTGACTTTGCCTCCATGCATTCAACTCCAAATTTCAGCATACTCCCCCAAAATTCAGAATGTTCCACCAAACATCAGCATACTTCAACCTAGGGCCAAGAAGAGGAATTTATAATGATCAATGCAGCATTACAACGCTGATGCGACGAGAGGGAAGCGTCAGACAAGAAGTCCAATGCTCACTTACGCAGGCGCTCAACTCCATGTCTATCATTCTTCGCAATGTTGCAACGCTGATGCTTCTGCCTCCAAGCATTGGAGTTCAGTGTTGAGATGCTGGCAGTGATGTAATTTGGAGTGTCGCAATGCTTGGAATAGTATTGCAACGTTGTATCCACTGCCAGACACTTGCTACTCGATGCTCGATCTGAAGGAAATTAGATTCTGAGATTTCTATGAGCAGCGAAAGAACGATAATTCCAAATTACAATCATGAATTAACATATATTTACCGACAACAATACAAACGGTTATACAATTCATACAAAGAAACTATAGCATGAATAAACTTAAATGAACAGAGATCAAACTCTATGCACATATGAGGATGTGTCTCCACGCTCCGTTGCGTGACTCTGATCGAATAACAGCAACCACGAATACCCGATCTACCGACCGCAACACCGCACAAACACAACACGAACACTTCACACTCGTACTCAATGATCTCCTCGGTCATGAACTCTTTCGCAACACGAACGACCACTACATCACCACGAACAACCTCCAGAAAACCTTGACGATGTCGAGTTGAGTATGACACCACCAACAAGGCGACCTTGGTATTCTTGGTGTGAGAATCTAAAGGGTGGGCTCTGTTCAGACTTGGTATGAGGTAGATGAACGGAGGAAACACCGATCGCATACACGATTGAGCAAGTGGGAGATGACGGAGACCTATTGTATAGGTCGATGCCCAATCGTTTAGATAAAGCTAAGTGATTGTCTAGCAAAAGCTATGCGATCGTTTAACTCATCGTTTAGCTCGGTCTATCGCCTACAGACACTACACGATCGTTTACCTTGGGCCAGCGATCGATTAGCAAAACTATGCGATCATTTACTAAATACTGCACGATCGTTTAGCTTGCCCAGCTGTCGTTTAGTAAATCTGTATTTACTGTTAAACTCACGGTTACCATGATCCAATAACCACCCACTACTTTGGTTATTTAAAAGAAAGATAATTAATTATCCAATAATTAATATTATTATAAACATAAATGATAACCAACTTATCATACTATATTTATAACCTATAGTTTTAATATTTCATCTCATGAAACATATAAACGATAGTTCTTTTTCTATTCCATGGTTTTTAATGTAAATCTCATTTACATCAATCCTCCACTAGATGTATCTCATACATCATACCGATTATATCATGTATAATCAAAATACCTATTGTCAATTTGAACATTTCAAATGAACACTAAGAACTGATCCTCAACTGAATCCATTGAGCTACTAAAGGGATCTCATGGACATGTAGCTCGAAGCTCCAACAGTATGTGAATAACTGACTAAACTCTTTAGTCATGGAATCCACCATCCATTAACTGCCAGGCACTCCACTAAAGACCGACAGCTGAACTCTCCTTACCACAGATATATTATGTGTTCATCTTAACCAATCAGCAGTGCGACAACCCTTCACAGATCGCTCGTAAGTACAGCTGGACTAATAACCGTTATGCCCCTGTAGTTACATCTATCTCCTTGAACATAAGTCATAGTCCTACTATGACTGAGTCTTCTCTTCCAAAGAGAAGCTGTGGCCACTATGTTCAAGCCCCATAATCAACCCTTAAGGGAGAAATCTCTCTACTTATCCCTGCTTCGGGAAAGGAGTGAATTGCATATTGTGGATTGAGTTCTCAGTTCTCAGATCAGACAAGTCTCCAAAAAGGTAGGCAGGTTGAGTTGGCAATCTGGCCACTCTTACCCATACTAATCAAAGGATAGCCCTCAAAGGCATGAGTTCCCAAAACACTTAGAATTAAGGTCGTGTCACATATGATCGTTTAGGTGAGATGTAAGTCTCTAATATCAACGGTGTTATATACAGAGTCTAGTCATCTTATGGTCTAGGTCTTATACAAACTCTTTGTATAGGACACCCCCGCTCCATGTCTCTACATGAATGGTCAGGATCAACCATCTGTAGTAATTTACAACACTAGCAAAGCTCTACAAAGCGGGTCGTATCCGTAGTATCACTAGGATCAGGTATCCCACCTTAATCCTTATAGTACAGACCAATTTAAGTTATCACTTAGGCATGATCCACTTATATATCATATATACATGCTTAAGTTTACATAAGATAACCAATGAGCTTTGTTTATTGGATATGAGTAACTACCAGAACTAAATAACACTTATTTTATTCATTGAACAATGTGTATCCTTACAAAACAACGAGACTTCGGGAGAATTAGGACATCAATCCCAACAATCTCCCACCTGTCCTAATGACTCGGGAGACTAATGTACGATACAATATAAAAATGTACAATATACAATAAACTAGGACATACCCTAGTATCATCTCCCACTTGCCCTAGACAAGATGTCATATGTCTTGCAGACCCAGACCCTCCAGGTGACTCTCGAACGCTTTAGTCGTGAGGGCTTTTGTAAAGGGATCAGGAACGTTGTATTCTATAAGGATCAGATCCTTATCTCCATATACAAGCATATAGACCCTCGTTCTCCAAAGATACTTGAGGATCGTCTTGACCTTCGTCTAGTGATCAAATCATGGATTGGACTGATACCGACTGACAATCCCTACTGCATAGCAAATGTCGGGTCTGGTACACAACATTGCATACATCAAGCTTCCTACAGTAAAAACATAGGGAAACTGTCTCATCTTCTCAACCTCTTGAGGTGTCTTAGGACATTAATCCTTAGACAAAACAATTCCATGCCTGAAGGTTAATAAACCCCTCTTGAAATCCTACATCCTGTACCTGATCAACATTTGATCAATGTATGATGCCTAAGACAGGGCTAACCATTTGTTCTTGCGATCCCAATAATCTGAATCCCGAGAACATACTGTGCCTCACCCAAATCTTTCATTTGGAACTGGGCAGCTGACCAACTCTTAATGTCAGTCAAATACCCTACATCATTCCCAATGAGTAGGATATCATCCACATACAGTACTGATAACGGGCACAAATGCACGTTATTACATCGCAAAGATATAAAACAATGTAGGATTGTGACGGCAAGAATATGTAAAATTGTGTCCAAAAGCATTAAATTGAGAACATTGCGATCACATGCGTCCATCGCATTAAAGCAGCTAATTTACGTATTTTATGTAGGAAAATGCATTGGCACAAGGTAGAATTGCGATCCAAGGAATTCAACGTCCGAGCGCATTAGAAGATTTTGGCCGCAAAGCTATACGATCGTATGTGTTCGTGAAGATCTGCTCAAGAAGGTGGCCGCATAGAGACAGCGCATCAAGTTGGAAGCTTAATAAATCACGATGGGGCAGAAAGCTGATGACGGAATCCGAATTAAGTTGACAAGCTGTTAATGACACACTGTAGCAAGGACAGTCAACTTTTCAGTGACAATTAATCGTCGCATCAGACAGAGAATTAATGACATCCCATCAGTGCAATCATTTGTGAGAAAAGCTCTTCACCTTGAAGCTCTATAAATATCGAAGGCCACCTTCGTTAAAGGGGTCAGCTGTTCAGAATTTTGGAGTTCTTCTACGCCATATACATAGATAGCCGTAGTCTGTAATTTTTATACTTAGACGACGGAGGCGAGAGAAGAGAGAAGACATCAAAAGATCATCCTAGTTAGCTCGAAAGAGTGTCGGGAAGCATTGAGAACGGAAAGAGGGCCGACTCTTGCTGAAGCAAGAACATTCTTTTGGGCAGAGTAGAGAAAAACTCAGTGTAAAAGCCTTGGGAAGCAAGACATTGCTACCAGGCTGTCTATCCCTATTTTCCATTGTCATTCTGTATTTTGATCTTATTTATAAAATGGAATTTACATCTCTACATCTGTTTACTCTCTTTACATTACGCATGAGTAACTAAACTGTCGAATGGGTTGAGAAATACTTAGCTAGCATAACCTGAGATCTTCACTTTATGCGATCATCTTGTATTATGTATACGTCATTCGTCCTTTAGAGATGCTCAGGAGGGTGGTCTAAGGATAGAATCTAGGCTTGGGAAAGTCATATTAGAATATTGACCCGGGAGAGTCAGATTAGAACCGCATAATCAAGAGATAGAAACTTAGGAATAAGTTCTGTTTGCTATTAACGCATCGCATGCACCCTAGAGATAGGATATGATAGTATGCGGTTACCTTGTATATGTGTGCATCATTCATCATCACATAGACAAGAATAGAGACTTAGGAATAAGTCCTATCGACATCATCGCATACATTGCATGCGTCCTAGAAATAGAAGCTATGGCATTTACATTGGAAGATGAATTGTTGTCTTGTGTGTGTAGCATGATCGCATAGCTTGAATGAAATCTCAGGAAGAGCTAGCTAAATCCCTTCTCAACCCGTTCCCCCACATACTCATTGTAACTTTCGTTGTTATTAACTCTTTTCTCAATTCCGCTGCATAGAATCTATACCTTAAACAACATACCAACCAACTCATTGTTTTATTTGTCAACGCAAAGGAATCTAAAATTACCATCGCATACTGTCTCCATAGTCCCTGTGTTCGACCTTGGGCTTACCAGAAAACCTAGTAGGATTTATACTTGGATCTTGCTAGGAAAACTTGCATGCACAACGCCTATATCACCATCATAATATACACCATTATTTCATCATATTCACAATGCATCAAGTACCAGGAAAGCTACTAACTTGTTGATGATCTTCTTGTAAACACGAGGCTCATCAACGTTCTGGTCAAAGCCAAACGACTTGAAGTAGTGTTAAATATGATGTTCCAAGATCTAGATGCTTGTTTCACCCATAAATGGACCTATTAAGCTTGCAAACTCTTTCTCTTGATCTAGAACTATGAACCCCTCTGGTTGAGTCATATAGATGGTCTCCTCAAGATTACCATTAACAAAGGCAGTTTTGACGTCCATTTGCCATATTTTATAATCATAAAATGTGGCTATAGACAGGAGAATCCTGATAGACTTCAGCATGACAACAGGTGAGAAAGTTTCCTCATAGTCAACTCCCTAAACCTGGTATAACCCTTTGTCACGAGTCCAGCCTTAAAGGTTTGCACCTTTCCATCCACATCTCACTTTCACTTATAGATCCACTTACACCCAATAGGTCTTACCCCATCAAGTGGATCAACAAGCTCCCAGATGTTATTGAAGTACATAAACTCCATTTCCTGGTTCATGGCCTTAACCCATTCATCTTTGTCAACATCCTCCATTGCTTTCTTAAAAGACAACGGATCCTCGACCTCATCATTCATAATGACGTTTTGGGCTTCTGTCAAACCCATGTAGTGATCCGGTGGGTTCATAACCCTCCTACTACGTCGAGGTAGTCTCAACTCTTGAGCTGGTTGACTAGATGTTCCGACCTCAACAACTCTTCTTCATCTGTCGACCTATTCAACAACTCTTGTTAAACCCTCAGCAGTTTCAGTCTCACTTGAGATCTCACGTAAAACGAGCTTACTTCGTGGCTTATGATCCCTCATGTGGTCTTCTTCCAAGAAGATGGCATTAGTGGAAACAAACACTTTGTTCTCACTCGGGTCATAGAAGCATCCTCCTCTCGTTTCCTTGGGGTAGCCCACAAAGAGGCAAACCTTCGAACGCAATTCCAACTTCTTTGGGTTAGTCGCTAGCACGTGCCAGACAGCCCCAAATCCTGAAGTGGCGTAAACTACCTTTACAGGCTCTCCATAACTCAAAAGGTGTTTCAGAAACACTTTTCGAAGGAACGTTGTTCAGGATATAATATGCAGTCTGCACTGCATAACCCCAAAACGAGTCTGGAAGATGAGCAGAACTCATCATAGACCGAACCATGTCCAACAAGGTCCTGTTTCTCCTTTCTGATACACCATTCTACTGAGGTAAACCATGAGCCGAGGGTTGGGACGCAATCCCATGTTCTATCATATAGTTTTGGAACTTGAGGTCCATATACTCTCCACCACGATCAGATCGTAGTGTTTTTATCTTCCTAAGAAGTTTTCAACTTCAGTCTTATACTCCTTGAACTTGTCAAGGACTTCAGACTTACGTTGCATTAGGAAGAGATACCTAAACCATGAATAATCATCTATGAAAGAGATGAAATATTCATACCCACCTCGAGCTCTAACATTCATCAGACCACAGAGGTCTGAAAGTACAAGCTCCAAGGTTTCCCTAGCTCTGTAACCTTTTCCAGTAAAAGGTCGTTTGGTCATCTTGCCTTCGAGGCATGATTCACATACCGGCAAAGAGTTTTCTTCTAAACTCTTTAGAAGTCCACTTTGCACCAACTTCTCAATCCTATTGAGGTTGATGTGACCTAACCTTAGATGCCAAAGATGGGTGTTTTCCTTTGGACAAAACCTTTGGTCTTTTAGCCGTTGTTGCCGTACTGAACATTTCAGTGTTAAACAAGGCTTTTATGACTAACGACCTTAGTACATATAAGTTATTTTCCATTGAACCATAAATAATCTCCATTCCATTCTTGAAAATAAACACTTTATTCTCAGAAAAGGAGATAGTGTAGCCTTGTTCAATGAGACAAGAAACCGAGATTAAGTTCCTTTTAATATGAGGAACTACAAAAACATTATCCAATAACAGATAACGTTTCTTGTCAACAAATAACTTCAGCCTGCCTACAACAACAGCTGAAACAACCTCACCAGTGTTGACTCGAAGAGTCATCTCTCCCATTGGCAACATTTTCCAAGAACTGAATCCTTGGTAAGAGGAACTGACATGATTGGTAGCACCTGAATCAAGGATCCAGGAAGAATCATCATTCTCTACCAGACATGTCTCCAAGACCAATAAATCATATGTCGTGTCTCCTCTTTTGGAGAGTAGTGGGATGGAGGTCGTTTGCCACGAAATTTGTTTCACATGATTCTTTCCACTGTAAGTAATCGGTCATTTTTAAAAGCTTTAAACAAAAATACTAACGAGATGCTGAAAAGAAAAACACATTGACCTACGTTAGGTTTTCAACAAATACCCGTTGTAAAACAAAACAATATCCAATAAGGTTTTAGAAAAACTAACATGAACCCCGTGTGACAATCTAGTTTCACAATGACGCTTCAAAGGTTTAGGACAAAAGCCGCCGAAGGGAGGTCAGTTATCCCTCCTCTGAATTGAGAAGTTCTCAACCAGTCATTAATAATAGAACAACTCTTATTCCTATAACGACAAGCCATCATTGATTTGGCCATGAGATCATTGACTTACTTAACAATCTCTCGTAAGTGTGACCCGCCATTTTAAGCCCTAGAGGTCTGTCCCAAAAGGCCAATCCGAAGGGAAAAAAAATCTGATTAGGGCAAAACCTAAAGCGACCCTATCCATTTCTGGAGTTCACCTTGATATTGACCAACTGCATAAAACCCATCCGAAGGGGGACGCTCCGAAGGCGATACGAGGGCGTACAGAATGATCTCATGGTGTGAACCAATGACAGAGACCATAGGACATGTTAACACACACCCTTCACCCAGTTACTATAAATACTCTCTCCGTCCACCTTGATATTGACTCATGCAAACACCATCCGAAGGGGGATGCACGAGGCCAAGCATGAATCTCACGGTGTGAACATACAGGGAGAAACATGAGTGGAATCATAGAAATATCTGATACGCCTCCTCCTCCCACTGAGTATTTTCTGACCTAGGGTTTAGCTTACTTAGAAAAAACACGGCTAAGGATTTTAACTAAGTGACTTTTAGGTTTTCCCAAGAGTAACTTTTACCTTGGATAGTTGAACAACTTTTGATCATCATCCATTAAACTCTTTAACGGAGTCTTTGACCAAAACATCACATGCTTATTGAAAATCTATCTAATTCACCTTTCCAGGTAGGTTCCCAAGTAGGGGTGTTACGTTTCCATCAACTTAAGAATCCCAACCTAGCCAGAACCCGCCTTAGACAAAAGATCCCTTATAGATAGGTTTACAACAAATTTAATCTTTTATTTCAACCAAATTAATCCTATTAAACCGATTTTAAAAGATTAATCTAGGTTACTAAACTCTTTAGAACCATTTGAACTTAGGTCTATCTCAATCCAATTTTAAAACCCTTTTAAAAACTTGAGTTCACCCTAAGTTCGCATGCAACTCTGAATTATTGATTTTAGGTTTAATTTCCTTTATAACATTTATAAACGGAAACATGAGTTCACCCTAAGTCCACATGCAACTCTGAATTATTGATTTTGGGTCTAATTTCTTTTATAACACTTATAAACGAAAACAACCACCACAATGCAAAGCTAACACATGCAAGGCATTCATAACAATTATAAACAGCCTGTGTTATGCTCAATGCATTATCCATTCATTGCTACTTCTTTTATATAACACTTATACAAAACTGCAATGAAATAAGCAAAACATGCTTCCATTCACCCTTAGACTATCACACTTATATAAAAGGATGATGCATCGATAATGTGAAGGATCTCATTTTGTAGAGTTCCATGAGCGCGTTTGGATCGCTTCGATCTCATAGTGACCGAAATGCAAATATATACATTCAAATCATATAGTTATGCAAATAAATCTTAATTAACGGCATGCTCAGAACAAGATAAATAACAAGGAGAGAGTTCCATACCAGTTGAAGACAGTCTTCACACTTCGAAACTCCAACGCAGCGGAACCCTCCTAGCGATCTACCAATGCCTAACGGAAACGTCGACTGCAGCAGCACAAACAATGCGAACTCATGACTGCAATGGGGACAACACCACCACGAAAGAGCCCCGAGTATTCTTGGAGTGAAAACCCAAAGGGTGAGCTCTGGTGAATTTGGTAGAGGAAGGAGGAAACACGAATCGTGTAGGCGATAAACAAGTGGGAGAAAAACAAAACGCTACCGCATAGCAGACTACTTATTGTTTAGGAGGAACTACACGATCGTGTAGGATTTACTGAACGATCGTTTAGGAAAAGGTACGTGATCGTTTAGTAAAAATGGCACACTATACGATCGTTTAGAGAAGCTATCCGATCATGTAGGCGACAGTGT
Source organism: Benincasa hispida (assembly GCF_027475165.1). Classification (NCBI taxonomy): domain Eukaryota; kingdom Viridiplantae; phylum Streptophyta; class Magnoliopsida; order Cucurbitales; family Cucurbitaceae; genus Benincasa; species Benincasa hispida. The sequence continues at coordinate 29,021,842 of NC_143481.1, read as the reverse complement.
GCGATCGTTTAGTGCGAGGTGGATGATCGTTCAGGCGGAGAAGAGCTATCGTATAGTCTCTCGAAATGCTTAAGCAATCGTTTTGAATTCTCCAACGCACGTTTCCACATTTTTTTTCAGGCGATTGAACGACAAGGAATTCAAAATGAAAACATTTTTCATTTTAACTCATCAGTTACAATAACCAACGTTGCCCACTAACCCATGCCCGAACGTGAAAATTGGATTAATTATCATATAATTAACCAACTAATTGATTAATAAATATAATCATATTATATTTTTATCTTATAGTTTGATATCACATATCTACTATATTATTTTCTCCTCTACTTGATATAAATCATATTTATATCTAATTTCCTCCAAAATAATGTATCTCATACATTTAGCCAATTATATCATATATGATTAACCAGTCCAATTATATCATATATAATCGAACTTTCTCTTGTCAATTCAAACATTTCAAATTAACCCAAATACTGGTTCTCGACTTTATCCAAGCTACCCAGGGGATCTAATGAACCTGTGGCTCGAAGCTCCAACGGTTCGTGAATAGCTGACTAAATTCTTTAGCCATGAGATCCACCATCCGTTAACTGTCAGGCATTCCACTAAAGACCAACAGCTAAACTCTTCTTATCACAGATATATTTCTGTGTCCATCGGATATAACCAATCACAAGTACGATGACCCTTCACAAATGGTCGTAAGTACAGTTGGGCCAAGTTACCGTTATGCACCTGTAGTTACCCTTCATAGATGCTTAGTTAAATCCCAACAATCGTTTACCTAAGGCTACACGATCTAACCAACGCTTGGTCTTCTTCTTCATTGAGAACTGCATCACCATCCACTGAAGCTTCTTCACGAACGACTCGACGAACTCGAACTTTTCGAATTATAGACTTAACTGCAAAGTTAATTTCACCTATAAACATAGGGACCCTTACAATTAACACTTTGTAATACCGAAAGCTTTAACAAAATGGCAGATTAAATCCAAAACGTTCATCAAATTCATCCACAAATGCAGAAAACGGTTAACGACAAATGCAGAAACTCATCGTGACTAAAAAATGTGTTCGATTTAGATCTGTAATTTGGAATATCAGAGAACCTGGCTCTGATACCAATTGAGGAAATCGGATTCTGAGATTTCCATGAGCAGCAGAAGAACGATAATTCCAAATTACAATCATGAATTAACATATATTTATCGTCGACTTCAATACAAACGGTTATACAATTATTACAAAGAAACTACAACATGAATAAACTCAAATGTAAAGAGATCAAACTTTATGCACATATGAGGATGCGTCTCCACGCTTCGTTGCGCAACTTTGATCGAACAACAGTAACCACGAACAACCGATCTACATGACTGCAACACCACACGAAAACTTCGCACTCGTCCTCAACGATCTCCTTGATCATAAACTCCTCCGCAACACAAAAAACCACCACAGCACCACGAACGGCCTCCAGAAAATCTCGATGATGTCGAGTTGAGTCTGACACCACCAACAAGGAGACCTTGGTATTCTTGGTGTGAGAATCCAGAGGGTGGGCTCTGTTCGGACTTGGTATGAGGCAAACAAACGGAGGAAACACCGATCGTGTACACGACTAAGGAAGTGGGAGATGGCGGAGACCTATCGTATAGGTCGATGCCCAATCGTTTAGATAAAGCTAAGCGATCATCTAGCAAAAGCTATGCGATTGTTTAGCTCATCGTTTAGCTCGGTCTGTCGCCTACAGACACTACACAATCATTTACCTTGGGCCAGCGATCATTTAGCAAAACTATGCGATCGTTTAGTAAATACTACACGATCGTTTAGCTCTACTCTGCATGATCGTTTAGCTCGCCCAGTCGTCGTTTAGTAAATCTTTTTTACTTGACGACCTCGTGAGTTTCTTTTTTCGCGAGAGAAAACTCAAATTTTTAAGCATTTGTAAAAAAAACTTCTTTTTGAAAATAAGAAACCATTTTTCTTTTAAACTCACGGTTACCATGATCCAATAACCACTCACAACTTTGGTTATTTAAAAGAAAAAGAATTAATTATCCAATAATTAATATTATTATAAACATAAATGATAACCAACTTATCATACTATATTTATAACTTATAGTTTTAATATTTCATCTCATGAAACATATAAACTATAGTTCTTTTTCTATTCCATGGTTCTTAATGTAAATCTCATTTACATCAATCATCCACTAGATGTATCTCATACATCATACCGATTATATCATATATAATCAAAATACCTATTGTCAATTTGAATATTTCAAATCAACACCAAGAACGGATCCTCAACTGAATCCATTAAGCTACTAAGGGGACCTCGTGGACCTGTAGCTCGAAGCTCCAACGGTACGTGAATAACTGACTAAACTCTTTAGTCATGGGATCCACCATCCGTTAACTGCCAGGCACTCCACTAAAGAATGACAGCTGAACTCTCCTTACCACAGATATATTATGTGTCCATCTTAACCAATCAGCAGTGCGACAACCCTTCACAGATCGCTCGTAAGTACAGCTGGGCCAATAACCATTATGCCCCTGTAGTTACATCTGTCTCCTTAAGTACCACTGATCCCTCTAATGAACATAAGTCATAGTCCTACTATGACTGAGTCTTCTTTTCCAAAGAAAAGCTGTGGCCACTATGTTCAAGCTCCGGAATCAACCCTTAAGGGAGCAATCTCTCTACTTATCCCTGCTTTGGGAAAGGAGTGAATTCCATATTGTGGATTGAGTTCCTAGTTCCCAGATCAGACAAGTCCCCAAAAAGGTAGGCATGTTGAGTTGGCAATTTGGCCATTCTCACCCATACTAATCAAAGGACTGCCCTCAAAGGCAGGAGTTCCCAAAACACTCAAAATTGAGGTCGTGTCACCTATGGTCGTTTAGGTGAGATGTAAGTCTCTAGTATCAATGGAGTTATATATAGAGTCTAGTCATCTTGTGGTCCAGGTCTTATACAAACTGTTTGTATAGGACACTCCCGCTCCACGTCTTCACATGAATGGTCCGGATCAACCATCTGTAGTAGTTTACAAAACTTATAAACCTCTACAAAGCGGGTCGTATCTGTTGTGTCACCAGGATCAAGTATCCCACCTTAATCCTTATACTACAGACCAATTTATGTTATCACTTAAGGCATGATCCACTTATATATCACATATACATGCTTAAGTTTACATAAGATAACCAAGAAGCTTTGTTTATTGGATATGAGTAAATGCCAGAATTAAATAACACTTATTTTATTCATTGAACAATGTGTATCTTTACAAAACAACGAGACTCCGAGAGAATTAGGACATCAATCCTAACACGATCCTCGTTCACTCAGTAGCATTTCTCGATCCTCGTTCACTCGGTAACATTTCTTGATCCTCGTTCACTCGGTAGCATTTTCTTGATTACTCGATAGCCTTTTACTCGATGGTACTCGATGATGCTTGATGGATGATCATACTCGGTGGAACTCGATGGAGTTTTGGTTTTTTCAACTCCTTTGAAGCCCGAATGTTCAAATTAACTCTAGAATGCTTCAAATTAACCCCGTTCTTCACTAAATGATTAATTTTATCCCTTGGTTGCCCGATGATGCGTTGTAAATGTGATGTGATTATGGTATGAAGTTGCGGTGATGTGTTTTGCATTGCACATGCAAGTTTTCCTAATAAAACCCAAGTATAAGCCTCACTAGGTTTCCTGGTAAGTCCAGGGTCGAACACAGGGACTACTGAGTAAATATGCGACAATAAATTTGATTCCTTTGCAGTGGTGAAAACAAATAAGTTGGATGGTGCTTTGATTAAGTATATTTCCTATACGACAGATTCAAGTAAAGAGTTGATGAAATCGAGAAATACAATGAGTATGCGATGAACGGGTTGATAAGGGATTTAGCTAACACTTCCTAAGATTGCGTTCAAGTTATGCGATCATGCGACACACACACAACAGCATGTCATCTCTCAATGAAAATACCATAGTTCCTATTTCTAGGACGCATGCGATGTATACGATAATATCGATAGGACTTATGTCTAAGCCTCTATTCTTGTCTATGTGGTGATGAATGATGCACACATACACAAGGTGACCACATACTATCATATCCTATTTCTAGGGTGCATGCGATGCGTAATAACAAACAGAACTTATGCGTAATAAAAAACAGAACTTATGTCTAAGTTTCTATCTCTTGCTTATGCGGTTCTAATCTGACTCTCTCAAGCCTAGATTCTAATCTGAATCTCTCAAGTCTAAATTCTTTCTTTAGACTACTATTTCAAGTATCTCTAAAGGGTAAATGACGCATACATAAGACAAGATGATCGCATAAAGTGCAAATCTTAGGTCATGCTAGCTAAGTACTTCTCAACCCATTCGGAAATTTAGCTACTCATACGAAGTATGGAGAGGTTGAACATAAGTTGAAATGAGATTTCCATTGTCTTATAAATTAAATGCAAAATACAAAATAACAATAGAATGTAGAGATAAGAAGCCCGATAGCAATGTCTTGCTTCCCGTGGCCTTTTACACTGTCTTTTCACTCCAACTCTGCCCAGATGAATGTCCTTTCTTTCGCAAGTGTTGGACCTTTCTCCTTTTGTAGCGCTTCCCAGCAGTCTTTTGAGCTGTCTAAGAATAATCTCTTGAAGTCTTCTTCTCTTGACTCGTCTCTGTCTTCTAAGTATAAGTATAATTATGAACAGACTAACGGCTCTCTATCTTGCATATGATCTCTATTCTATATATGGCGATCTTCTCTAACAATGGTGGCCTTCAGTATTTATAGAGCTCAAGGTGAAGAAGCTTTTCTCTCTAATGACTACAATGATGGGCGGTCATTAAATCTCCTGCTCTAATGTGCCGATTAATGGTCAACGAAAGTTGAGCGTACTTGCTACAGTGTGTTGTTAACGGCTTGTCAACTAAATTCGGATTCGATCATCATCAGCTTTCCGTCCTATCATGATTTATTATGCTATCACTTTGATGCGCAGTCTTTCTGCAGCCACCTTCTTGAGTGACTTCTCGCGAACGCATACGATCGCATGACTTTGCGATCGCAATCTTTCAATGTGCGCAGACGCCTAATTCCTTGGATCGCAATTTAACTTGCACCAGTGCATTTTTCCTGCATAAAATAAGTAAATTAGCTACTTTTATGCGATCGGTGCATGCAAACGCAATTTCTTCAGTTTAGCACTTTTGGACATGATTTTGTATATTTTTACCGTCGCAATCTCTCATTGTTTTACTTATTTGCACGGTAATAACGTGCATTTCTACCTATTATCACCCGATAACTACAAAATAGAAAAATAAACATATAAAATCCACTAACGAGCCCGAAGTAAGCTAGGAATAATAGCTCTTTATAAGAGCTAACACATACACATTCAACCATTGCTACCAGGGTCAAATCAAGCATAGGCGAACTACGAGGAAACGTGCAAGCTCGAAATTAACTAGCAGAGATATGAAATCATGATAGGGTCATTAGTCCAACACACAAATGCAAATCTAAATTCACCAAGATTAAAAGAAAAACATAGAATTGAAGAACATCACAATTTAATTACAGAAAACTCAACAATTTAGGCATAGGGCTCTTGTTCAAAGAAAATTAGATAAAAGTCACCTCTTAATTCATTGATAAATTCGAGATACACATTCAATCCATCGATTACAACCCCAAAAAAAAAAAGAAAAACTAACTTAAAGACAATAAATTCTAAAGGGAAAAGAAGATGAATGAAGGTTAACTTTAGCCTCCTAGGTTGAAAAGCATCTAAAAAGTTCTTCTATTACCTTCAAATTTAGAGCTACTATTGCTAGTTTTTGTTTGGTTTGATATGGTTTATTGAGTGATTTCAGGAAGCCAAGCTTCAGGAGCAGTTGTGTGAAAATGAGCAAAAAAACCCAGGGAAAAAATCCAATTTTGAGCAATTACTGGTTGTCTATGGAATTAGGAAGAAATCAAGGACCCAAGATCAAGAAAAGAGGCAAGTTTAGAGAGCAATTCGGTGGAGCCAACGTTGGTCAAGCGTTACAACACTGCTACTTGACACTGCAGACCCGAGAGCAATTTGGAACAGGGCGGCGTTGCAACACTACGACTTCTACGTGTGGCTGGCATGACGCTAGTGTTGCACGCTGCAAGTATATTATAAATAGCAGTTTTGTGCCGCCAGAAAAAGGGGAGAAAGAGGCAAAACCGATTTTGAGTGATTTTAGTCCGTACAAGAGCTGAATACAATAGTTCTGATTGTTTTTTGGTGGAAGACTCGAGATTTTGGTTAAGAGTTGATCCAAGATCGTCTTTGGGCTGTTCGTGATGGGAAGATTGATCATGATCGTGCTATTTTGTTGGTGAACAACACGAGATTCGTGACGAGAGTCAAGGCAATCGTGATTGGGATTCAAACCTATTGAAGGGAGATCATTCTTCTCTGTTAATTTACTTTTTGCATTAATGATTGATTATTTGTGGAATTTTGTTATTGGAATCCTGTGTGACTAAATTCTATTATTCTAGGGTGTTTGTGAATTTTAGAGAATGTTACTTTGAATACTGAATTTACAGTTGATTGATTTTTCATGGATTTCTAAATTATTTGTGTTTAATGCTTTTGATTAACTGGTCATTAATTGAATGAACCTAAATTAATTAGATGTCTCGAGAGAGAGTTTAATTCACTGGACCCAATAATTTAGATTGTTATTCGAAATAGCATGAGAATGAATTTAGAATAATAAGGGGTGCAATTGAATGATCTTAATACTGTAACTATTCAAGCGATAGAAGAGATTTAGGAAAATTTTGCTCATGCTAGTCCCTGAGGACGATACCCTATTTGGGATTTATTACTTTGATTGCATACACTTTTGCACCGCATCAAGTTTTTGGCATCATTTTTGGGGACTGGCACGAAATGTTTTTCCCAAACTTGATATTACTAAGACTGAGTTGGTCTTAATTTGGGCATTTTTGTTGTTTTGTTTTTTTTTTTTTTTTTTTTTGTAATGGTTGGAGAATCATTGTATGCGAAGAAGTCAATAGGGTGAACTTGTTTCGTTTGATCCTGAATTTGAACGGACTTCGAGAAAGGCAAGAAGGAACCGGAGAGTTGATTTTGATGCCATGAGAGATCTAGGGGGAGCTGTGAAAACCATTAGAGACTATTTTCAACCAGTTGTTCCCACAACCCAAACAGGCATAGCTGAGACCCCAATCAATGCCAATAATTTTGAGCTAAAACCTAGTCTAATTCAAATGGCACGGGACATCACATTCAGAGGAACTCCACACGAAGATCTGCATAAGCATATCCGCTCTTTCCTAGAAATTAGCAGGATGATAAAAATAAATGGAGTCTCTTCTGATGCCATTAGACTGAGATTGTTTCCTTTTTCTGTGCAAGACAAGGCTAAAGACTGACTGGAGTCACTTACAACTAGAAGCATAACCACATGGGATGAGTTGGCCCAAGCTTTTCTAAATAAAATTTTCCCTCCTACAAAGACGAGCAGATTGAGAACAGAAATTGGCACATTCAATAAGAGAGAGGACGAGTAGTTATTCGAATCATGGGAACGTTATAAGGAGTTTCTACGAAAGTGTCCCCAAAATTGGTATCCTGACTGGTTACAGATCCAGTTGTTCTACAACGGGTTGACCAGTACGACGAAATCCATCTTGGATGCTGCTGCTGGCGGCTCAATCTTTGCTAAAACTGTTGATGCTACCAGGGCATTATTGGAAGATATGGCTGCCATGAGTTATAATTGGCCTTCAGAACGGTCTCCATCTAAAGTGGTTGGTGTCTATGAACTCGATGAGGTAAACGCTTTAAAGGCGTAGATGGCCACTTTAACTAATGCCATTAATCTCTTGTCTATAGGTACCCAACCATCAATTGCATCCATGGCGGTTTGTAATGCACTCACTTCATGGGAGGTACCTAACTCTGAGCAGGCAAATTATGTGCGCCAAGCTAATCACTTTCAAGGAACCCATCAAAATACCTATCAGATGAACCTACCCACTCATTATCACCCAGGTTTTCGAAATCACGAAATTTTTTCTTACGCTAGTAACAAAAATGTTTTGCAGGCACCTCTAGGTTTTTTTAAAAGAAATCATCTGTGGAGGCTTTGCTTGGGGATTTCATAAAAGAATCTAGGAGTAGAACCAACTTCCTGGAGAGCACGGTAACGAGTCATAGGAAAGCTATCCAGAACCTTGAGGTTCAGGTTAGCCAGATAGCTGCTACATTGAATATGATGAACAAAGTAGCTTTCCCTAGCTGTACGGAGAAGAACCCAAGGGCAGAGTGCAATTCAATAACGTTGAGAAGTGGGAAAATGTGGTGCATCCTCTAACAGACCAGATAGAGGAACAAGTAGTATTGAGTCTACCAACTGATAAAGAAATTCAAGGAAAAATGGGTGATGTTTCTATATCATCCAATTCAGGGAGTAATTCTGGACCTTCTCCTAGTGTATTGAATAAAATTCCTTATCCACAGTGTTTCAGAAAAAGAAAGGAAATGATTAGTTTGTTAAGTTTTTGGATATCTTTAAGAAACTTCACATTAACATTCCTTTTGTAGATGTGTTGGAACAAATGTCAAACTATGTGAAGTTCATGAAGGAGATGTTGTCTTCAAAGAAGAAATTTGAAAAGTACAAGACAATGAGCTTGAACGAGGAATGTAGTGTCATATTACAAAAGAAGCTATCGCAAAAATTGAAGGATCCTGGGAGTTTCACGATTCCTTGCACTATAGGGAATCTGACGGTAAATAAAGCCTTATGTGACTTAGGAGCCTCAATTAATCTGATGCCTTCATCTTTTTATAGGAAACTGAACATAGGAGAGGTGCAGCCGACAATGATATCCTTGCAGTTGGCAGATTGTTCCCTCACTTACCCTCGTGGTGTAGTAGAGGATGTTCTGGTTAAGGTCGGCGATTTCATATTCCCAGCGGATTTTGTGGTCCTAGACATGGAAGAAGATGCTGAAATTTCTATTATCCTTGGATGACCATTCCTAGCCATTAGTAGAGCATTGATTGGTGTTTATGATGGCAACTTCGGGTAAATGATGAAGAGGCAAAGTTCAACATTTTTCGTTCTTTCAAGCCTAATGAACCTATAAGTTTGTGCCAAGAGATCAAGGATGTAGATGGTAAAAATACTGAACAATCTCGTGGTAAAGAAAAAGGCAAGGAAAAGGTAAGTTGTCCTGAACAAACTCCTGAGAAAAGTACAATAAATTTTCTGGATTATATTCGTAAGGGGGATATTGAAGTTGTAGATGAGGGGAGAGAAGACTATGTTTTTTTTTATAACTGTTCTTCGACTAATTTTTTATGTCAATGCCAATGTGGGAGAAAGTAATATATTTTAGGTGTTGTTGTGCACAGAATGATGAAACCACCCTGAAAGTTGTCTGAATTGGAGACCTAGTCTAGCTAAAGACGTTAAACTAAGCGCTTCTTGGGAGGTAACCCAAGTGTTCTAGCTTTATTTCAGCTGGTATTTGATTAGTCTGTTTGTTTTTAAGATAGAGAGCCACCTCGTGATTGTTTTTTTTTTTATCTTTAGGTTGGAGATGATGCTCAAGTGTTTTCAAGCACTAGTTCGCCATCCAGTTTTGTGGATCCTTACTCGTTACCCAGGCTTGTATCACTCATCTGTTGTGTGACTGTTCTAGATGTTATGCATTGGTGACAATACATCCTTTTAAGTTTAGAATTAATCATTTTGTGAATAACGAGGTTAATTTGAAGCAATTTGGAGTTGATTTGTGTTGGGAATGGTGTCTTAAATCTCCTGGTAGTCTCGTAGTTTTTAAACTCTATAAACATATTTTTATTAATAAAATAAGTGTTATTTTATAAGCATTTACTCAATACAATAAACTAAGATCTGAGGTTATTTATGAAAATTTAAACAAGTAGATAGAGACATATAGGTGGATCTTGTTTAAATTAATAACCTAAATGGTCTGTAATAGATGGATAAGGAGGGATACCTTATCTTGGTGACACTACGGATACGACCCGCTTTATAGATGTTACAAGTGTTGTAAAGTGCTACAAATGATCTGATTTTGATCATTCATGTGGAGACATGCGAGCGGGGGTGTCCTATATAAAGAGTTTGTATAAGACTGGACCACGAAATGATTAGTCTCTTTATATAACACCATTGATAATAGAGACTTACATTTCACTAGGATGACCATAGGTGACATGACCTGAATCCTAAGTGAGTTGGGAACTCCTGCCTATGAGAGTGGTCCTTTGATTTATATGGGTGAGAGTGGCCAGATTGCCAACTCAACAAGCCTACCATTTTGGAGATTCGTCTGATTGGGGAGTTGGGAACTCAGCTACACAAGACGAAATTCACTCCTTCCCCGAATGAGGGGTAAGTAGATAAATTGCTCCCTTAAGGGCTGATTTCGCATCTTGAACATAGTAGCCACACCTTCTCTTTGGAAGAGAGGACTCAGTCATAGTGGGACTATGACTTATTGTTCATTAGAGGAATCAGTGGTACTTAAAGAGTTAGATGTAACTACAGGGGCAAAACGGTAAATTGACCCAACTATACTTACGAGCGATTTGTGAAGGGTCATCATAAGGTGTATTGGTTATATCCAATGGACATAGAAATATATTTGTAATGCGAAGAGTGCAACTGTCGGTCCTTAGTGGAGTGCCCAGTAGTTAACGAATGGTGGATATCGTGATTAAAGAGTTTAGTTAGTTATTCACGTATCGTTGGAGCTTCAAGCTACATGTTCATAAGGTCCCCTTGGTAGCTCAATGGATTCAAGTTGAGAATCGAATTTTGGGTTAGTTTGAAGTGTTCAAATTAACAAGAGGAATTTGATTATATATGATATAATTAAATTAATTAAATTATATGTGATATAATTGATATGATGTATTTGATACATTATTTAATCGAAGGAATTAACATAAATATGATTTATATTAAATGCCATAAAATAGAAAAAGAATTATGGTTTATATGTTGCATATGATGCAATATTAAAACTATAGGTTATAAATATAATATGATAAGTTAGTTATTGTGTTTATTTATAATTTATTAATTATATGATAATTAATAATTATTTTTCTTAATAACCGACTTGAGTGGGAGGTTATTTGCGATTTTATGGTAACTATAAGATAAAAGGAAAAATAGTTTTCAAAACCATTCAGTCGAAACATCTCGCAATAAAAATCACTATCGAGTAAAAAAGGTTTTACTAAGGGATAATATTAGAGAGCATAAGCGATCGAGCGTTGAGTTACTATACGATAGCACTCGTTTACTACACGATCGAGTATCAAGTCTATGCAATAGGCTTCTTCTTCTACATGATCGTTTGACAATACTCAATCGGTTACTTCCTCCATTCCTCTATCCAAAATCAAACATAGCCCACAACTCCTAGATTCTCACACTGAGAATACCAAGGTAATCTTGTGGTGATGTCTTGTTTACTCATTGGTGATCGAGGATCGAGTTTCACTCGGTTGTGATCGAGGATTTTCCAATTTGTGCTTTTTTTTGTGTTAATCGTTGTGTTCGAGTTCTTGTTTGGATATGTTGGAGACTGATCGAGGGAAATACGTGAAGAAAGAGTTCTTCAAAGGTATTGTACTAGATCCCCTTGTATTTACTTAAGAAGCATGCTGTAATTTATTCATTATGCATAACTGTTTTTGTATGACTATAAATGTATGTGTTCTTTCTCAATGGAGTTTGGAACGAACCGCTTCCGCTTACTGGTTCTCTAGTTTTAGAGTTCCTTCAATTGGTATCAGAATCAGGTTGTTTTGATATTCCAAATTCCATTGTTGTATTGAATGACATTTACAGTCTTGATGGGTTTTAAGTATTCTACAATGCATTTAAGTGTTAAGTGTGATTGTGGATGCTATTGTTGATGGATATTTTCAGGATAATTGCCTCTGTTTAAAGCTTTCTTTACATTTCAAAAGTTAATTTGTAAGGGCCCCTGTATTTTTGGGCATAATTAACAAGCAATCGAGTCTGTATTCAAGTTTTTTGTTTTGTTTGAATCGTTCGTGATGAAGCTTCAAACGCATGGAGATGTTGTTTGCTTCGAGGAAGAAGACCAAAGGTTGGTCTCATCGGGTAGCCCAGGCTAAACGATCGTTTAGATTTAGCTATGCGGTCGTGTAGAAAAGTTCTACTCGATTGTGTAGTATTTACTAAACGATCGCATAGCTAATGCTACACGATTGAGTAAAGAGTTTACTTGATCGTATTGCATTGGCTACTCGATCGCATAAACGCTCGAGGTAAACGATCGCATAGAGTATATGATACTCGACGCATGGTGAGTGCACTAAACGATCGTGTAGACCAATATACTTCATTGCATAGTCACTAGCTACTCGATCATTCGGTATAGATACTCGACGCCTGCTCCTCGATCGTTTAGACAATCATGCTTCATCGCATAGTCAGCTGTACGATCGCTTGGCATGCGTTCCTTGATGTGCGCTACATGATCGCGTGGCCTTCATGCTCATCGCATAGTCCAAAGGCACTCGATCCACATTGCACGATCGTTTATACTCGATAGGCTTTACTCGACGATCACAAGGAGCTGCTACACGATCAAGTGACGAGGCTTTGCCCGGCGGTTCAAGACCCAGTTTTCCTATTTGAACCGGTTGACTTAATGCTCTTTGTAATAGTTAGCTTTATTTTTCCTGTTTTGAGAATAATTATCCTGGTCCATCAATTTTTATTTAATGTACATGAGATGTATGTTTGTTTATATGCCATAATATATGACATATAGTTTTAAAACCCACCATAGGTTATGCATTTATTCATGCATTATCTTTGTATTATAAGTGTTATTGCATAGAAGTTTGCATGTTAAATTACATTAAAGCATGCTCATGCATCATATAATATAAGAGTTATAATATATGCATGCATTAAGCATATCCATGCATTATCATTATATTATAAGTGTTATAGTATAAGGGTGTGTGAGAGCATGTATGCTTAGTTCATTACTTCATTATATAAGAGTTATATAAAGTAGTAATGAATGAACATTGCATAAAGCATGACACTTAGGTTAATTTATAAAAGTTATAAATTTCTTGTGGATATCTAACTTAACAATGTGGTTGACTTTGATTGTTTCATTTTTTATAAGAGTTCTAATTAATGAAATTAAAATTAAAATCAATAAGAAAGAGTTGCATGCAAACTTAGGCTTTAATCATGTTTTAAAAGAGTTTTAAAATTTGATTGAGACAGACCTAAGATCATGATTCTAATGAGATTAGATACCTAAGTTTAATCTTTTAAATCGGAATAATAGGATTAAATTGATTTGTATAAAAGATTAAATTTGTAATAAATCTATCTATAAGGGACCTTTTGTCTAAGGTGGGTTCTGGCTAAGCTGGGGTATTTAAGCTGACAGAAACGAAACACCCCTACCTGGGAACCTACCTGGAAAGGTAAATTAGATAGATTTGCTACAAGCATGCAATTGTTGATTAATACTCATTAAAGTGTTTAATGAATGTTGATCAAAGTTGTTTAACTTTCCAAAGTAAGTGTTACTTTTGGGCAAACATAAACAGACACTTAGTAAAAATAATTAGCCATGTTTTTCTAAGTGAATTAAACCCTAGGTTGTTAAAATACTCAGTGGGAAGAAAAGATATATATGATATGTCAATTTTGATGGAACATAAAGAACGCATGCACAGCGGAAGTGATGAAATCGACAACATTCTAATTGCAATAAAAACAAGAATAAGCATGCAAAATGGATGGAGAATACAACCTTGAAGACTCCACTGCAATCTTTCTCTCCCGAGCTCGATCGACACCACCAACGGTAAATCCCCTATTCCCTAGTTGAAGAACACGATGGTGGGACCGTTATGTTAGTGAAAATAAGGGAATTTCAATATAGAAAGAAGGAGAGTAAAGAGAAATTAGGTGGAAGATTTTAGGTCAAAAGATGTGGAAGCATTAGTCTTGCAAAATTAAAAAACAAAGCCTTTTGTAGAGAAAACACATGCAAAATCCTATTTTGCATGTCTTCTACCTCAAACTCCATTAGCATGTAATCTCTAGGTGTCATGCTTGGGAAATGTCCACTTTGATGGAAAAATCGACATGCGCAGTGGAAATAAGAATCGATTTTACTCTAATTGCCCAAAATAAACATGTAACCCTAAAAGAATTAATTAGGGTTATTTTGAAATAATATCTTTGAATCTCACGAAACTCGTCTATCTCTACCCGAACACGAATGGACCACCACTAGAGCTGACCTACTATTCTCTGGACTTAGAACCGGGTTGTGGGACCCGATGGAAGAAGAACCTGAGAGAGAGAAAAAGAGATCGAAAAAGTATAGTGAAATTGGGTTGGGTTTGGTTTTTTTTTCATCCCAATTTTAAGAACTAATTTTGCAAAATCTCCAAAACTTTTTAATCCAAAAACACAAGCCCATATTTATAGAAAAGTGCCATGCAAAATTGCATGAAAAAACTTCACAAAAACCCAACACCTAGAATCCACTATCTAAGTGGGCTTAATATCTCCACTATAAGCCAACACCTAGCCCACTATTTTGTTAGTGGAATTATCCAACAAAAGATTGGATTTTCCCATTAACTTTAGTCAAAGGGTAAAATAGTCATTTGGTCAAAGTCAAACTTTGACCAAAAAGTCAACATTTTGACCTTTTATGATTTTTTCCGTGTTGACTAATTTTGACCTCCTGAGCATGAATCCGCATTCATTTTCTCGAAATACAAATCAAATTTGAATATAAGGTCGGTCAAAGTTTGGCTTTTCAAAGTCAAAATTCAACTCTTTGACTTTTTACATCTTTGACCATTTCTATTATTTCCGAGCTTCCCAATATGAACATATTCGTATTCTTGATATTTAAATCACATTTAAATATCAAAGCTGTATCTCTAAACTAAAAAAGAGACCACTATATCACATATACTTGTCGGTTTCTCTCTCCTCACCTAATTCGAACAATTCGAACTATTCTATCATTCTGTTCTAAGTTTATTCCATATGAGCTAGTAGAGAAACCTAATGGACCTACAGATCATGGGCTCCAACGATCTAAGATTAGCTGGCTAAACTCTTTAGATGGAGCTAATCAACATTCGTTAACTAATGGGTCATTCCACTATAGTCCCATAGTTGCACTCCCCTCACTATAGATATATTTGTGTCCATTTGATATAACCATGATTAGTAAGCTAATTCTTCACAAGTTGTTCGTAATCTTGGCTGGGTCATAAAAACCATTTTACCCCCGAGACTACATCTTATTCCTTTAGTTCCACTGATCCTCTAATGAACAATTGGTTTAAGGTCCAACCTATAAACCGAACCGTCTCGGGCCAATAAGAGGGTGGGGCCCCTTGTTCAAGACCTGGATTCAGTACTAAAGGGAACAACCTATCTACTATCCCTATAACGGGTAGGAGTGAATTCCATCTTGCACCCTATGTTCCCAGATATCCACCTGATCTTACCCCTGAAATGGGAGGCTTATTGGGTCAGCGATAATGAGCTGCCCTCACCTATGCAGATCTAAGGATAATTCCGTGTAAACAGGAGTTCATAGTTAGCTCAAGATTAAGATTAAGTTACCTAGGTCATCAATTAACGAAATAGTCAATTTTATACATTAAATGGCATTTAGAACGTAAAAGTGACTATTTCATGGTTTAGTCTTATGTAAACTCTTTACATAGGATGCCCCCATTTTCATGTCTCCACATGAACGGTTTAGGATCACATCGTTTGTACTAACTATAAAATGGGCCGCATCCGTAGTGTCCCCAGAATAAGGCGCCCAACCTTATTCATATACTATAGACCATTTTGGCTATATACATTTGAACTTGATCCACATTTATGTCACTACATAAAGTTCAAACTTAAACTTAATAGCCTCAAAACCTTAGTTTATAGGATTCATGAATATAGAATTTAAATTTACTAAAGATTTTCAATAACTGCTTTATTGAACAAGAATATGATATTACAAACTATGAGTTTTAGGACATAAAATCCAACACAATTAATTAGTGGGAAAATCCAACAATTGGATTTTTCCACTAACTAATTTTTTTTATTAAAAATGAAATATAATTTCTTCAAATTTTGGAAATTATTTAATCAAAACAATTTCAATTAAAAAAAACAAATTTAATATCATATATTAAATTGTTTAAGACACCTAGCTTTGATTAATCACATTAATCAAGTTTAAAAAATACTTTCATGCTAATGATTAAGTATACTCTAAAAATTAATTAATTAATAAATAAATTATTTAATTGTAAATTATATCTCATATAAAATAAATTTTTTCCTAAAACTCGAATTTGAATATTTCAAATTCTTACATCACCAAGTTCTTCAATTTTGTCCGTATTGAGCTAGTAAGGAGACCCGATGGACCTATAGATCATGGGCTCCAATGATCTGAGACTAACTGGTCAAACTCTTTAACCTAGTTAATCAACATTCGTTAACTAACAAGACTGTCCGTTATAGCCTGTAGTTGCACTCCCCCAACTGTAAATATATTATGTGTCCATTTGATATAACTGCCATCAATAAGTTGATCCTTCACAGGTTGTTCGTAACCACAACTAGTCAAATACCAAAACACCCCTGAGTTACATCTTTTCTCCTTAAGTACCACTATCTTTCTAATGAACAATTGATTTAGGATCATAATCAATAAATCCATTCCCTCTCAGGCCAACGAGAGGATGGGGCTCCTTGTTTAAGACCCAGGATCAACCCTTAAGGGAACAACCTTTCTACTATCCGTAAAATGGGTAGAAGTAAATTCTATCTTACAAATTCTATGTCCCTAGCCATCTGTCTAGTCTTATCCCTCAAATAGGAGGCATATTGAGTAGTGATGCTGGGCTTACCCTCACCTATGCAGATCAAGGGACAATCGTGAATAAATAGGAGTACATAGACAGCTCAGGATTCAGATCAAGTTATCTAGGTCATCAAGAAGTGAAATTAATCAGTGTTTATAGTAATCGATGTTAATACGTAATAATGATTATTTCGTGGTTTGTCTTACATAATCTCATCGTGTAGAACACCCCCGCTCACATGTCTCTACATGAACGAACTGATCACATCGTTTATGACACTTTACAATATTTGTAACAATCATAAAGCGGGCCATATTCAATAGTATATCCAGAAATAGGTACCCAACCTAATCCAAAAACTATAGACGATTTAGGCTATTTTACTAGAACTTGATCAAGTTTATGTTTCCACATAAAGTCCAAGTATTCATAACAATAGCCAAGGGTTCATAGTTTATTAGATTTAGAGTTATTAAACAATCAACAACATTTGTTTGAATAAACTTCATATATGTTTACTGTTTACAAAACTATGAGTTTTATGACATACAACCCAACAAATTCCACTCATGTTTCTCCCTTAATGTTCACACCATGAGATTCATGCTTGGCCTCGTGGCGCCCTGGGAGTGTCCCCCTTCGGATGGTATTTGCATGGGTCAATATCAAGGTTAATGGAGAGAGTATTTATAGTAAGTGGGAGAAGGATGTGTGTCAACATGCCTTGCGGTCTCTTTCATTGGTTTGCACCATGAGACCTTCTTGCACGGCCTTGAGGTGGCCTAGGAGCATCCCCCTTCGGATGGTTTGTGCGGTTGGTCAATATCAAGGCGAACTCCAGAAATGGATAAGGTCGTTTTAGTTTTTGCTCCAATCGATTTTTTCCCTTCGGATTGGCTGCTTGGGGCGGAACTCTCGGATCTAAAATGAAGGGTCACACTTATGGAAAATTGTTAAGAAAGTTAATAATTTCTTGACCTAATCAATGATGGCTAATCGTTATAGAAATAAGAGTTATTCTAATATAATGGTTAATTGAGATTGTCTCAATTCAGTAGAGGGATAAATTGACTACCCTTTGGTGGCTTTTGTCCTAAACCACTGAAGCATCATTACAAAACTAGATGTATTATAGGGTTCATTTAGATTTTGCTAAACCTAATTGGGTTTGTTTTAAAAGAGTAATGCTAAAATCTAACGGTGATCAATATGTTTGTTTTTTTCAGCAACATGTCAATGTTTGATTTTCCGTTATTGCCTTTTCTAATTTGACCGATTACATGATGTGGAAAAAGTCCATTAAAACATATTTCATGGTAAATGACCTTGATTTTGTCATGTTTGAGGAATTTCTTCAAGTCCCAAACCCTGATGCACCACGAAATGTTCGTAATGCATATGAGGTGTGGATAAAGGCTAATTCGATGGCCCGACTTCACATTTTGGCAAGCATACCTGATGCATTGGCCAAAAGGTTGAGAACATGGTCATTGCACATGAGATCTGATGGAACACGAGACATACACAGTGGAAAAAGGACCTAATTACACTCTAATTACTTTTACTTAAAAGGAAATTAGCATGCAATTGAAGGAAAAAAAACAGTAAATTAAAATGGACAGCATACAACCTTTGAAGCTCCCGAAAACTGCTTTTCCTCGCTGAATCTCGACCAGAACTCTTCCGAACCACCACTAGAGTTGACCTACTATCCTCGACTTAGAACTGGATTGTGGGACTCGGTGGATGAAGAGACCGAGAGAGAGAAAGAGATGGAAAAAGATATGGATTTTTCTTTTTGGGTTTGGGTTATCTTTTCCTCAAAATAGTGTTTTTTTCAAGCCCAAATTTGAAAACAATTTTGGCAAAATGGAAAAAAAAAAATTCATCCAAATTGAAAGCCCAATTTATACAAAAACAGCCATCCAACATTTGCATGAAACAAATCCATAAAAACCTAACACCTATAATCCATTATCTTAGTGGGCTTAATATCTCCACTATAAGCCAACACCTAGCCCACTATTTTGTTAGTAGAATTATCCAACAAAAGTTTGGATTTTCCCACTAACTTTAGTTAAAGGGCAAAATAGTCATTTTGTCAAAGTCAAACTTTGACCAAAAAGTCAATATTTTGACTTTTTATGATTTTTTCCATGTTGACTAATTTTGACCTCCCGAGCATGAATCCGCATTCATTTTCTCGAAATTCAAATCACATTTGAATATAAGGTCGGTCAAAGTTTGACTTTTCAAAGTCAAAAGTCAACTCTTTGACTTTTTACATCTTTGACCATTTCCATTATTTTCGAGCTTCCGAATATGAACGTATTCATATTCTTGATATTTAAATCACATTTAAATATTAAAGTTGTATCTTCTAAACTGAAAAACCGACCACTATATCACATATACTTGTCGGTTTCTCTCTCTTCACCTAATTCGAACAATTCGAATTATTCTATCATATTGTTCTAAGTTTATTCCATATGAGCTAGTAAGGGAACCTAATGAACCTATAGATCATGGGCTCCAACGATCCGAGATTAGCTGGCTAAACTCTTTAGATGGAGCTAATCAACATTCGTTAACTAACGGGTCATTCCACTATAGTCCCGTAGTTGCACTCCCCTCACTATAGATATATTTGTGTCCATATGATATAACCATGATTAGTAAGTTAATCCTTCACAGGTTGTTCGTAATCTGGCTGGGTCATAAAAACCGTTTTACCCCCAAGACTACATCTTGTTCCTTAAGTTTCACTGATCCTCTAATGAACAATTGGTTTAAGGTCCAACCTATAAACCGAATCCCTCTCGGGCCAAGGAGAGGGTGGGGCCCCTTGTTCAAGACCTGGATTCAGTACTAAAGGGAACAACCTATCTACTATCCCTATAACGGGTAGGAGTGAATTCCATCTTGCACCCTATGTTCCCAGATATCCACCTGATCTTACCCCTGAAATGGGAGGCTTATTGGGTCAGCGATAATGAGCTGCCCTCACCTATGCAGATCTAAGGATAATTCCGTGAACAGGAGTTCATAGTTAGCTCAAGATTAAGATTAAGTTACCTAGGTCATCAATTAACGAAATAGTCATTTTATACATTAAATGGCATTTAGAACGTAAAAGTGACTATTTCATGGTTCAGTCTTATGTAAACTCTTTACATAGGATGCCCCCATTTTCATGTCTCCACATGAACGGTTTAGGATCACATCGTTTGTACTAACTACAAAATGGGCCGCATCCATAGTGTCCCCAGAATAAGGCGCCCAACCTTATTCATATACTATAGACCATTTTGGCTATATATATTTGAACTTGATCCACATTTATGTCACTACATAAAGTTCAAACTACATTAAATAGCCTCAGGACCTTAGTTTATTGGATTCAAGATTACAATTTCAATAACAATTTTATCGAAAAACAAAACAGAATATGTTTATTAATTTACAAACTACGAGTTTTAGGACATAAAATCCAACAAGATCATGGACTCGTTACAAAAATTGTTTGAACGTAAGTTCTCACTTTTTAAGCAAAATGGGATTGATAATAATGAAACCAGTGGTGTCAGTTCCTAAGATAATCTCCAATCCTTCTTGGATGTCAAGGGACTAACAGAGAAAGCAATTGTTGCTGACTTTGATGAAGTTCATTGATGAGAATTGTCCTCTAGAATGGAACTTGGAGTTTATAATCTAGGTTATGATACTGATCCCACTACTCTTTAGAAAAGGAAGAAATATGAAGACAATAAATGTGATTTTTTTGTCTTAGAGACATGCTTGGTAGAGAATGATGATTCTGCCTGGATAATTGATTCAAGTGCTACTGACTACATATGTTCTTCCCAGCTGTACTTACGAGCGATTTGTGAAAGGTCATCGCACTGTTGATTGGTTATATCCAATGGACATAGAAATATATCTGTAGTGCGAAGAGTGCAACTATCAGTCTTTAGTGGAGTGCCCGACAGTTAACGGATGATGGATATCATGATTAAAAAGTTTAGTTAGTCATTCACGTACCGTTGGAGCTTCAAGCAACAGGTCCATAAGGTCCCCTTGGTAGCTCAATGGGTTTAAGTTGAGAATCAGATTTTGGGTTAGTTTGAAGTGTTCAAATTAACAAGAGAAAATTTGATTATATATGATTTAATTCAATTAATTCAATTGTATGTGATATAATTGATATGATGTATTTGATATATTATTTGATTGGAAGAATTAATATAAATATGATTTATATTAAATGCTATAAAATAGAGAAAGAATTGTGGTTTATATGTTGCATATAATGCAATATTAAAACTATAGGTTATTAATATAATATGATAAGTTAGTTATTGTATTTATTTATAATTTAATAATTATATGAGAATTAGTAATTCTTTTTCTTAATAGCCTACTTGAATAGGAGGTTATTTGCGGTTTTATGGTAACTGTGAGATAAAAGGAAAAATAGTTTTTAAAATCATTCAGTCGAAACATCTAAAAAAAAAAAATTAATATCGAGTAAAAAAAGGTTTTACTAAACAATAGTATTAGAGAGCATAAATGATCAAGCGTCGAGTTACTATACGATAGTACTTGTTTACTACATGATCGAGTATCAAGTCTATGTGATAGGCTTCTTCTACTATACAATCATTTGATCACATACTCGATCGTTTACTTCCTCCATTCCTCTATCCAAAATCAAACAGAGCTCACAACTCCTAAATTCTCACACCAAGAATACCAAGATAATCTTGTGGTGGTCGTTGGTGATCGAGGATTGAGTTTTACTTGACCAGGATCGAGGATCGAGTTACCAGTTCGTGTTGTTTGTTGTGTTATTCGTTGCGCTTGAATTCTTGTTTGGAAACTTTGGAGATTGATCAAGGGAAATACGTGAAGAAAGAGTTCTTCAAAGGTACTATACTCAATACCCTTGTATTTACTTAGAAGAATGTTGTAATTTATTCATTATGCATAACTTTTTCTGTATGACTGTAAATGTATGTGTTCTTTCTCAATGGAGTTTGGAACGATCCACTTCTGCTCACTGGATCTCTAGTTTTAGAGTTCCTTCAATTTGAACATCCGGGCTTCAAAAGAGTTGAAAAGGCCAAAATGTCGATCCGCTCACTGGATCGTTGAGTACTATCGAGTAAAAGGTTATTGAGTAATCAAGAAAATTTTATCGAGTTAACGAGCATAGAGTAGCGAGTATCTGGCAGTAAACTCAGCGTTGCAATGCTACTCCAAGCGTCACGATGCTCTGAGTTAAATCATCGCTAGCGTTCGAACACATCTCAACACTTGAACTACAACGCTTGAAGATAGAAGCATCAGCATTATAACACTTCTTTAGAGTGTTGTGACGCTACGATCTTTGATGAACATGGAGCAGAATGCATGCGTAAGTGAGCGTTGGACCACGCATTGGACTTCAACGCTGACGCTTCCCCTTCGCCACATCAGCATTGCAACGCTATTCCAAGCGTCACAACGCTACGTTGATCACTATATATACCTCTTCTCGACCCTAAGTCAAAATATGTCGATTCTTGGAAGTGAATGCATGGAGGCCAAAGCTAGACTTCCTTCTTCTTCTATTCCCTTCAAGTATCCTTAAGTTAGTTTTGCTTTTTATTTTTGAGTTGTAATCGATGAATTAAAGGTTCGTTCTTAACTTGTCTATGAATTGAGAGGTAATCTCTATCTAATTTCTTTGAGCAAGAGCCTTATGTTAATTTCTTGAAGGTTTTCTAATTAATTTAACTGTACTCTTGTGAATTCTTTGGATGGATTCGTTTTAATATTAATAGAGTTTCGATGAACTTTTTTGACAAACTAATTTGTTGAAATTTTTGTTTGCAAAATCGTCATAGCCTGTGCAATATTGTTGATTAAGTTGCATGTATTAGGATTGCATGTGTGAAGTCTAGACTTTTCCTGACCAAATGCATGTATGCCCTAATATAATCTTTTCCAAATAAATCATGGTATAAGATATGGCTTTTTAGCTTGAAGTATGTCTCAACAATTGAACCCTTTCTTAATGCTTTTCAGTTTTAACTTGTATGTTGCTAAGAAGGAAAAGTTTTAAACTGAATTAGGGCTGGTTTGGATTTTTATCAGAATTGGCTAATTGGGCTATTAAATTTTCTAATAGGTTGAGGGTTGACAGATTCAGTGTAATTAATTGATGTCTAATGAAAGAAATTGCATAGGAACTCTCTCTTGCTCTAGAAATAAGATAGACTCCTATTCTAGATTACATTTACCATTTTATTTTAATTTCACACATTTATCTCTTCCACATCAAAACCCACCATTTATCGCTCTAGTTATAAAGTTAACTTAACGAAACCAATTGCACTTCTCTGCGATCGACTCGAACTTACCACTGTTGCTACGATTGAGTAGTGATAGGAATAGTTTGGTATTATAAATTTTCTTTTGTTTCAGTTTGGTGTCGAATTAACAACATCGATTCTCGATCCGAACAAGAAGTGTCCTCCATCTTCTAGTCCCAACATAAACCAAATTTTTCGAGATGCATGTGATAGATGGGTCAAAGCTAATGAGAAGGCTCGAGTTTATATTTTAGCCAGTGTATCTGATGTACTGTCTAAGAAACACGAGAAGTTAACTACTGTAAAAGAGATCATGGACTCTTTACAGGGCCTGTTTGGACAACCATCCACATCTACCATACATGACGCAATTAAATTCGTTTACAACTGTAGAATGAAAGAAGGAACCTCCGTAAAGGAACTTGTTTTGAACATGATGGTTCACTTCAATATTGCAAAAGTGAACGGAGCTGTCATGAATGAGAAGAGTCAAGTTGGATTCATCATGCAATCTCTTCTGAAGAGATATTTTCAATTCAAAATGAATGCCATGATGAATAAGATAGAGTACAACTTGACGACACTTCTCAACGAACACCAGATTTACAAATCTTTATTGAAAAATAAAGGTTCAGAGGCAGAAGCAAATGTTGCTTCCACTTCAAAGAGGAAACCCCAGAAAAATCGTCTTATGGGAGTAAATTGGCCCTTCTTTCTCCAAGAATAGAGGTATTCAAAAGAAAAAGAAAAAAACTGTGAAGGGGAAGGCTCCAACTGCAACAAAAGGGAAGAAAAAGGGATTTTCCAAAGGAAAATGTTTCAATTGCAACGAAAATGAGCATTGGAAAAGAAATTTCCTTAAATATATTGCCGAGAAGAAAGCTGAAAAAGAAAGACAAGGTAAATTAGATTTAATAGTTATTAGACATGTATAGTGGATAATGAAGATTCTACCTGGATATTGGATTCATGAGCCACTAATCATGTTTGTTTTTCTTCTCAGGAAACTAGTTCCTGGAGGTAGCTTGAAGAAGATGAGATTACTCTCCGGTTGGATCAGGGGAGTGCATCTCAGCGAAAGTAGTGCAAGCTGTTGAGTTAACTTTTGGAAATAGATATTTGTACTTAGAAAATGTTCTTTATGTACCTTCTTGTAAAAGAAATTTGATATATATTTCCTGTTTGTTGGAACATTTGTACAATGTAAATTTTTGTCATAATGAAACATTCATACAACGTTGAGTAATGAGAGAATAAATACAATAAACTAGGGCATCAGATACCCAGTATAAGGCTGAGTACCTTATCCTTATGACACTATGAATATGGCCCACTTTGTATTTGATACAAATACAATGATCTAACACGTTCGAGTAGGTGACACATGAGTGAGGGTATCCTATGCAATGAGTTTGAATAAGACTAGACCACGAAATAGAAACCAGTAGATGTAACACTGTTAACTAGTTAGGTTCTTGATGCATTGTGAATGTGATGAAATAATGGTGTATATTGCGATGGTGGTGTATGCGTTGCATATGCAAGTTTTCCTAGTAAAATCCAAGTATAAATCCTACTAGGTTTCCTGGTAAGCCCAGGGTCGAACATAGGGACTACTGAGTTACTTATGCGACGGTAAATTCCGATTTCTTTGCGGTGACAAAAACAATAAGTTGGTTGGTATGTTGTGTAAAGTATAAATCCTATGCAGCGGAATTGAGTAAAGAGTTAATGACAGCGAAAGTTACAATGAGTATGCATGGAACGGGTTGAGAAGGGATTTAACTAACATTTCCTAAGATTGCGTTCAAGTCAATAGCATGTCATCTCTCAATGCAAATGCCATAGTTCCTAATTCTAGGATGCATGCGATGTATACGATGATGTCTATAGGACTTATGTCTAAGCCTCTATTCTTGTCTATGCGATGATGAATAATACACACATACACAAGGCGACCGCATACTATCATATCCTATTTCTAGGGTACATGCGATGCATGATAGCAAATAGAACTTATCTCTAAGTCTCTATCTCTTGCTTATGCAGTTCTAATCTATCTTTCTCAAGCCTAGATTCTAACCTGACTCTCTCAAGTCTAGGTTCTTTCTTTAGACTACTCTCTCAAGTATCTCTAAAGGGTGATAGACGCATACATAAGACAAGATGATCGCATAAAATGAAGGTCTTAGGTCATGCTAGCTAAGTGCTTCTCAACCCATTCAGAAATTTAGTTACTCATGCGCAATGTGAAGAGATTGAACAGATGTAAAGATGCAAATTCCATTTTATAAATAATTTAGAATACAAAACAACAATGGAGGATAGGGATAAGAAGCCCGGTAGTAATGTCTTGCTTCCCGAGGCTTTTACACTGTGTTTTACTCTACTCTGCCCAAAAGAATGTTCTTTCTTTTGCAAGTGTCGGCCCTCTCTCCACTCTCAGTGCTTCCTGGTAGTCTCTTGAGCTAACCAGGAATGATTTTTCTGTGTCTTCTTTCTTGCCTCGCCTCCGCCTTCTAAGTATAAGAATTACAGACTGCGGTTATCTATGATCTATCTTCTATGTATATGGCAAACTGTGTATATAACAAACTGTATATATCTCTCCGAACTCCTTTAATGAAGGTGGCCTTCGGTATTTATAGAGCTTCATGGTGAAGAGCTTTTCTCTCAAATGATTGCAATGATGGGAAGTCATTAAATCTTCTGTCTGATATGCCGATTAATGGTCACCAAAAAGTTGAATGTACTTGCTACAATGTGTCGTTAACGGCTTGTCAACTAAACTCGGATTCGACCGTCATCAACTTTCTGTCCCATCATGATTTATTAAGCTTTCACCTTGATGCGCTATCTTTATGCGGCCACCTTCTTGAGTAGATCTTCACGAACGCATACGATCGCATATATTTACAGTCACAATCTTCTAATGCACTCGGGCGTCGAATTCCTTGGATAACAATTTGCTTTGCGCCAATGCATTTTCTTGCACAACATAAATAAATTAGCTGCTTTAATGCGATGGGCACATGCGATTGCAATGTTCTTGACTTAATGCTTTTGGCCTCATCAAAATACAAAGAACATTCAATCCAAGAACTAAACGAAAGATTACCTCATTGATCCATAAACAAATCGATGGGATACATTCCAATACACGTTCATAATTTGAAAATAAAATAAAAACTAACCTAAAGATACTGAAAATTGAAGGGAATAGAAGAAGAATGAAGTTTAACTTTGGCCTCCATCGATTTGGCCTCCAAAATTCGGCATATTTCGATCTAGGGCCAAGAAGAGGAATATAAAGTGTTCAACACAGCGTTGCAACGCTTGGAATAATGTTGCAACTGTCACACCCCCTCCCAGATTACCCTTTTAATCTAAAAGAGGATATGACCATGGTAGTTACTAGCCCTACTGTCAGCACTCACCATCTTAGCCTTCTAATCTAAATGCCAACCTGTTAATCATTAATAATGTATGCATCCAGCATGCCTCCTTACGGTTCTACGTAAGATTATATAAACACATGCATTCAGCCATGACATAACATCTACGAAAAAAATATTTACAATTGGGCCCAAACATCTCTAACAAAGCCCTAGTCCCTCTCAAAACATGTGTACATAAACAGATCATCAACCTAAGTCTTCTTAATAAGCCGGGCCTTTCAGTGGCAAGCAGCAACAGGATCAACCTTGACGAATCTAACCGCTACCTATAAATGGAAAACACAAAAAATCTATGAGTTGGTAGCCCAGTGAGTGACTATAGAGTCATATTACATCATGCATTACATCACTATAAACATGTAAGTATATTGATGAGTATCTCAAGCAACTTTCTCTAAATATAGCTTTAAACCATTCTTGTACATCATTAAACATCATTATTCCTTAGTTGAGAATGAGCCTACCACGCTTTAGCTCCCAACGTCTAGGAGACCCATACTTCGGCCTCTCATTCAAAACTACCTACGTGCACGTGGAGTTTTCTAAGTACCGTCAATACCTTAGGTACTATTACCCAGATACCTTCTCCATGTTCTTCAGTATCGGGCTATTTTGTAGCATCAAATTAAGTTTCATTGCATATCATTTACACAAGAACTCATTCTATCATAACCTTCTTCTAGGAAGCATATTTCAACATTAGAAACTTAACTTTTGTAATGATTTCATAACATACCTTGGCCTGTGTTAAACATATACAAGTCGGGGAAGATACGTTAAGCTATTCAATAACCATTTGTTGCTTGAGGGAGTATAAATTCACCATTAACATCACTGTAACTTACTTGGCCTTATATGCATAAGTATTGAAAACATTAAGTTCACTTAGTCACTCACAGCTCGTCGGGGCTCTTAACGGTTTATACGCCTCACTTAGCTCTTCTTGGCCTGAAAGGACACAATTCCCAGTTAAAATACTTAGAATTCTTAGCAAAATACCTCAAATAGTTCATTTACTAATGGAACTTTCATCAACAAAGACAGCATTACTAGCGAGATAATCATCATGAGTGAATTCATCCTTATGAGCGAGATCCTCATGAGCAAGATCCTCATCAACGAGATCCTCATCAGCGAGATCCTAATCATGAGCGAGATCCTAATCATGAGCGAGATCAAGCTTTTCCTAGCAAAACTTTCATCCTGGCGATACTCACCTCCTCTAACAAGCTTTTCTTCCTCACCAACGAGATTCAGCCCACGTTTCTAGCGAGATTTCCTTCTTGAGCGAGATCTTCATACAAGATCAGCGAGATTATCATCCTAAGTGAGATCCTCATCCTCCTCTTCTCGCTCTCGCTCTCCAGGTGAAATGTTTGCTTGTTCTTCCCAAGCAGCTATGTGCTTCTGCATAGATTCTCCATTTCAACTTCAAAAATTCATAACTCAAAATCCAGAACTCTTTTCAAGAAACTTCCTTCTACAAACTTGTTTAGAATTGATTAACTTTCTTACCTTAAACTTTCAGCTAAAAATTCTTTATGGTTTGGCCTGAAGCTTCCAATCATCACCTCGAGCCCCGATTAATCTGAGATTCTGCCTCTTCTGTAAATTCTTCACTTTTGTTCTACTCCTTTTGCAATCTCTCTCTGGCAAGACAACCTCGAAAACTAGATTCTCCCAGCTTTCAAATGGCACCGATTTCACTAAATTTTCTCATGCCAATTGCCGAAACCATGCTTTTGAAATTTCACTTTCTTTTAATCTTCCTATCGCCTCCCGAGTTCAAGGATTAAACCAACACGTCACCCCCACATTTAGTGCCTCCAGCCAAAGCCAATTGGTGAACCTTTTCATTTAATGTGTTTTTCCCTCCCTTCCTCCATAACTCCTATAAATAACATGGATTTCTATTGGTTAAATATTTAATATAACATTTATTTGGCTAACATGCTTATCTAGGAAACTTAGAGTTCGGGGTTTACATTCATCTCCCCCTTAAAAGAAACTTCATCCTCGAAATTTACCTGACATGTCATTTGAAAAGTTGAGGATATCTCTTTCTCATTTTCTCTTCAGGTTCCCAGGTAACCTCCTTGATTCCATGATTACGCCATAGCACCTTCACCAAAGGAATCGTCTTATTTCTGAGTACCTGGTCTTTTCTATCTAAAATCTCGATGGCCTCTTCCTTGTAAGATAAATCTTCTTTGAGCTGTACTGGTTGTGATGCTAGTATGTGCATAGGATCAAGCACGTATTTCCTTAACATTGACACATGAAATACGTTGTGAATACGAGTTAGCTCCATCGGCAACTGCAATCTATATGCTGCTGGACCAACTCGTTCCACAATTTCATATGGTCTGATGTACCGGGGACTTAACTTTCCTTTTCTCCCGAACTAGAGAATTCCTTTCCATGGGGACAGCTGAAGAAATACCCGATCTTCGACTTCAAATTCTAGTTCTCTTCTTCGTTTATCAGCATAGCTCTTCTGTCTATCACGAGCCGCCTTAAGATTATCCCTGATAAGCTTCACATTCTCTGTTGTTTGTTGAACTAATTATGGACCCAATAATTGTCGTTCTCCGACTTCATTCCAGCATACTGGGGTTCTGCAAGGTCAACCATACAATGCTTCATAGGGAGCCATTCCGATACTAGAATGGTAGCTATTGTTATATGCAAATTTAATCAACGGTAATTGTGTATACCAACTTCCCTTGAATTGTAATACACAATCTCTCAACATATCTTCCAATGTCTGTATGGTTCTTTCCGACTGTCCATCTATTTGTGGATGAAAAACCGTACTAAAATGCAATTTAGTGCCCATAGCCTTTTGTAAACTAGGCCAGAATTTTGAAGTAAACCTCGAGTCTCGGTCTGACACTATCGACAAATCCAGAACTCTTTTCAAGAAATGTCCTTGTACAAACTTGTTTAGAATTGAGCTAACTTTCTTACTTTACAATTTCAGCCGAAACTTCCTTATGGTTTGGCCTGGAGCTTCCAATCTTCACTCGGGTCCTGATTAATCTGAGATTCTGCCTCTTCTGCAAATTCTTCACTTTTGTTCTTCTCCTCTTGCAATCTTTCTCCGAAAAGACAACCTTGAAAACTATATTCTCCCAGCTTTCAAATGGCACTAATTTCACTAAATTTGCTCATGCCAATTTCCGAAACTATGCTTTTGAAGTTTCACTTCCTTTTAATCTTCCTATCACCTCCCGAGTTCAAGGATTAACCCACCACGTCACCCCCACATTTAGTGCCTCCAGCCAAAGCAAATTAGTGAACCTTTTCATTTAGTGTTTTTCCTTCCCATCCTCCATAACTCCTATAAATAACATGGATTTCAATTGGTTAAATATTTAATATAACATTTCTTTGGCTAACTTGCTTATCTAGGAAACTTAGAGTTCGGGGTTTACAGCAACGTTGATGCAGCAAGAAGGAAGCATCAGACAAGAAGTCCAACGCATAGTTCAACGCTCACTTACATGCACACTCCACTCTATATCCAACAGTTGTTGCAGTATTGCAACGCTTTAAAGAAGTGTTGCAACGCTGATGCTTCTACCTTCAAGCGTTGAAGTTTAGCATTGAGATGCATTGGGACGATGGCGATAATGCAACTTCAGAGCGTCGCGATGCTTGGAGTAGCATTGCAACACTGTGTCCACTACCAAGTACTCACTACTCGATGCTTAACGACTCGATACTCGATGCTCGTTGACTTGGCAGCATTTTCTTGATTACTTGAAAGCCTTTTACTCGATGGTGCTCGATGGCTAATCATTCGCAATGGAACTCGATGACATTTTGGTCTTTTCAACTCTTTTGAAACCCGGATATTCAAATCAACTTCAAATTGCTTCAAATTAACCCCATTCTTCATCAAATGATTAATTATACCTCATGATTACTCGGTACCTACAAATTAGGGAAATAAACACATAAAATCCACTAAGTCAAGATGCTCCACTTGATTGTTCCCATCCTTCTTGATGATATTTGTCCATGTTTAGAACAATGACACAAAAAGGAAAACAAATCAAAATCAAAAGAATAATCTAACTAGAAATTTAACTAACGAAACGTCAATAGCTTCCCCGACAACGATGCCATTTTTATTCGGCGGGGATCGATGTCGTTAATTCGACTGAAAATCTTAAAAAGAAAAAAGAAAAAGAAAAATTGTAAATATCGAACTACTCCTATCACAACTAAAACATAACAATAGTGGTAAGTCCGAGTTGATCCGCAGAGAAGCGTGATTGGTTTCATTAAGTTAATTTTCTAACCAAAGCAATAAATTGGGGTCTTGATGTGGAAGAGATAACATGCGTGAAATTAAAATAAAAGGGGTAAATGTAATCTAGGATAGGAGTCTATCTAATTTCTAGAGCAAAAGAGAGTTCCTATGTGATTTCTTTCATTAGAATTAATTATACTAAATCTGTCAACCTCTCAACTTATTAGAAATTCTAATAGCCTAATTAGCCAATTTTTATAAAAATCCAAATCAGCCCTAATTCAAAAGTTTTCCTTCTCTGCAGCATACAAGTTAAAGCTGAAAAGCATTAAGAAAGTGTTCGATTGTTGAGACATACTACAAGCCAGAAAGCCATATCTTATAGCATGCTTTATTTAGAAAAGATTATATTAAGACATACATGCATTTGATCAGAAAAAATCTAGACTTCACACATGCAATCTTAATACGTGCAACTTAATCAATCAATATTGCACAGGGTATGAAGATTTTGCAAACAAGAATTTCAACAAATTAATTTGTCAGAAAAAATCATCATAACTCTATTAATATTAAAACGAATCCATCCAAAGAATTCGCAAGAGTACAGTTAAATTAATTAGAAAACCTTCAAAAAATTAACATAAGGCTCTTGCTCAAAGAAATTAGATAAAGATTACCTCTCAATTCACAGACAAATCAAGAACAAACCTCCAATCCATTGATTACAACCCAAAAAAAAAAAAGCAAAACTAACTTAAGGATACTAAAAATTGAAGGGAATAAAAGAAGAAGTATGACTTCGACCTCCATGCATTCACCTCTAAGAATTAGCATATTTCAACCTAGGGCTGAGAAAAGGAATATATAGTGATCAACGTAGCGTTGCAACGCTTCATCAATTGTCGCAGCGTTGCATCACTCTAAAGAAGCGTTTCAACGCTAATGCTTCTGCCTTCAAGCGTTGGAGTTCAGCGTTGAGATGCGTTGGGACGCTGGCGATGATGCAACTTCGAAGCGTCGCAATGCTTGGAGTAGCGTTGCAATACTCGTCTATTGCTAGATACTCACTGCTCGATGGACGACGACTCGATACTCGATGCTCGTTGACTCAATAGAATTTTCTTGATTACTTGACAGCCTTTTACTCGATGGTACTCGATGGTGCTCGATGGCTGACCATACTCGGTGGAATTTGATGACATTTTGGTCTTTTCAACTCCTTTGAAGTTCAGACATTCAAATCAACTCCAAATTGCTTCAAATTAGCCCCGTTCTTCACCAAATGACTAATTCTACCTTTTGGTTGCTCGATACCTACAAAATAGGGAAATAAACACATAAAATCCACTAACGAGCCCGAATTAAGCTAAGAATAATAACTTTTTTATTAGAGTTAACAAACACCCCCAACTTAATTCTTGCTCATCCCGAGCAAGGTAGAAACACACAATCAAGTAGGAAAATAATTAAAAACATGTTGGCTTAATTCGCAAAGTTGTTACTCCAATCTCAAAGTCAGTTAGAATAAAATTTGTACTCAAAAACTAAATTCAATTACAATCAATCAATGAAGCACAAGTTTAACTAGGATTCTTGATCAATTCATGCATGAGTGAGCCTAGAGTCTTGCTAGTTAAGCTTGCACAGCCCGGAAACATTTTATAAGGTCCTCATCCCATTTTCTCCTACTCTAGTTTGGTTATCAACCATGGACATGCCAACTTTCATAAACAGAGCAACACTGAGACAAGGTGATAGGTCTTGCAAAAGATTATCTTTTTTATGTTAAAACCCTCAATTCTATCAAATTTGTTTGCTTAAAATGTCTATTTTATAGGTAAAAGAAAATCCTGATGCTCTTGAAGCTATTTTGAGAAGTTTAGAGCATAATGGAGTCAAATTAACCAAAGGAGATCAAAGGAAGTGGAGAAAAGAATGAAGAAAATATAAAGATGTGCTGATTTTTTTCCAGCTGACATCTTTTGTGCGTCATTAAAAGCAGACTATTGTAGTATGTCATTGTTTGACTGTCATTAAAAGTTAGAAGACAATAGCTACAAAATAGGGCAGCATCGCAACACTCCGGAGAACGACGAAAAATTAAAAAAAAAATGCGCACGTGTTTCACGCAATGAAGTGTCGAAGGCAGCGTTGCAACGCCAGCCCAACGCTTCTTGGCTTTTCATTAATTTAGCGTTGCAACAGTACCCAAGCGTCACGACGCTACCCCACAAACTATAAATACGTTTTCTTTCATTTTTGCAAGGGAAGAAGAAAATTCCATGGTGTCTGGGATCTCTCTTTGAGTTCTTTCATCTCTTTGGTAATTCTATTATAGGTTAGATTTTGTATTTTTGTTGAATTGTAAACAATACTATTGTAATTCTTCATAAAATTTGTTTATGAATTTGTGAAGTTTTGATTGAATCTTGATTCTAGTCTTCAAGGGTTCTTACAATTCTTTTCAGTTTTCTCTTTTTCCTTATGAATTGCAATCTGAATTTGTGCTTTCTTGAATCTATGCTTAATTCTTGAAGCATGTCGAATGATCTATATCTTGAACATGTATAGCCTAGATGTTTGGTTTTGCCACAATCATTGTTCAATGCATTGCTTTCAATGTGTTCGATGGAATGTCTAGCCAAGATATACAAGAGGCAATAATAATTGTGTATTTGATGGTTATTCCTAGGATGCATTAAGTACTAGATTTGGAGAAAACTTGGTTAATTGAGTAAGCTATCTTAACAATTAATCAACGCAATTGAATCCTAGAACCCAATGCGCATGTTTTTTATTCTATATGGCCGCTGTCGAACCCAATAGAAATGGGAGCATGTAGGTTGATTAGGGTTTGTCCTATCCAACCTTAATCAATGTTTAGAACACTCTCTTGACTAGGTTATTGCTAGTTGTCGGCCTTTGTAGAGGCTAGCTTGATCGAGTTGAGTGAGTAGTTGCAAGCATAATCCGATTGTTAATTAACTTTTAGAATTCAATGATAGAAATTGCATTGAACTTCTAACTTGAACTAGAAGCAAGATTATTCCTCACTTACCTACTCATATTTTATCTTTTGATTTTTAGTATTTTTCCAAATTCATCAAACCCCCATTTTATTGCTTTAATAGTCAAGGCTAGTTAAGAAAGATTAGAATTAAAACCTTCCCTAAGGATCGACCTCTTACTTTTCTTTAACTACGAACTAGTTTTAGTAGATGTATGAGTTTTATAAATATTGTTTGTTTAGGGCTAGGTAGAATTGACACTTATCTAGCAACCGAACAAAATGGCGCCGTTGCCAGGGAAGGCTAAGACATTTAAATCCTATTCTTAGCTAATTTGACTAGCAAACTTTAAAACCCCAAAAATATTTTCTTTTCTTTGTGTCTACTTGTTTTAATATGACGGATATGAACATATATTACGCGCTTCAAGTGAAGTATGTGGCCCATCAAAGAGCACAAGAGATAAGAGAATTTAATGAGCTTAAAAGTGAAATAAATGAACTAACCTCTCTTGTTCGAGTTTTGCTTAGTGAACACACATAGGATTCACGTGGTCCTGAGCGCGAATGCTATGCTACTTGGGAGATGTCTAACCAAACCCCATTATCTATGTCGTCTTCTTCTACTAATATATGTATTTCTTTAGAAAATTTAGTTGATGAACTTTCTGACTACTCTTGTGAGTTTGTGCAGGAATGTTTCGATCTTTCTTAAGAACCATCGAGTTTCTAGCAGGATCGCTTCTATTTCGGACATGAGGTTAGAACCGAATTTTAGAATCTGTGTGGCCTCGTTGCTCATAATACTGATTCGGTTAGGAGAATCAATGAGTCTTGGGAAGATGCATCTTCTAAGAGTACTGAGTTAAACGATGGAGAGATTCACATCGATGATCCTATTGAGCCACTGGTTTTTTCAAAATTCTGATCAAGGTAAGACATTTGATTTAGTAATGTGTGAAATTGTTAATGACTTTTCTGATTGTGAGCAAGATTCAATTGAGTTTCACTTGGAGACTCAAACCCCTCTGTCGTTTGAGGTCCATCAAACCCCTGAGCTTGCACACTCCATGCTGACATTGGAAAACCATTCAGAGCTTCCCTTTGTCTGTGGCACCGAAACCAATCTTATTGAGGAGTTTCCCTGGACCAACGATGAAGATGATGTTTAACCCTCACCATGTTTAGAACAAGTAAGTAAGGATAAGTATGAGCCTATATCGCACCTCAAGGAATCTCAGGTACAACAATTAAAGGCTTCCAAGCCTAGAACAATTCTTACTCCTAGTATTTCTTACATCTTTGATTATTGCTCGTATTTTCCTTATGAGTCAAATTCAGAAGTTGAGTCTTTTCTTTCTTTCAACCCTTTTGGGTCATTTAAGTCCTTTGATTCTTTCTTTTTCCCTTTTTTTGTCAAATATTAGAAAAATAAAATTTGACCTGTCTGGTTCTCATCAAAAGATGAGTGCTCTTATAGCCCTATCAAGCTATATAGATTCATCTAAGAGAGGGCCGGAGAAGTATGAGAATTTCTACATACCTTGAAAATGTTAAAAGACGGGTCACGCCGAGCAATCAATGCTAAAAATTTTCCCTTCCTGGAGGTAGCCAGGCGTTAAAAATAAAACAAAATTTAATTGCTTTCCTTTATTTGCTTTCTAGAATTAGAATTTTAGACTAACTTTTTTCATTTTCTTGTAGCTTTTCTTTTCCTTTATTTTTCTTTTCTCTTCTCTTTTTTGTAGGAATCACAAAAATGAAAGGAAAAAAAATCGAAACAATTTGATGCAAGAAAAGAACATCAAAAGAACAAAAACAAACAAGAAAAAATTTCTACTACCACCCATTGCGCGAAATCAGAGGAGTTCTTCTATTCCCTTTATCATTTTTTCTTTATGCATAATCTTTGTTTTACACATTGAGGACAATGTTTAGCTTTTAATTTGGGGGTGGGGGTAAACATTACATGTTTAGCATGCTTCAATCATTTTTTGTAGTTGGGTTGTGATGTGAAATGAGTCATGCTGAAACTTTTTGCAATATATTGTGATATATGAGCATGTCTAGAACCCTTGAGCATCTGAGCTCGGGTTATTTGATTTTTTTTATCTTGATATTTCTTGATGTATTTCTGAGGCTCTGTTACATTAATATGGCATGCTTGCGATTTTCTGAGTTTAGCAATTTGATTTCTTGATTTCTCTATGACTCCTAAATCATTTTACCTACATACATGATTGATTGAATGTATGAAAAGAATGAACACAACATTCTTTCAAAAGTCATCATTCACTTTTTCATACTCTCAATTGAATTTTACACAATCTCTTGATTCTTGTCGATGAAACTTTGATGATGCAATCTTTCTAGTAAGGACACAAGAAAACTTTTAGACATTTTAAAATTTTCAAACAAAATTTTGAAACCATTTTTTTGAAAGAAAAATTCTTTTTCT
Organism: Benincasa hispida; assembly: GCF_027475165.1. Lineage (NCBI taxonomy): Eukaryota > Viridiplantae > Streptophyta > Magnoliopsida > Cucurbitales > Cucurbitaceae > Benincasa > Benincasa hispida. The sequence continues at coordinate 28,985,266 of NC_143481.1, read as the reverse complement.
TTTAACTTCATATAAAATTGAATAGTTTGCTTTTACATTTATTTAGAACCTTAAGACTTTTAGAAATGTAATCTCTACTCAATTTTCTTTGTCAATCCGATAGGACAATTTTTGGTCTATGAACAACCTTGTTTTAGAAGCAAGTATAGACAAAAAGGAATAATAGGGCCTTCTAAAAAAAGAAAAAATTGCTAGCATATATAAAAATAAATAAATAAATAAATCTTGCGAATTAACATAACAAAATAACATGACCTTCACTAACGCGTGTGTGTATGCATGGGTAGAGGTGAAAAGAGTTGCCTCCATCGTATTTCTATTAGGGCCCATGAGAAAAGAGCGATAGATTCCCGGCGATGTGAGTGTGAAAGCTATCCCTCTAGGTAAAATAAATGACAATTACATTTTGTATGCGTGAGTTTAAAAAGGCACCATTGTCTTAGAATTTTCTCTCTTTTTTGCAAGTTTGGTATATCCTAGACCAATAACTGAGCCAGTGTAAAGTGAAGAGGAATTAAGAGTTAGAAATCACCTTTCCACTAGTTTTGACCTTTAAATAAACTAAAGCCTTATAGTCAATTCTTTTATAGTTTTACAAGAAAAAGGCATTTTCTTTTCAAAAACATGTTTTAAATTGTTGGTAGTAAAATTTTAGCCTTTCTAAAGTGTTTGCCTATGTTGTTACTTACTAGGTTGTTGAGAAAAGAGATAAGAATCAAACTTTTGTGTAGTCCTATTGAGCGTATTGATAATTTGAATGATTTCAATGAATGAATGCATGGATGATTAGTTGATGCTTTGATTGATTGAGTGCATAATTATAGTTTCAACTTGCTCGGGACGACCAAGATTTAAGTTGGGGGTATTTTGATAGGTCTTGTAAAAGACTATCTTTTCTAAAACTCTCAATTCAATCATATTTGTTTGCTTAAAATGTCTATTTTATAGGTAAAAGACAATCCTAACACTCTTGAAGCTATTTTGAGGAGTTTAGAGCATAATGGAGTCAGATTAACCAAAGGAGATGAAAGGAAGTGGAGAAAAGAAGGAAGAAAATATGAAGATGTGCAAATTTTTTGCTAGTTGACATCTTTTGTGCGTCGTTAAAAGTAGATTTTTGTTGTGTATCATTGTTTGTCCATCATTAAAAGCTGGAAGGCAGTAGCTGCAAAATAGGCCAATGTCACAACGCTCCAAAGAATGACAAAAAATTAAAAAAAAATGCATGTGCGCCTCGCGCAGTAAAGCGTCAAGCGCAGCGTTGCAACGTCAGCCCAATGCTTCTTGGCTTTTCATCGATTTAGCGTTGCAATGCTACCTCAACGTTGTGACACTACCTTACGAACTATCAATACGTTTTCTTTCATTTTTTTGTGAGGGGAGGAAGAAAATTCCATGGAGGCTGGGATCTCTCTCCGAGTTCTTCCATCTCTTTGGTAATTCTTGTTCCATTTTAGGTTAGATTTTGTATTATTGTTGAATTGTAAACAATGCTATTGTCATTCTTCATAATATTTGTCTATGAATTTGTGAAGTGTTGATTGAATCTTGATTCTAGTCTTCAAGGGTTCTTGCAATTCTTTTGAGTTTTCTCTTTTTCCTTATGAATTGCAATCTGAATTTGTGCTTTCTTGAAGCATGTTGAATGATCTATATCTTGAACATGTATAGCCTAGATGCTTAGTTTTGTCACAATCATTGTTGAATATGTTGCTTTCAATGTGTTCGATGTAATGTCTAGCCAAGATCTACAAGAGGCAATAGTAATTGTGTGTTTGATGGCTATTCCTAGGATGCATTAATTACTAGATTTGTTGAAAAGTTGGTTAATTAAGTAAGCTATCTTAACAATTAATCAACGCAATTGAATCCTAGAACCTAATGCACATGTTTTCTATTCTATATGGCTGCTATCAACCCCAATAGAAGTAGGAGAATGTAGGTTGATTAGGGTTTGACCTATCCAACCTTAATCAATGTTTAGAACACTTTCTTGACTAGGTTATTGCTAGTTGTCGGCCTTTGTAGAGGCTAGCTTGATTGAGTTGAGTGAGTAGTTGCGAGCATAATCCAATTGTCAATTAACTTTTAGAATTTGATGATAGGAATTGCATTGACCGTCTAACTTGAACTAGAAGCAAGATTATTCCTCACTTGTTTACATTCATCTTTTATCTTTTGATTTTTAGTATTTTTCCAAATTCATCAAACCCCTGTTTTATTGTTTTAATAGTCAAGGTTAGTCAAGAAAGGATTAGAATTAAAACTTTCCCTGAGGATCGACCTCTTACTTCTGTTTTAACTACGAACTAGTTTTAGTAGATGTATGAGTTTTATAAATATTGTTTGTTTCGAGCTAGGTAGAATTAATGACACCTATCTAGCAACCAAACACAAGGGTGCCTAAACTCATACACATAAAACATAAAGGACATTTATTTTACCTAGAGGGTTAGCTTTCACACCCCACCATCAGGAACCTATGCTCTTTTCTCACGGGCCCTAACTAGACACGGTGGAGGTAGCTCTTTTCACTTCTATCCATGCACACACACACTTATTTTTTGTAAGCACACTGGTTATGTCTCATTTTTTATGAATTTTTTTCTATATTTTTCCTCAAAATTGCAACTAATTTTCTTTTCTTTATTTTTTTTCCTCTCTCTCTCTCTTTTTTTTTTTTTTTTTTTTACAGTAGGCCCTATTTTATCCAATTTGTCTAGTTTTGCTCTAAAACAAGTATAGTTACTCCTAAGTCAAAGGTGGACCTTTCGGGGTGACAACAGAAGTATAAAACCAGATAACCCAATTCTAAGCATGCAAGGCTTTGATTTCGCCAAAGCAATGACTTAAAGATGCATGGAAGACAAGAAAATTTTTTAAATTTGGGCTAAAATCATGATCATGCTTTCCTAACATTCTTTCATCCAAATTTTATTACAGCAAGAGTGTGTCATAAACTATCATAATAACAACAAAGCAAATAGAAAGTAAGGCAATCAAAGCACACAAATACTACCCGGCGGTACCACATTTTTGTTCAGATCGGGGATTGATATCGTTAATTCGACTCCAAACCGAAACAAAAGAAAATTTGTAATTATCGAACTACTCCTATTACTACAAAGACGTAGTAACAGTGATAAGTCCGAGTCGATCCGCAAAGAAGCACAATTGGTTTCGTTAAATTAATTTTCTAACTAGAGCGATATATGGAGGGTCTTGATGTGGAAGAGATAACATACATGAAATTAAAATAAAAAGGGTAAATGTAATCTAGGATAGAAGTCTATCTAATTTCTAGAGCAAGAGAGAGTTCCTTTGTGATTTCTTTCGTTAGGCATCAATTAATTATACTGAATCTGTCAACCCCTCAACCTATTAGAAATTATAATAGCCCAATTAGTCAATTTTGAGAAAAATCCAAATCAACCCTAATTCAGTTTAAAACTTTTCCTTCTCAGCGACATACAAGTTAAATCTTAAAAGCATTAAGAAAGGGTTCGATTGTTGAGACATACTACAAGTCGGAAAGCCATATCTTATAGCATGATTTATTTGGGAAGGATTAGATTAGGGCATACATGCATTTGGTCAGAAAAAGTCTAGGCTTCACACATGCGATCCTGATACGTGCAACTTAATCAATCAATATTGCACAGGTTATGATGATTTTGCAAACAAGAATTTCAACAAATTAATTTTTCAGAAGAATTCATCGAAACTCTACTAATATTAAAATGAATCCATCCATGGAATTCACAATAGTATAGTTAAATTAATCAGAAAACCTTCAAGAAATTAACATAAGGCTCTTGCTCAAAGAAATTAGATAGATATTACCTCTCAATTCATAAATAAATCAAGAACGAACCTCCAATCCATCGATTACAACCCAAAATAAAAAGCAAAACTAACCTAAGGATACTAAAAATTGAAGGGAATAGAAGAAGAAAGAAGTCTGACTTCGGCCTCCATGCATTCACCTCGAATCAGCATATTTTGACCTAGGGTCGAGAAAAGGAATATATAGTGATCAACATAGACAAGCGCATATGGGGACATTCCAATAGCCGTTTTATACGCTTCTCAGTAAGCCCATAGTGCCTCGTCCAACTTTTGTGCCTAATCCTTTCGCGTCGAATTAACAACCTTTTCAAGTATGGATTTAATCTCCCTGTTGGACATCTCAACTTGCCCATTTGTTTGAGGATGGTAAGCTGTCGCAATTTTATGATGAATATTGTATTTAATTAGAAGCTTGTTGATGATATGATTAATGAAATGAGTACCCTCGTCGCTTGTGATGGCACATGGTGTGCCAAAGTGAGTGAAAATATTTTTCTTCAGGAATTTTGAGACTATTCCTGCATCGTTTGTAGCACATAAAATTGCTTTGACCCACTTTGGAACATAATCAACAACTATCAAAATGTAGTTGTAGCCATTGAAGGGTGTGAATGGGCCCATTAAGTCAATTCCCCATACATCAAACAATTCAACTTCTAGAATAACATTCAACAGCATTTTATTTCTTCCAGAAATATTCTCAGTGCATTGGTTTGTCATCTTCCAGCCCAAGTTTAGCTTTGTCATCTTCCAGCCCAAGTTTAGACACCTTGTGCCCAAGCACAATTCCTTCTGTCACCATGAAATTGCATTTTTACCAATTCAAAACTAGATTGATGTCTTCATATCTCCTCAAAATTTTCCTAAGGTTAGCTAGACATACTTCATATGTTTTGTCGTATACTAGAAAATTATCCATAAAAATTTCAACTAACTCTTCAAGGTAATTAGAGAAGATGAACATCATGCACCTCTAAAATGTGCTTAGGGTGTTGCATAACTGATAACTTATAGAAATTCAAGTTATTTAGACTGCCTTATCTAGATATTGCGGCCAAAAGATAGTGAATATGTGTCAATTGTATGAAAATTAGCTCAGAATTACAATAATTATAAATTATCACAATTACACCCACTAACATCTTTAAGATGGAAGAAAATGAGATTTTACTCTATTTTGCAGGAAACCAAGTCACCACTTGCGCTCAAGGCTCAAGAAGAACTGATCAACACATCTCTGTCACATTGCGGCCGTCAATTAACAATGAAGAGACGATTAACGCAATGACGCCGCAATGCGACAGTCGATCCAGAGCTGACTTTCAACCGCATGCGGTAATAAAAACAAACACCGCATGCGAACTCACGATCGAAAGATACAGCTGAGCAATGCAAAAGTGGAGGATGGAGACAAGTGTACAACTAACAGTTGTGCAGAATTGACGGTCTGATTGCATTACAGAAGGAATAATATCCCTCCATCTTTGGAATTTCCATAACAACAAGTGGGGACCACAAGGTCGGAGTCAAAGATCCTCACCTATAAATACCCCATAGATTTCAAAGAAAACTTATGATACTAGATACAGGACTAATTGCTGCTACAGTGTGGAGAGAAAAGGCTGAGCTGGGTGCTTAACTGAAGAAATCCGGGAAGAAGACGAGATAAGGCCGAGAGGTGAGTCTCAGTTCTATTCTGCCAAATACCCGCCGAAAAGCTCTATGCTGAGAACCCTGCTATCGGTTGAGCAAGCCCGAGAGGGAAACTCATCCATCCATCTGATCCATCCAATCCGACAGGCAGATCTCCACCCGAATCGGTGCCAAGACGTTGGCACTTGTTTGTATCTGTTCTATCTCTTTTCATCATTGTATTTCACTTTATTTATCTCTTCATTCACACACCATGTATCAAATGCTTAATAGACATATTAAATGTTTCGATTGCTTTCATATTCCATTTTCTGTCTACTTCCGTTCCTCCGTGAATCACTTTCTCTATGATGTCTTCTTAATCCCCTGGTAGTTAATATGAATTCAACGAGTACTTAACTTGTGTTAAAGAGATAACTACGTTTAGCTAAAGTATGCTAGACGGCATCTTCACCTATGAGAGCAGAAGTGAAGATGCCATTCTGATCTATCGAGAGAAGGTTAGAAGAATGCATTAACTAAAGCGAGTAGTACTTCCAGACATGGAAGTAACCTTGTGTTCATTACGTTCGTCTCTGATTCACCACAAAAATGTAGGAGCGCGGTCGATCACTGAAAGGTGTACGCCAAGAGAAAAGCAGAACCGTACTTATAACTTCAACGCAATTAAGAAACTTGCGATGTTTATATTAGTTATGTTTCTCTTTCTGTTTGTACATAAGACTTGCTGCCGCACTCCATGTTCTTTGCATAACCTTCACAGCCAGCCTGGACCCCAGCATCTTGTATCATGAAGCCTGTATCTTGTATCATCTAGCTTAGGTTTACTGTACTTATTTTATTATCGCATTTTACTGCTTTTATTTACTTTACCGCAATTTTATATACTTGTACAAAACACTCTTTAAAGATTGAAAAACCTGGTCGCATATACCACGAACATACCATAATAACCTCAAACAGTCCCTGTGTTCGACCTCGGATCACACCGAGAAACTTGCGGTGGAATTACACTTGGTTCCAACGTAAGGAAACTTGTGACAATGCTAGGCATACTACAACAATATTCATAAGTAACGTATATCTAGAAGTAGTATCACATATTTGTATTAGCGCATTGTTTAAGAAAAAAATTTGCGTTACAAGTTTATGTATAAAAATTTCAACTAACTCTTCAAGGTAATCAGAGAAGATGAACATCATGCACCTCTAAAATGTGTTTGGGGTATTGGATAGCCCAAAAAGCATGTGCCGAAAGTCAAATGTCCCATAGGGGCAAGTGAAGTTTTTTTTTCTTAATCCTTGGGTGCAATCATGATTTGATTGTACCCCGCATGGTCGTCTAGAAAAACAAAAGAATTCATTCCCCACTAACCTGTCCAACATCTAATCAATAAATGACAAGGGAAAGTGATCCTTCATAGTCACTGCATTAAGCTTCCTATAGTCCATAGATATCCCAAACCTGTAACCGTATGCATCGAAATGAGTTCATTGTTTTGCTTGAGAACTACAGTCATCCCACCTTTTTTTAGGATGCATTGCACAAGACTGGCCCATGTGCTGTCTGAAATAGGAAAAATAACCCTCATGTCCAACCATTTAATGATTTCTTTCTTGATAACTTCTTTCACTATAGGTTTGAGCCTACACTGGTGTTCAATAGAGCCTTCCTTTCTATCCTCGAGTCTAATTTTATGCATGCAATAGGATGGGTTGATTCCCTTGAGCTAGGGTCCACCCTATCACCTTAATGTACTTCTTTAAAACTTTCAAGAGAGTTTCTTCCTTTTCTTCTGAGAGTGTTGCTAAAATAATTACAAGTATCGTTCTCACTAAGGAATGCGTATTTCAGGTGAGCAGGGAGTGCTTTCAATTCTAAACCTAGTGATTACTCAAGCGAAGGCTTAATTTTGCCTTCTCTATTTTCTAATCCTAAAGGTTCAAAATTCCTTTGCATCTCTTTTATCGCATAACAAGATTCAAGTGTGTTGGGATTGGTGTCCTAATTCTCCCGGTGGTCTCGTAGTTTGTAAACATTTTGTACACACATTTTTATTAATAAAATATATTTTATTTTATATGCATTTACTCAAATCCAATAAACTAAGATCCTTGGTTATTTCATGTAACTTAAGCATGTATGTGAGACATATAAGTGGATCATACCGTAAGTAATAACCTAAATGGTCTGTAGTACAAGGATAAAGAAGGGATACCATATCCTAGTGACACTACAGATACGACTCTCTTTGTAGATGTTACAAGTATTGTAAAGTGCTACAAATGGTCTGATCCTGACTATTCATGTGGAGACATGCGAGTGAGGATATCCTATACAAAGAGTTTGTATAAGATCAGACCACGAGATGATTAGTCTCTTTATATAACGTCGTTGATAATTGAGATTTACATTTCACTAAAATGACCATAGGTGACATGACCTTAATCCTGAGTGAGTTGGGAACTCCTACTCATAAGGGCAGTCCTTTGATTAGTATGGGAGAGTGGCCAGATTTTCAACTCAACAAGCCAACCTTTTTGGGGATTTGTCTAATCGGGGAGCTGGGAACTAGCTACACAAGACGAAATTCACTCCTTCTCCGAAGCAGGGGGTAAGTAGATAAATTTCTCCCTTAAGGGCTGATTCAGAGTCTTGAACATAGTGGCCAAACCCTCTCTTTGGAAGAGAGGACTCAGTCATAATAGGACTATGACTTTTGTTCATTATAGGAACCAGTGGTACTTAAGGAATTAGATGTAATTACTGGACAAAATGGTAAATTGGCCCAGTTGTACTTACAAGCGATTTGTGAAGGGTCATCGCACTGTTGTCGGTCTTTAGTGGAGTGACCAAGTTAACGGATGGTGGATCTCGTGATTAAAGAGTTTAGTCAGTTATTCACATACTGTTGGAGCTTCAAGCTACAACTTCATAAGGTCCCCTTGGTAGCTCAATGGGTTCAAGTTGAGAATCAGATTTTGGGTTAGTTTGAAGTTTTCAAATTAACAAGAGAAAATTCAATTATATATGATATAATTTATATGATGTATTAGATACATTAATTGGAGGAATTAATATAAATATGATTTATATTAAATACCATAAAATAGAAAAAGAACTATGGTTTATATGTTTCGTATGATGAAATATTAAAACTATAGGTTATAAATATAATATGATAAGTTGGTTATTTTATTTATTTATAATATATTAATTATATGATAATTAATTATTCTTTATCTCTAGTAATCGAATTGAATGGGAGGTTATTGGAAGTTATGGGAACTGTGAGGTAAAAGGAAAATTGTTTTCCAAAATTAGATAGAGGATTCATTTGGAATTAATCTCACGAAAAAGACTATCAAGTAAAAAGTGTTTTTACTAAGTGATAGCATTGAGAGCATACACGATTGAGCTACGAGTTGACTATACGATAGTTACTCACTTGATCGTTGCTACACGATCGAGTAGCAAAGTCTATACGATAGGCTTCATCTTTTAAACGATCGAGTACATCATCTATACGATAGACTGTCTTCATCTCCCACTTACTCAATCGTCTACCTCCTGTTTTCCACAATCCAAGATCATACAGAGCCCACAATTCCTGGATTCTCACACCAAGAATACCAAGGTAACCATAGTGGTGGTGTCTTAAATTCGTTCGTGGATCGAGTTGGACTCGATTGGGTTCGAGGTGCATCAAGTTGTTTGTGTTGTTGGTTGTTCTATTTGTTACATTCGAGTGCTGCTTTGGACGCATTGAAAATCGATCGAGGGATACGTGAAGAAGAGTTCTTCAAAGGTTTGCATACTCTATCCTTTGTATTTCCTTTATAAGTAGCATGCTGTAATTTTTAATTATGCATAACTTGTTTGTTTTCATTTAGACTGTAAATGTTTGTGTTCATTCTCAATGAGATTTGAAACGATTCACTTCCGCTGCTCATGGAGATCTATGTTTAGATGTCCTTCAAAGTGTAGTGTTCGCCTCATCATTTATCTCCATTGCTTCATTAATTTCAAATTCTAGCCTACAAGGCCCATCCTTTTCCAATTCAACTATTTAGCATGTGTTGACCTCATTAGGATATTCCATTTCCTTCAGAATGTTGAACTTCATCTTCTGGCCATTAACCTACATGGTGATGTCACTTTTGTACAAAACAATTTGGGTTCTTCCTGTGGATAGGAAGGGTCTTCCCAAAATGATAGGTACATCTTTATCAGCTTCGTAGTCCAATATAATAAAATCAGCTGGCAAGATGAATTTATCCACCTTCACGAGAAAATCTTCTAATTTTTCCTCTGGATGTACCAATAAACGGTCTGCCAGATGTAAAGTAACCATTATAGGTACGAATTCTCCCATTCCCAGTTGCTTAAAGATTGATAATGGCATGAGATTAATGTTGGCTCCAAGATCGCATAGGGCTTGTCCTATGTAAACTCCTCAAATTGAATGGGGAGTGGTGAAACTTCCTAAGTCTTACATTTTTTGTGGAATACTTTCTTGTATAATGGTGCTACATTCTCGTATCAGTGCTACAGTCTCATAATTTCCCATCTATCTTTTCTTTAAGATGATATCTTTTAAGAATTTGGCATAAGATGGCATTTTCTCCTACACTTCGATGAGTGGAATATTAATATACAACTGCTTTAACATTCTAAGGAAGCGTTGAAATTGGTTTTCATCATTCTTCTTCCTAAACCTTTGTAGGTATAGAGGGAGTTACACCTCATTTGACGCCTTCATTTTCTGTACTGGTTGTTTGTTAGTCTGTTCATCAAAAGAATGTATATGTGCTTCATTAAGAATCTTGATTGACTTTTCCTTCTGATCTTCCTTCATTATGCGACCACTTCTCAATGTCACCGCATGACATTGTTCTTTACTTGAACTTCCCACATTGCAAGGAACTTCAGTGTTGCATGTAGTAAGCCTTTTGGTCTATTTTTCAACTCTTCGGTGATCTGCCCTATTTGAAATTCAAGATTTCGAAGGGATGACGCTTGATTTTGTAGAACTACCTCATTTTTCTATATGTAATATTTTAACAGATTTTCTAAAGGTGAAGTTGCTAGTTGATACGATGAGCTTGGTGCCTGTTGATGTCCATTCTATCCTTGATGGAATCCAGGTGGTCCATATCTAGGGGCACTATGATGGTTGGCATGTGCTTACTGATTTCCACCCCAAGAGAAATTTAGGTAGTTTCACAAACCAGGGTTGTAGGTATTCGAAAACGAGTTATTTTTTACAAAGAAAACAGATGCGGGTTACATGGGTATACCTTAAGTGAGTGAGCTTCTTCACAGAGAACGCAATTCTCGTTGCCATCTGAGTAATTGCATTCACTTGCCCATTTCTAACTTCAGTTTTTGTCATTGCCATTGCTTGCAATAAATTGGTCATCGCATTCACTAGCGTCTATAGTGATGCGATGGCATTGCCGGGGAATACGAATGTGTTTTAGATTTCGATGAAACTTCTCATGTGAGCATGAGGGTCCTTGCCTGGTCTCCTTCCAAAATGTTCAGTTGTCTGGATCATCTGAAGCATGACAGGTTTCATTTCAAACTTGGAACCATCTAGTGCTAGACGCATAATTCCAGGTGAGAAATCATATAGGATTGGTGAAGCATAGTCCCTTATGGGTCTATTGCGATCATTAGCTAGGGTTGGCGAGAGCATCTGCATTATCATTGATTACTGCATTTGGCTCTTTCAGATTGTTTTGTTGATCTGCCATCCTTTGAGCCTTGTTTCTTTGTCTTCTTTTCTTATTTCGTCTTCTTCTTGAAGGATCTCAATGAAAGGTCCTTGAGCGGAAGCGAATCTACCCAAATCCATTTTTACATAATTGAAAAGTTTTATAGAGAAACAAAAAAGTTCATGCATTTACTTCAACTATTACAACATGCTTAAACATAAATTGCAGAAGAAATTATTAGGGTTTCAGAAAACCCTTACTTTTGAAGACTTTCTTCACGTATCCTTCTCCTTTGTGCAAATCATGAATTGTGAAATGGCCAATTGGGTACAACCACGAGAATGACCTTGGTATTCTCAGGCAGAGAACCCAAGAGAAGTGAGCTTTGACTATTTTTGAATTTTTTTAAGGAAGGGAAAAGAAGTAATTCAGAGAGGAGATGAAGGAATTTTTTCTAACAAAAAATACAAACACTATATGCTATATCACATATAATATATAACCTATAGTTTTTATATTGTATCAAATATAATTTCAATTTTCTCTCACCAATGACTTTTAATATAAATCACATTTACATTAAATTGAATCCAATTCATATAATTAATATTTAAATCATATTGAAATATTTATTTCCTCTTATAAATACTTAATATTATAATATATCAAATATATTATAGTAATTATATCACATATAATTAAAATTTAATTAATTATATCATATATAATTTATTCCCTCAATTAGTTTGAACAATTCAAATTAATCAAAAATCGATTCTCATTTATTCCCGTTGAGCTACCGAGGAGACTTCATGGACTTGTAGCTTGAAGCTCTAATGGTACGTGAATAATTAATTAAACTCTTTAATTAAATTATTCACTATTCGTTAATTATCAGGCACTGCATTTAAGACCAACAGTTGCACTCTTCATACTATAGATATATTACTGTGTCCATTGGATATAACCGATCAATAGTACGATGACCCTTTACAAATTGCTCGTAAGTACAACTGGGTCAAAATTACCATTTTGCCCCTATAATTACATCTAACTCCTTAAGTACCACTGATTCCTCCAATGAACAATAAATCATAGTCCAACTATGATCAAACCCCTCTCAAGCCAGGAGAGAGTGTGGCATCACATTGTTCAAGCCCTGGAATTAGCTCTTAAGAAAGCAATTTATCTACTTGCCTCGACTTCGGGGAATGAGTGAATTTCTTCTTGTGTAGTTGTGTTTCCAGCTCCTCAATCAGATGAATCCTCAAAATGGTAGGCTTGTTTAGTCGGCGATCTGACCAATCTTACCTATACAAATCAAAGAACTGCCCTCATAGGCAGGAGTTCACAATTCACTCAGGATTCAAGTCATGTTATCTATGGTCATCTTGGTGAAATGTAAGTCTATATTATGAATGGTGTTATATAATGAGACTAAACATTTTGTAGACTGATCTTAACCAAACTCCTTTGTATAGAATATTTCCGCTCACATAACTCCACATGAATGATCAGGATCAGATCATTTGTAGCACTTTACAACATTTGTAACATCTACAAAGCGGGCCATACTCATAGTGTCACCAGGATAAGGTATCCAACCTTATCCATCTACTACAGACCATTTAGGTTATCACTTAAACATGATCCACCCGTATGTCTCTACATACATGTTTAAGTTACAAGATAACCCTGGATGTTAGTTTATTAGTTTGTGGTTAATGAAACTAATTATGAAATAAAACATCAAATATTTTATTACATAAATAAAATGTTTGTATATTACAATTATAAATTATAGGACCCTACGAGATTTAGGGCATCAACCCCAACACTTCTTCTGTGAAAGGTCCTCTCAATCTCTGGGTCGTATACTAGCTCAAGCATTGATTCCTCACTCATGAAATGTTTGTACCATTTTCATAGATCAGGGTACAATATACCAAAAACTGAGACCTGCGAAAATCAGAAACAATAATCTTAGCGCAACTTAGTTACCACAATCCTCGGCAATGGCGCCAAAAACTTGATGCATTCTGCCTATGCGTTGGATTAAGTGTTATGTGATACCTTATAAACGCATTGTTTCACCTAGTTAGACCCAAGTATAAATCCAACTAAAATCTTGGTGTGTCTAGGGTTGAACTCATGGATTTTGTTCTATTGATGCGTTGACAATGATTGTTTCGATCTTGATGCAAATTATTTATTAAATATGCAATGAGTTTGTTGTTCATATTCTATCGCTAACGAAAATAAATAGTTGTGGATGCGATGGGAATCACAATTGTAAGTCAAAGAGCCTATGCAGAGAGATGTAGATTTCAAATGAATAAAAATAGGGTTGAGAGAAATATTCACTAACAATTCCTAAGTAAATGCATAAATCATGTGTTCAAGCAAATCACTCAAAAGTCTTAACCTACACTTCTCAGTGTATCTAGCCACCATATCCTATTTCTAGGATGTATGTGATGAGTATTTGATGCAAAAGATGTCTCTTTATTTCTAAATGTAATCTCTTCTTGTTTTATAAGGTCTAAATCTTTTGTTTCTTCAAACATAGATTCTGTCGCAACCCATCCCGAGTTTTATCCCCCAAGCTCGAAAGAAGATGTCAAAACAGCTGACATCACCCTTATGATATCAACTATCCAATTTTTACCAACTCATCAAATAAAAAATACGTATAATTTTAATTAACTTTTAGTAGCAGTTACAAGTGTTCATACTAAGTACATTCCAATCCTAGTTAATTCTAATGACTTTCAAAAGTAACTCGATCCAAGTTTCGCTCTGTGAGAGAGTGGCAGTTCTAGACCTTGAGTGGCTTTTCCTAGAACGTTCAGCTTCCGTTATCTAGGGGGAAATAAAACATTAGAAAACGTGAGCTAAAAAGCCCAGTGAGTGGTACACTTCATAAGTAAATAGGTTTGTTCCAGAAATTCATTTTTGGAAAACAATTTCACAATCAAGCAATCATAGCACATAAGAATGTAACTCTTCCGGCCTAATAATTGGCTATCCCTGGCATGTTCATGTATTTTTCGAGTATTCCCGTGAATTTTCCGATATGAATGTTGAGGAAACAATCACAGTACCCTTATAACCATCAAATGTGCACATGTCGACAATTTCTCGTTAGACATGTTTGAGACACGCTAACAATTTTCCAAGGTATAATCCTAGTTTCCAATTTCAATTAATGTATGCAAAACAACAAGAATCAAATCAACAAATAAAATCCAGGAAAAATACATTTGCCGATCATGTCAATTTCACATCTTACATATACATATACATAATAACATATATATAATTTAAACATACGAAAATAGAAAAACCACTCATAATCCTTCATAGTCCTTCTAGAGCAACTCTTGGTCCTATTTCCTTGAATTCAACTTATTTCCAAAGAAATCCTGAGTTAGCTTGAAATTCCTCAAATAAATCAATTTTAGCTTTAAATATACCCTTAAATTGAAATAACTAGCTTACCCACTTCAAAATACCCAAAAATAGTTTTAACGCCCAAAAACATAACTTTTGAGGTTTTTTAGGCAGTCTGGTGGGCGTGGGCAGCGGTCAGTGTGCTGGGTTGGGCGTGGTTGGGCATGGCTGGGTGGCAGACCTCGCACAGACATAGCGTGACACGGTCGCAGGACATGGGCATGTGTGCGTGAGGAGTTGGGCAGCATACGCAACATAGGCGTGCACTAGGTCGCTGGGCCATGCATGCTGACAGGCGTTCGCGTCATCCAGAAGCGCACCTTACGATGGGCGTGTGTGCATGTCTGTGCTGTGCGCCAGGCATGGGCATGTGCAATGACACCTGCCCTATGCGTCCAACTGGGCCTTCTACCTTCCAACACAAACTTCTCACTCCTTACTTCTCCAAATTGAACGGCAGCCCAAGGTCATTTAATATACTCTCTTCACAATACTTCCCCACAAATTTTACTGGATTTGCACGAGTGAATTGTGAGAGCTGAGGTCCCCTTTCTGCACTATTTATAGAAGCCCAAAAGTCCTCAACGCTTGACACCTCGCCAGCCCTGCATGTCCAGATGCCTTCACCATGCATGTGCCAATGCCTCCCCCTTGACACCACCTTCTTGCATGTGGTTGAAGTGTCCTCATCCTCTTAAACCAACTCATAACCTCCCTTTACATGCCTTGTGGTGCGCCTACATCCTCCTTGGTTCAGCCCAAACTTCACTAGATTTAGCCACTTGCCCCGATTTGCTGTCAACCTAGCCTTACTCCCCAAGTTTACTTCATTCAACGCATACTTCCCTTTGGCCTCATAGCCCTTCTTGGCTACATAGCTCTTCTTGGCTGCATCCACTTTGTCAATGCATAGCCCCAAATGATCGCCTAACCTCTTACTTGCCCGCAAGGCTCACCTAACGTCTATCCTCACTTGGACGTATCTTTCCTTTGGCCATCGCTTATCACCCTTGGCCATCGCATGTCACCCTTGGTCACATGCCTCTAGACTAATGCATGCCTTGGCCCATCACCATACCCAAGCATCACGCCTTCATGCCATCGCCTAGACAACACGCTCATGCCATCACTTGACCATGCCATCGCCTCATGCCTTGCCGCATGCACCACCTTTCTCACCTAACCTCTCAAGGCTTTGATCAACGCATGCTTATTACTAGCACATGGCAAGCACTTGACCAACACCTAGCCTCCTATAACCTCTAAGATCCTTGGTTGCTGCATCTCTCAATACCTCATGCACCCACACTTCACAGGCTTCAACGCATGGTTATTCTTGGCTTCTACTCTTAGCCACAAGACTAACTCTTCTAGGTGCTCGCCTAACCTCCAAATGACAAGGTCATCGCCCATTGAGTCCTCACACCAACACCTCATGGCATCTATGCATGGTTCCCATACTCAATCAAATTTTTTCCTTCTTAACCAAGCTTAACTATATCTTATGCTTAGTCCTCAAAAATCTCACTCTTAACACTTAAGATATTTTCCTTCTATTTTAATCATCCTCAAGCTTCCTTTTTAGAATATTCACTTATTTTCCTTATTATCCAAGTTTGACCTAACTTGCTTAAGTGAGTTTTGACAGTTTACAGATTCATTCTATTTAGAACAATCTTTCGACTTATTCAAATAGTTTATAAAGCATACATAAAACAAGTTGAATGTATGATTAAGCTTTACTTAGTTCATGTTAGTTGCATTGTTTCTCAACCCATAAGAAAATTAGTTGCTCATGGTAGAAGATGGAAAGATGGATAAAAAATAAACTATAGATGCATTCATATTGATAAAAGGAGTTTTTCAACGTTTTACACAATATAAATAACAACAATAGTAGAGGAAAAGAGATAGAGATAGAAAATCAAGTCGTGGGGTGCATTTCCTTGCTCCTTCCAGCTCTGTGGATGACTGCTTCTCAAAGATCATGCTAAAGGTGAAGTTTCCACTTTGTTCTCAGGAATAAATCTTGAGCTTTCACTCAAGATTTCACGAGGGCTCGAAGGGAAGTGTTTTTTAAGTGAGAATTTATGCATAGTTTTCTCCAATGTCTTGGCTGTCTCACTTTGCATGGAAATCTCGTTCAGTATTTATAGACGTCAAGAAGTTTCTTCTTCTCTTACTAATGATTGTACTGACAGGATACATTAATTTCCATACTCTGATGCGCTGCCTGCTCCACGTCAGCAGTTCATTAGCTCTGCCGCAAAACTTTCTTGTCAGCTACCAACTTGGTCTTTGATTTGACCTCCATTACTCATGGTCATGTCACCTTCTATGTGATTCCAATGTTGGCGTCAAGAATTTCTTTGCGGTGATACCTTGTGGTCGCATAAATGGATTTCCTGTATCCAAAAAGCACGATTTCTATATCTTTCACGGATTGTGAGATATTGTACGCATGTGATCACATGATATAATTAATTTCATGATTTTCTTACTAATTTATCGCATTTTCAAAGATTTTTTCTAATTGGTTTAGATAAAAGAGGTAAAATAACTTGTATTTCTACAAGTTATCAACTTGAGAGGAGAAGTGGATGATAATGCTACTTTTAAGAACTTGAAGAAATATTAATTTCCTTTTCTTTTTCTACATTCTTTCTTTTCTAAAAAAAAAAAAAAAATCAAATGATGGGAAATTTCCAATGCTATAAATTATTTAAATCCATGAGCTACTATACATCTTTGCCATCTTAAACTACATTGACTCTGCAGGTGGGATGATGTAGAGTTTTCGTTGCCATTTGGAAGAGTCATGATCAAGTGCAAGTGCAACAAAAAGCTTTATTGATGGCCTTGACGAAATAGTTGAAAAAGAGTCCTATTTCCTATACATATTTCAGCAAATGTCTTAAAATATTTTCTTACTTTCATAACTGCGAGTGTTGTCTTTAAGTTAGAAATACGATTTATCAGCAACAATACTTCTTCAGCCTCCTAATTTTCAAACACTTTTGAAAGAAACATTGAAAGAATTTAAACTGCCTTGTGCTGAGTTTTTTTACCAATCACCAATAAGTTGTATTATTTGTTGTATATGATCGGCTACATTTCTTAACCTTTTTTCTAATACTCTGAATTTTGAGCTTTGAATTTGGAGACTGAACCATTTTGTATGTTTTTCTCTTAAAACCCTTTTTGTTTGATGTGAGAAACAGTGAAAGGGGTGCTTCCTTTTCAAAAAAAAAATGAAAAAAAAAATAGTGAAA
This sequence comes from Benincasa hispida, assembly GCF_027475165.1. Lineage (NCBI taxonomy): Eukaryota > Viridiplantae > Streptophyta > Magnoliopsida > Cucurbitales > Cucurbitaceae > Benincasa > Benincasa hispida. The sequence continues at coordinate 28,967,318 of NC_143481.1, read as the reverse complement.
GGGGTGGATAATTGAACACATGTTATTAGAAATGGATTGGTAGCATAAAATGTATTTTCTTTGTTGGGTGTCTGATGACATGCAGAAATGCACGTCATCTTAGGCCTTTTATTTAGAATTATGAAGGTTGTTAAGCAGAATATGCGGCGATTATGTTAGGAATTCATGAGAAAATGAGTTTGCGGCCATCAGCATTAAGAATCTCAGCTAACCCACTATTATGTGTTATTATGCGTTCAATTGTCTATCTTTGTAGCTAACGCATGATGCAGGCGCATACACAGAAGCCAAGCTATCGCAAAGACGACCGCATGCGGAGAATTTCTCCATCGTAAAGGCGAACGCATACGTTCAACGCATGGGTGTTGCGGTAATCAACCGCATGTGTCCATCGCATAGGAGTTGCGATCGTCAAGCGATTACAGTCATCATGTAGAAGTTGCAGTAATCAAGCGAATGCGGTCATTGCAAGATTGCGGCTACACGATGATAACCATAATAGTGGGATGAATGCAAGGTTGGTAGAATGGAAACATTAACGCATATCTTGAGAGAATCAAAAGATGATGTTGACATTTCACCTACCACACCGTTAGCAGCAAAGATTCAGAAAATGACCAATGCGCCGCGAATGTCAGAATCAGAGCAGGTCCATTAATGTTGTCGGTGATCAAGCTCTATAAATAGAAGCTGCTGAGCAGAATTTCAAATCATCCAAGTTTCGACCTTCGGGCGGATCCTTGTGATTCAGACCAAAGCGTTAGAAGAAAGCTTGAGAGTTCTTCATCTCCTTCATCCATTCCGAGTGACGATCAGAGCCTTCGCCGGAGTTAGATCTCGAGAGAGTCAGCTCCACCGCCCTTTCATGGCACCACCGGCAGTCTTGACACACATCTGCATTGCTTCCAGCTAGCCTTTTTCATTTCTCTTCTTTTCTTATATTGTATTGTATTACATTTTGCTTTAAGAAATTAATACATTTTGTGATCAATGCATTTCTATATTTCCTTCGATTCCATCTCTATCTTCATTACTTAGCATCTTTAATCTTCATTGCATCACTTAGTGAGATTGCTAGAGTATCGCATACTTAATCATGCGGCATAGGAATATGAAGCATGTAGCAAACCACCGGGAGGTGTGCCTTGCATGAGTGTTGTGAGAAAACCTTATTTGCTTAAGTGTGAAGCTGTAGTAACGCCTGTCTATAGGCGAACACAATGCTTGTCTATGAGTAAAGTCAGCAACAACCAACTGCCTGGGAGGGTAAGTGGTTGGTCGCATTAAGTAATGTAAACAAGTATTCACTAGAGATAGGAATAATCTTACGTCAGCCTGGTTTATGTGATTACCTTGTCTTATGAACGTATCATTCATCATTTAGGCATACTTGGAAGAGTAGTCTAAAAGTCAAATCTAAATCTCGAGAGAGCGGATTGGATCGCATAAGCAAGAATGGGGAACTTAGGAATAAGCTTTGTTTGCTATTACACAGCGTATGCACCCTACGGATAGGATATTGCATGCGTCCAGAAGTAGGATACGGTGGTATGCGGTCATCTTGTTTATGTGTGGAAGCACATGAGCAGGAATAGAGACTTAGAAATAAGGCCTCTCGACACGTCACATATACATCGCATGCGTCCTAGAAATAGGCTCAAGTGTGTGTAGCATGATCGCATAGCTTTGCGTTGGCTGAGGTTGCCCTTGCAGTCAAGCCTAGGGTTGCGATGAAGACATCCTCACATTTTATCTATTTTCCATGCATTTTACTACACGTCAACAGTTGTCGTGTCTATACCTCTCATTCATACTTCCAATGCTTTGTCTGTTGGTTAGGAGTAGGAGTAGTGTTTAGCTTACAATCCCCATAATTCTTTTATTCATCCACCGCAAACACATTACCGCATACATTTAGCTACAAGTCCCTGAGTTTGACCTCGGATCACCCGAGAAACTTGCGTTTGCGTTATACTTGGCGTGAGTGCAAGAAAACTTGTGACAGGAACGCATGGTCATTGCATATCAGAGTAACGCATATTTTCATTCGAACGCATGACCACTGATGCATGAGTATCAATGCATACCTTAAGACATGCATCGCATATTGCGTCCCACATGATTTTAGTCATCAGGTTTTTGGCGGCTAATTTCACATCACCAGTGTCCATTTGAAGTTGATGTGATCATATGCTTAACAAGTCTAGAAAGGAAAGTTCTATAGATTTAATGGGTGTATTTTTTAAAATAAAAATTTGTCTGATTTGGCATAAAACGTCTCCTATGAGACTAGATATCCTGAGTAGGTGATGAGATTTTTTCATATTTTCTATAGACGCAACCATGGTTGGAACAACTCGTAAAATCCAACCACTTCACCTATTTCATTGGCCCTAACCATTTCTATCGATCGAGCTACTTCGCTCCTCTCCCTTGCCTCTATAAATGGATATCTTATGTTTCTCCCCAACCCCTGGGGTGTGTGATATACATGCTTTAGGTGGCCCCTCTACCTTGATACATAGTATAGTTCATTTTTGCTCTTTTCTGTTTTTAGGCTGATGGCTCCTATTTCATATTACTATTATAAGGAGATGGTAATCTTCCATATTCAAGTTTTGAAGAATTGAACAAATTGTCATCCCAAGAACTCCATCTTGCCACAAGTTCTTCTTTTACCTAATATTATTCTTTAAAATAGAACAAACCTTACAGAATATAAGACCAAACTATTGAACACTCACGACTACAACTCCCTTGGCTCTTGAAGTTTTTAATCAGATCATTTTAATTTTGAGAACTTGGTAAAGTTTTTATTTTTTGTGCTCACTTATTTGATTTTTGTTCGAGTTATTTTGCCTTTCTAAATCAAATAACATTTTTCACCAAACACGTAACTTTAATTATTTCTCTTCTTATCTCATCTGCAATTGGGGGAGTGGGGTTTTCACTTTTTTCCTATTTGAATCAAAACTAACTCTATTCATGTAGGTGGGTGGGATTAACATCTACCATTTTGATCAAATGCAAACCCCAATATGAAATTGGAGAAGAATCAAGTGCATAAGTAGGTATTTTTCTGTTTTGATCAAAACCCAGTTCAGTTTTTGAAGAAAAATTAAGTGGATAAGTGGGTGTTTTACTGTCCTGATCAATACCCCACTTGAAAAATTGAAACCAATCATTGTTCATTCTAGATCAGAATGATGGAAATGAAATAAATTCGTGTGAAAGTTTATGTTCAAGATAAACAAAATATCATGTCATGTTTAGTTATATTACTAACTGCAATTAAATTGTTCGATTGAAATTTTGTTTGTGTTTTCACTATTGAAAATTATTTGGTGTTTCTTTTTATAGTATTCTTTTATGAGAAGTGTGAATAACATAGTAGCGCTTATTCCATTCAAAATGGGCATGAGGCAGTGTATTTGTCTTTGGATTGTTTTTTTTAATGAGGCAGTGTATTTGTCTTTGTATTGTTTTTTGTGGGAAGTGGGAGTACAAATCTAATAGCTTTAGGCTAAGTGCAAAGCCTGCATCTTCACATGATACAATGTTAGAACCAAAGAAATTCAGAGAAGATTTTTATATATGTGTGTCTACATATATATATAAACTATTTTTTGTTTCGGTCATTTGAAAAAATATAGTAGTTTCTAACTTGTGATTCCAACAAACGCTTCAAGATATCCTATGTGGTTTTATTTATTTGAGTAACAGATGAAATCTTTTTCACTTGGTTTCCTTTATTTGATGAAAGAATTTGATAGTAAATATATGTTCAGTTTGTAGCACTCAAAGGTAAGAAAGGTCAAAACAGTTGGGATGTGAAGATTAAATGTCACATCGTATTAAAAAAAAGATTGAAGGACATATGTATCGTTAGAAAATAGAAAGCCAGGTTACTTCTTTGTATGGTGATTGCATCCAAAAAAAATATAGTTCTTTTAGGTCTTTGGAGTTTTGTAGTGATTGAAGTCTTATATTACAAGTGATATATACGTTTAGATGCTTAAAAGTGTATTTTGATGTAAATGCATTTGGCTACATTAGATTGAAGTTAATTATTTATGTATGTGGAGTGTTGTATAGATTGAAGCATTCCATAACAAGCAAATATTTACTTTGATGTAAATGTACTTGAATATAATATTAAAGGTTTATATGATTACAATTGATTTTATAGTTACATTTATAATAATTTGTTACGGGTATAAAGTATTAAATAAATGACATACAACTTTATCAAAATCGACTATCATGGTGAGAATAAAAATGTAATATAATTTTTATAGCATTTTTCTTTTACTATGATAAAAATTTCTATCAAAATTCAATATGCTATGAAAAATTTTCATAACATTAAAATTATACAATCAAAAATAAACTTTTATAGCAATGAAAAAACGCTATGAAAAGTCGGAGACTTAATAACATCGACTACAACTGCATCTTAAAAATGCTATAAGAAGTCTTTTATAGCATTTTTTACAGCTATAAAAAAATGTTATTCGCCTTTTATAGCGGTTTTTTATCACAATAAAAAATATTTTTCCAATGCTATGAAAAGTTTTCATAACATTATATGCTATCAAAAGTTGATATTTTATGGCGTTAAAAAAACGCTATGGAAAGTAGAAGACTTTCAATAACATGGGTTATCTATGATGGCATTCTGAAAACGCTATCGAAAATCAACGATAATGTTTTTTATGCTATCATATGTGATATTTGTTGTAGTGTCTTTATCTTCATTCGATAAACATGGAGACTTTAAATTAGAAGATGAAGCATAAGCAAATTCACAATCTCCAAAGTCTAAATCCAATAATAAACCTTATCAATAGAAGAGTCATTTGATCCATCAGAAATTAAATCATTCTTTTCAAACTCAAGGGAGTTATGACTAGATGTATGAGTGAGATTCCGATCTAAATGCATTTCATCTTCATTTGGGTTATGTTGAATACATTTACTTCTGACATCAATGTATTTAACTCAATGATAGATAACATGTCCCTATCAAAGATCATAGTATTCTTAGTTCCTCCAACATATTCATAACTATCAACTGCAATAAGTCAACCATTGAAATGGAATATTGATTAATGTTATCCATTCTATAAATTTTTTTTTTTAAAAAAAAAAAAGTAACATTTAGCAACTTAATAAGCAATACACACTATATGGCCAATTCTATTTGATCAATAAATTAGTTTCAATTCTATTTGATTAAACAACACTTATATGAAAAACAAAATGGTAACCAATTTTGTTAAATATATGTTGAAAGAAGTTTTTCATGGGCAGACACTAAAACGGCATTTATTAAAGAAAATTTACTAAAGAAATTTTTTAATATATATTAAAGAGAGAAAGAAAACATGATCATGAAATAGTGTATAATATTCATTGAAATACATGACTAGCCGATAGTGAAGAATCTTGTGTGTGGCATGGCATATGTCTTCGACACTCTTCTGGTTTCTATCGACGGCAAACAAGTAGTCGATGACAGCACTCTGATGGTTCAACTTCTTTTCATATGACAAAGTGAGGCTAGGGCACATGAAGAGTTAATATTTTTAATAACTTTTCTTTACTTTTTTAAGTTAATTTTAATTTATTTTCCCCCTAATCCCGTATAATTTACACATCATCAAATACAACTAACGTCCACGATAGCACATAATGGTCTAGTAAACACTTGTTAACTTAAAATTAAGTTAGGAGCCATTTAGAAGCATTTAGTAATGTTGGGGACGAAAGTGTCTGTTTTAAAACTTGAGAAACCAAATAGACATGAACTTCAAGCCTATGGGACTAAAATGCATTCTGCCCATTAATTAACTATATATGCATCTTAATCATATTAAAATGCAACTCTCTTATAACCTATAGTTTCAATAAGAATCTTATTCATATTAATTTTAACCTACAATATTTATATAACTCTTATTCATATAAATAATATTTAAATCTTATTTAAATATTTATCTCTCACATATTATATAGTTCTAATTATAAATCATATTTATAATTAACTATGTACTATAATGTGTCAAAATACATTATATTTTATATTAATCACATTAATATAATCAACTTTAATTCCCTCAAATAATTTGAAAAGTTCAAATTATTTTAAAAATAATTATTCCTTGTTTTATCCTTAGTAAGCTAGGAAGGGGACCTTATGAACCTACAGATTAGAAGCTCCAATGATATAAGATTAATTAATTAAACTCTTTTATTAAATTAATCAATATTTATTAACTGTCGATCACTCTACTAAAGACCAACAGTTGCACTGTTCAGGAGATTTATTTCTATAAATTGACACTTCACGAATTGTCCGTTATTATAGCTGAGTCAAATTACCGTTTTACCCCTATAGTTATATCTAACTCCTTAAGTATCATTGATTTCTCTAATAAAACAATTAGTTATAGTTCAACTATAAACTAGATCCCTCTCTAGCAGAGGTGCCCCATTGTTCAAGACCTAGAATCAACCCTTAGTAATTTCATCTACTTACCTTGAAGATGGGAATGACTGAATTTCATTTTTTGTAGTTGTTTTCCCAACTCCCTATTTGGATAAATCCCTAAAATGATAGGCTTATTGAGTCTGCAAATCTGGCTCCTCTCACCTATACAAAGGATTGCTCTCATACGTAAGAGTTCATAACTCACTCAGGATTAAGGTCAAGTTACCTTTATTATCCTAGTGAAATGTAAGTCTTTTCAAGCAACAGCATTATAAAGAAAGACTAATCATTTCGTGATTCAGTCTTATACAAACCCTTTGCATAAGATATCCCTACTCACAAGTCTCCACATGAACGATTAAGATTGAATCATTTATAACACTTTACAACTATGGTAACAATCACAACGTGGGTCGTATCCATAGTGTCACCAAGATAAAGCACCCAACTCATCCATATACCATAGACCGTTCAGGTTATTGCTTAAACATGATTCATTTGTATGTCAACCACATATATGTTTAAGCTACATTAAATAACCTTGAATCTTAGTTTATTGGATTTGATTAATGTAGACTAAATGTCGAATAAAATACACTTTATTTCATTAAATAAATAATTTATGTACAAATAATTTACAAACTACGAAATCCACAAGATTTGAGATATCAACACCAACACTTTTCACATTACTATTGATTTATATTATGTTTTCGTTGGGTAAACGTGGCCTGAAATCAAAAACACGGATAAAAGTGTAATATTTTGAAACTTAGAGACCAAAAAGGTATTTTGTTATGTATTCTTTTTCACTCAACAATTGTGAGATGGGAGACCGAACCATTGACATTTGAATGACTTTAACATGAATTGTTAAAACGGTTATAACTTATAGTCATATATTATACATGACCATGTTAGAGTTTTGATTATGTTATTTTAGGAAAAAAAAAATGTTAAATTACAAGTAAAGTCTATCCTTTTAATTTTAAGTCTCTTTTAGTTAACTTTATAAAGTGTCCAAGGTCCCTAAAATTAAATAGATTGATATATTCTAACATTTTCTTTTTCAAAATCTATGGATATACTAACACAAAATTTATAATTTATAATTTCAATAGATATTAAATTTAATTTTATATCTATTAAATTAGTTAATTTTAAATATTTCGACAACTTATTATACACAAAAAAGTCATTTCACGCTTTTAATGTTACTAGTTGGAACTACATGCATTACACGTGTTTCATTAATATTGAAAATGAAATGTTTATATAAGTTGAAATAAGAGTCTTATAATTGATAATAATTTTGTTATATATATATATATATATTCAAAAAAAAATTGAGTTAGAAAAATTCTTATGAATAGAAAAATCCCAAAAATATTTACGTTTTATAACAAAATATTCCAAAAGTATTTGTACACTTTTTGTTATAAATTGTAAATATTTTTAAATATTTTTTATATTTAAAAAGACCCCTTTGAATTAATATATTTTTTTCCAAAACTATTTTTTTAAGTTTTGGAATTGTATTTTCAATCTCTTCGTTTAAGTCTTTGATGGCAAAATAGAAACTAAATAATATTTGCATTTATAATAAGAAAACTTTTAAATAAAAGCTCATCATTTTTATTAGAAATAAAAATTTATTTTTAATATATTTATAACTACTATTTATTTTCTTAAAAAAATAGACTATTCAATTTAAATCTCAATCTCACACAAAGGTTTTAAGAAAAGAAAAAAAAAGGTCAAAAAAGATATCATACCTTAAACAAATAATAAAATGGAGATGTGATAGCTAACTCCTTTTAATCATTTAAAAAATAAAAAAAATAATAATAAAAAAAAAAAAGGAAAAATGATATACCCTAAGTAGAAAAATTATAATTTATATATATTTGAAAAAAACTTAGAATCTTAAATAAAGAAACACAAAAATGTGGCCGAACGAAATCTTTAAAAAAATAAATAAATAAACTTAATGCTATAAAAGGACTCTATACAAAATTAGGGAGAGCGGGTTAACAAAACTCAAACCACACAAAAGGGAAAAAATAAGAGAATAAAATATAAATTCTAAAACATACACCCATCAATATTTAACAAAATTAATTTTTGAAAGAATATATAGATTCACCAACCATATTTAGCGATAAAATTAAAATCAAATTCCAACTAAACTAACATCTAAAATTAACAAAATTAAGTGTGTTGGCAATTCAACGCATCCAAAATCAATATGATAAAAACATTGGATTTTGCCTCAAAAAAATTAGATTGAAATAGCATAATTTTCGTCCGTTAAACTAGTTTTACAACTTAGATTCAAAGTTTAAAAACTAAACTAAAACAACCAAAATAATCTATTATTAACTCAATATTGTTAATAAAATTAAGACTGAAATAGGAAAAAGAGAGAGAAATAGAACATACTTGAATGAAAATTTTGAAAGTATAATTTAACCATTTATATAAAAACTTAGATTCAAATTGGATTTGATTTTGAATAAAATCATACCTCCATTTAAAGAAAATATATCTAAAATACCGTAATGTTTAATTTAATCATTACATTGTTAGAGATATTAAAATATTTGAATTTAACATAATATTATATAAAAAAAATTTAAGTTAACCAAATGAGGAAATATTTAAATTTAAAACAAATCATTATTAAAAAAAAAAACCTACGTAAAGAGAGAACAAATCATTATAATTATAAAAATTCAATTTAATGGTAAATTGATCATGTAAGTAACTAAATCTAAATAAACAACTTTATTATTATTTTTTCTTTCAAAACCAAATATAAAACCAATAAAATCTATGTAAATGACCCATTTTTTTATCATGTGAATGATAAAAAATTTTGTTTTTTAATCATAAATTTTGGATATTAAATCAAATATCAGAAATACTAAATTTAAAACCAATAAGATCATGTGAATGATAAATCTTTTTAACTGGCGAATGATAAGATTTTTGTTTTTAATAATAAATTTTGGATCTTAAATCAAACATTAGAATCAAATATTATAAATAACCAAATTAAATTTACGTGAATTATAAAATAAGATAATTAAAATTTAAACCAATTAAAATTCTTGTGAATTATAAACTAATTAGAATCTAATATTAAAGGCAACCAAATTTTAAACCAATTAAATTTACATGAATTATAAAATAAGATAGCCAAATTTAAAACCAATTAAAATGACGTGGATTTTAAACTATTTAATATAGATTTTTTTAATGACTTAAATATAAAATTACATCATAAACCCCTATAAACATCAATTAAAGAAGGCAAAAGAGAAAATCAAATATTTCAACCTATAACCCCTTTTAGATAGTATAGATTCCGATAGAGTTAGAAAGACTGAACTTATACTAAATTCATAACTTAATCTTTAAACATTCTAAACATTTTGTTATATTTAAAGATACATTTCATACTAGGCTATTGATGTAAATACCTTTTTCGATTTCATAATATCAAACTAGAATCCCAAAACATATAAGCCCATGAGAGTGCAATCCTAATGAACATGAATTCCATATTTTATTGAACATAAATGAAAAAACTTTTTTTCCCTCTATAGATGTTACAAACCAAACAAATCGGTGTTAAAACAAAATGTTATACTACTATCACTCATATTTCTTCTTTCTTATTTCTTGTGGGAGAGGAAGCACATACATACATATATATAAATATATATAATCCTATCAAATTATACTACATTTACAGCCAAAAAAGTTCGAACGGAATGCGCAGTGTCCCGCCATGTTATCGACCCGAAGTTGTAGCCGCTGCGAGCTTCCTTGCCGTAAATTGAAACTTTGAAAGTCACTTTCTTCACCTTCTCAGAAAAAACAATCTTTCTTGGATTCACTTCCACTATTAAACCCCCTGAAGAATGAACCGTGGCAATGTAAGTGGCATCTGGAGCTCCTACATTTGTCACGGTTCTTTCTACAACTTTGGTAGCTTGCTTTCTCTCTAGTTTGCCAATGGAGATGGATGGATAATTGACATTGGAGATGAGATCTTCTTTTGAAGCTTTCGGACAGCTGAAGTTTTGTTTCGACACAGATCTTATGACCTTGTTTGAATACCCGTAATAACAGAGGAAACGAAGATAATCTTCGTTCGTAGTTTCGAACACCAATCCAGGATTAAGAGCTTTTATGGGGCTTATTTCTCCAGCTCCCATCTCATGTGGATTTGAAGGGTTGTCTGTGGTGTTTCTCATGAATTTCCTTTGATTATCATATTGAGTTGCTGTAAATGGAAATATACATCAAGGAAAAGGAATCAACCCACCTGATTACCATGCATCTTTTGTCACGATAAACCGCAAAATGTACAGGCATCTAATCAAGGCTTGATAATTTTAGAAATATACAGAACTCAGGATTTAGGAAAGTAACCTGTTGTCATGAGTGCGGATTTAATCATGGAAGAACTCCAATCGTGATAAACCGATTTGATGAATGCAGCAGCGCCGGCTACATGTGGGCATGCCATTGACGTCCCCGATCTCATTGCATAATTGGAAGGCTTCTTACCAATTGGACCACTATCTCCATCACTCTTTGGTATCATAGCTGCTAAAATGGATACTCCTGGGGCGGTGATATCTGGCTGCATTGTAAATTACAGAAATATGCATTATTAACTAATAGTACTAACTTTGAATGAAAATGTTTAGGAGTTCAACCTTGAGAATGTTTTCGGTAAGCGGAGATGGCCCTCTCGATGAGAAATAAGCCACAGTTGGAGCAGGTTTGAGTCTTTTAACTTCCACTGTTCTGAGAATTGTGGCTGTTGGGTTCCTGTATTGTTTGAGATTATGGAGCAAGAAGAAAATATTATATCAGAATAAAGGTTTGAACATGTCAGCAAAAGAAACAAAAGCCTTAATATGATGCTTACTTGGTGGAGTTAATGTACTCGAGAATCTGCAGACCTTCTGAATTCCCAACTTGTGTTAATGGGAAAATGTTTGAATCCATTGGCACAGTTTTTGACGCCTCATTGATCAAGATTAACCCCATGGCTTTAGCATCTTGTACAACCAGTTCCTTTATTGTCCTTGAAGTACTGAAGTCATCGGAGGCACAAACAACGATCTTGCCTGCAACTTTGGATCGATCCAGTGATCCTGGAAAACAGTTCCTGTAATCAATGTATTAAAGGAAGGGTTAGCTAATGCAACGGGAACATTAGAAAGCAAGGGGCATGCCAGTAGCTTTAGAACTTGTAACCATTACCATCCTTAGTATTGTCCATTTCACGAAGAAAAAAGTGAGAATGTCGTTTGGGAGCTAATTTGAAAAACCAAATCAACTTTTATTTTCATAACTATTTTCAAGAGTGGTTTTGAAGGACTTGTACAGGTAAAATCATCATGCATTTAAAGTCCCAATTTACAAGTCCATAGATAGGGGGCAAAAAAAAGCAGCCTTCAGTCGCTCTGGAAAATAGTTCATTCATCAATGAAAACAAGGAAAAACATAACAAGGAAAACGACATTTAAAAGGTCAGTTCCACTAATTTTTTGTTCCAGAATGCATAAAACTGTTTTCAAATTCAAACAGTATGCAAGTTTGAAAGCTTCATGTCAAAAGTGATTAGAATATTATGAACCTCGCTTCTGATACAGGTGTGAATTTAGCAGCAACGTCCTTTCCAAATACAAGAGGATAAGTCTTTGATCTAGAAAGATTTGAGAGATTTATAGCAGTCCCCTGGAAAATAGTAAAAAATAAATTTATGAAATTCAAAAAGAGCTTCCTAAACTTCAATATATACATAGAAATCAAACTTTCATTACGAGTCCTATTCTCCTATAAAGAATTAGCATTCCGATATATAATCAATAGACAGATTTTATAAACCATTAAAAAGAAAGTATCTTACATGAAAAGTCTTCCCATTGCCAAGAACCACAGTGGACTGGAAATCCCTGTCAATATTAGAAGCAGCAACAGTGAAAATCCAAGGAGCAACATTCCCCACAGTGTTAGGGTCAGGGCCATCATTTCCAGCAGAGCAGACAACCAAAACTCCCATTAATTGGGCATGGAATGCTCCAATGGCAATTGGATCATTTAAATAATCAGATTGAAACAAAGGGGAACCAATTCCAATCGAGATCGAAATGATATCAACTCCATCCCTAACCGCATCATCAATGGCTTTGAGAATTGCAGCACCAGAGCATCCAACACCAGCACAAACCTTATAGGTTGCAATCCTTGTGGAAGGAATGCCACCTCCTCTGGCTGTCCCTTTCGCTAAGCCAAAGTAACTTGCATTGGGGACTCTGGCTCCGGCTGCTATCGATGCAGTGTGGGTCCCATGGCCGAGCGAATCCCTCGGTGTGCCCTTCAGCGCCCCCACCTGGCTACCATTCCCATTGAGCTCTACAGTATTATAGTATCTTGCACCTATCAACTTCCTACAGTCACAAACTTATAATTCCATCAGAAGCCTCTCCAAGTTCCACTACGTTTTCTCTTAGACGAATCATTTGAATGAAGAATTTCAAATTCTAGAATATAACCACCAAAATGAATGAGAAAAAACCTAACTAGACAAAAGGGGTCAGAGAGAGTTTATACAATAATTATGACCTGTTGCAATTAGACTTCTTGAAATCAGGTGCCTCCATACAAACTCCTTTCCATTTAGATGGAATTTCTCCAATCCCCTCATCGTTGAAAGATTGAGACTCCGGCCAAATCCCTAATCCACAACATACAGATTATAAATTCCAAAGTAGAAACCAAAATGATTGTTCCATTGTCTCCATCGCAAGGCGTCCGTCGAGAGTCGAGACCCCATTGTCAGAAATTAGGGTTTTATGCGATGAAATATGATGAAGATTCAAGAAGCCATGATTCGTATCGTAATGAGAAAGGAAAGGGGGAAACTACCGGTGTCAATGACGCCGACGATGACATCCGATGAACTGGGGTAAGAATGCGGCGGCGGAAGCGGCGTCGGAGGGCGGAGGCCGGAGATGGAGTCCAAGAAATCCCAAGAACGTGTAGTGTGGAGCTGAAGCGTCGGATCAGGGAACACCGACACGATTCCATCAATACCTGATGTTTCCTCCACATTTTTATCAAATTTTCCTTTTTCTAATTACAAACATTTTACCAAATAATGTACTCAATGTTTAAATTACTTGTGTTTTTCTAATTTAAAAAAAAAAAAAAAAAAAAATCAATTGTTTATGCTTTCTGTTGTACAAGCAAAGATGAACAATCCATCCTTCCGTCTTTAAAATGTTAATTGACGTCTTAACTATTATATTATGCTTTTATGATCATATTTTTCTGGGTTTTATACATGAACAATCCATCAAATCGTTACCTATTTGATATAGAATAGATTATTTGGCCAAATGTTTTTTTCTTTTTAATTATGTAATTATACCCTTAATATTATTACTTGTATTAAGCAATCGTGAATTATGTCAATCCGAACATAATTCAATTAGTTTGCAATATATATTAGCGACCAAAAGGTATCAGGTTCGAATCTGCCATCTCCCACTTCTATTGTCAATTGTTTTGTTATATGATAAAAATTGTCAATTATATACATTTTCACGGGAGAATTTGAATTCACTGGTTTTAATTAGTTGGTTTTTTTTTTTTTTTTTGTTAAAAAAAGTGAAGTAAGAATTCAAATCTTTAATATTTTAGACAAAAGTGTAATATCTTAAATTTTTTTTAGTCAATAGTGTGGAGATGGAAATTTGAATATCTAACATTGAAGACAAATACGTAGAGCAAAGAATCGTTTGATTCTTCTAATATCACAAGGTTGATTGTTTCATCTTGCATCTTCTAAAAGAAAAAGAAAAAGATTGCTAAGAGTTGTTTTTGGATATGAATGAGAAAAAATAGATTCTTCTAATAACTAAAAAGTGTATCAAACATAGATTTAATTGGGGTCGAAAAAATCTAGTTACAAAATATCTAATGTAATTCTTATTGAAATTGAGATTTGTTGAACTATACTTATGTTAGTTAATAGGTTAACTTCTAGAATTGAACTAGGAAGAATTTATATACTCACAATTTAAGAACTAACTTGAGAGTATTTTCCCACATGAACAAGGGCAGTCAATAAAACTTGTTTTTCTTTCTAATTATTGAGTGAACCTTAAAAATCATAACATAATGTCTCAAACTAAGTATAGCTTATGTAATTAAAAATCAATATTTTTCTTTAGTTTTGTAAGTTGTATTTTTTTCCAATAATTTTAATTGTATAGGTTATAAAAATTTAGAACATTCCTCTTTATTTTTCAAAAGATACATGTATATTTATCAATTTTATAATAGGGATTCCTTCATATATTCTTGAGGAACCAATGTCCTTTTCTTTAGGAATCAAATTCTCTTATCCTTGCTACTTTTTTCTTTTAGTTTTTTTATACATCTAAGGAAAGTTTAATTTATCTTCCTTAGGATAAAAGTCCTTACCATGTAAGAAGAAAAATCAAGAAAATTAATCTTTCATAGTAAAAGATATAGAAAGAGAGACAAGAATCTAAGAATATTTTGTCTCTATCAAAAATACTAAATCATAGTTAAAATCAGAAGTTTAAATAGTTGGTGTTTATAGCACATGAATCTTGGAATTTTTACCTATTACTATAAAATGTTCACTATATTTATAAGTTTGAAGTATTAAATTTGGAGACATTTGATGGTTCACTATATTTTAAACATAAAGTCATTTATATAATTTTTTAGATGTAGAAAAATTTAATATCAATTTGAAGTGTATCCAATTTAATGTACTCATTTTTTTTATATAAACCAAATGTATGGATGTGGGTATCATGATACCATGTGTTGTAATTATTGTACTATTCCACATCAAAATTTTCTTTATTATATATAAGGTTATTTGTCTCTCAATTCACCTTATAATTATTATTAATTATATACCACACACATACCAATGATAAATGGAATAGAGACAATGTTAAATAAGCTAGTAGACCATGTGGAAAAAGCCTTGAAAAATACAAAAATAAATGCTAAGTTTAGTATCTTGTACCATCAAATACAAATCTATATATATCATTTTCTTTTATACCATATAGTTCATATATATTAATTTGACGGAATAGTATTGACAATCTTTCAAAAAAATATATATATAATATTGATATAAAAGGATAAGATACACTATGCCATGAGATAAGGTTAAATTTCTACTAAAAACACAAAATGTAACATATCATTTAATGTACGTTTGATTATTATTCGTTGATAATGTCATTGAGACCAATAAAAAATAAAACAAGGTTCAATAGAATGGTCGATTCAAATAATGTCATTGAGACCAATAGAAAATAAAACAAGGTTCAATAGAATGGTCGATTCAAGTAACAGTAACTCAAAATTTAAAATCCTACGAATTTTCATTATGGAATGTTTGGTCCAAGGAGTTTGGGAGTGGAGCTATAAATTTCATTCTTCATTCGGTCCAAGTAACTTTGTGGGCTCACGATTAAAAAAATTCAATTTTATGTCTTATCAATTTTTACATTATAGACCTAAGAAGTTTATAACTCTCCGACACAAATCTTTGGTGTTCGTAACTCTACTCTTTGTCATAAGTTATCTTTTAGTGTTCATAACTCTGCTCTTTGCCCCCAAGAGATTGTTTTGTTTATAAGTTATAGTAATAGGTGTAATGGCTATATAATATTTTTTTAAAAAAAAATGAATGAAAAGTAATATCAAAAAAATTGGCCTAAATTCTAACTACTACTCTACTACTAATTTTTTATAATCAGAAAATATAATAGGAAAGAGAAGGTAAATGTCAAACAAAAGACAGCTCTTTCTCTTTAATATTTTATGGATAAGTTTTATTTAGACCCTAGATTTATATTTATTTTGTCTTCATTGAAATTACCAAAATATACAAACTAATGTGAAGGGTTTAAAATTAAAACATAAGAAAGCAAAAATTTACCAGACAAAGAAGAAGCTTCTTCCTCAGTTAGCATTGCTGAAAACCCTTTGAAAGCATGGTGGTATTGGTGGACCACATCCCTTAATCCTCTCTCTTTCTCTTTCCTACTCAAAAAGTAACAAAACCCCATTTTAATTCCAATTAAAATAGATTAGTTTTTGAAGAAATCAATCCTTAATATTATTAATTTATAATATGAAAAGAGATTTAAAAAAACCTTGGAATAACAGAGGATAAAAGTTGCAAGTAATCCAATTCAGCAGTTGTTTGTTCATCTTCTTCATTGTTGCTTCTCCCACTTCCCATGTAAACAACATAATGCTGTCCAAAGATCAAATTTTGTGATCAAACCCATAAATTTTTTCACAAAAAACCATCTGGGTTTTGTTTTTTTGGGGCAAAAAATGAGTATTTATATGATTTTGATTTGAAGAGAGTTGATTAAAGAGCAAAATCAAGAAGAATCAATGAGGGGAAAAGGGGAATAATGTAATTTGTTTTAATTACCTTGAGGGGAACGTTTTGCAGAGTGGCTATGGAGGATGAATTTGCACAGAGAGGAAGAAGAAGATGAAGAAGAAGATGAAGAAGAAGATGGAAAACAAGAAGAATATGGAAAAAGGAAGCCATAGAAGGAGCTTGATTGAATAATTGTGGGTTTGGGATTGAATTGGGAAGAAAAGATCAAAAGAGAAAATTGAGAGAGATTGAGTGTGGAAGTGGTGGAATTTGCTTGAGTAGCAACTTCCTCTCATTTTTGTAGGCTTTCAACCTCAGAGTGAGAGCCCTTTTTTTTTGCTTCTTTTTTGTCCCCCTTCCTAAGGAAGAATAGAATACATGTTCTTATTTATTACCTATTTTCAGTTCGACACAATATTTAATACTTAGAAGAATTTCAATCTCAAAATTCTAAATTTTTTTCAAAAGAAACTTCATTAGACCGAACAAACTAATCACAAACAACCAACAAGAGAAACAAGAATTCCCATTAACCTCATGCACTTCTTCTATTGAAGAAGGTAAGACACCAAAATAATCATAACAGCACGAATAAACAAGTGAGTCACATATTAACATGTTATCCTCTCTAAATTAATGACATATGTTTTAGTTAGTTGAATTATCCTTAGATTAATATTCTTTTTTTTTTTAGTGTGTATGTATGTAAGACCTTTATATATATATATAAAGCACGTCTCTACACTTTTGTATCTAAACTAATGATATAACTTATGATTGTCCCTGTTAATAATATTTAGGATTTGGAATTCAAATGCGACATCTGAAAACCTCGACATTTTCTTGCATCCCTAAGATTTACTTGTCTTTAACTTCTTCTATGAGTGAATACTATCCTTACAAACTAACATGTGTCATTTTGACATGTTTTGTCTTAACTCACATGCTTTTTAAGAAAAACCTTAGGAGGTCACCCAACATAGAAATGTCACAAACTAAGCATGTTTAATTTCAAAGCTTCTATGATTGAGCCATAAAAAAGAAAAGTGCACCTTGTTGGTATAAGTAGTAGTAATCAATACTTTTTTAATCATACTTTCATATCCTCATAATCTCTTTCATTTGGATGTGGTCTCAATTCATTCATATGTCCTTCCTTTACTTGGGCATTACATTTTGAATAAGTTTTGCACTACCTATCAATCAAAATGGTGATGGACTAATTTAGGCATATACTTTCTATCCCTAAGTTAGACATTTGAGTTCCTTTACTTTAAATTGTAATAGTTTAAAATTAACCTTATTATGTTGAAATATATCTACACTATATATAAAAGGACTACGAGGGAATAATCTTTGCATCTCCAATTTATCTTTAATCTTTTATAATACCGATTTTTCCTTTGTTACAACTATTCTAATTTAAGTTGTTACACCCAAAATGATGTATCCTTTTGTGTATGATATGATTGAAACCATAGATATGAAACATCTTGACCTAACATGGTGTGAACGAACAATCACGTCCTTTGCTCCATTACAACTATATATTCTTTGGCCTATGAATATAATCTAGATCATAGGAAAAAAAAAAAAAACCACAATCTGATGGCGGAGATATATTTGAATGGATAATTGTAAATTTCTATTTTGTCTTTATTTTCAAATAGCTACAAATATTCAAGTCAGACAATGTAAAAGACAATTTTATTAATTAAATTTTTTAAAAAAATATATATTTATTAAAATAAAACTATAAATTTCACATGCATGACACATACTATGAGCTAGTATTATATGAAAAGTAACGTTAGTTCATTATAAAACCCTAGAATCTACTTTTTGAGTTGATTTTTGGTATTATTATTACATATCATATAGACCCACACTAATAAATATTATGAAATTTGCATAAGATGCACAGCTAGAATTGAAATCCCCACAAAGCCAATTAATACTTTATGATATGTCGGTTGCAAATTCTTTCTCACTTCCCAACTTATTCCTTTTTCTTATTATCAATTTTTTTTAACCTCATAATTTCTTTCATTATTATTTTTAACTATTGAACATATTTTAATCATTAAAAAGATATAAATAATAAATATGTCGAACGTCATTAAATCTATTATTATGTATAATTATTGATTAACAAGATCAAATTCCCACATTGTTAATCTAACAAAAAAATGACAGTAAGATAAATCATATCTGATATGTTATATAACAAGCAAAAATTATATTCCTAATTTTATATATTTAAGAGCAAGAAAAAGCAAAAGAAAGAGTAGACTTGAAATGCAAGCATCCAAAATTTATTTCTTTTAGAAAAGAGAGGAAATTTTATTCCTCATTAACTATTAACTTAATGAACCATGTGCAAATTCTCCTTATTTTACTATTTCTCTCTTTGATTTTTATATTTCTTAAATTTCCTTTATTCTTAGTGATATTCTTCATCGCATGGACTCCTTTGGCTTCTGCTACATCTTTCTTTGCTTTTCTTTTGTTCTTTCTTACAATGAGAGTTGTTTTAGTTTCCTTCTGGTATGCAAATTATCTTTAACATTGGGAATGTAAGAGAGCAAAGTATCATAAGTAAATAACTCACTCTTGTTCAAGTTTAAAGGTGAGATTCCCTATTGATTCTAGCACGAGATCACGAGATCACACAATTGATATTCGGTATAACTAGATTAGTCCGATTCAATTTTCAAAAAGGTTGAAAACCGAATAAATTGATTCCGAAACCAACAAAAAATATCTCAAGAGTTTCGATATGTATCAGAATCCTAGCTAGTTTTTCTCAAGTGGAAAATTTTGAACATCATGACTAAATTTTAAACCAACTAAATCTTTGTTGGTTGAGTTGTTACTACAGAATAATACTTCCTAGTTCCTATAGAATAGACGACTCTGTTTTCATTACAAAATGGTGGGAACATGCTAAAACTAGATGAGTTTCTATCCTACTTTCATGATTTTCTGCTATTCAAATCTCCCTTGTCCCTGTCTCAAATTGATTAAAACATGACTTACAGGAGGCCGGTAACCTCCATTGAAGGCTCTAAGATGGTCTTGTACGGATTTTGAGCCCCCAATTTTCCAGCAGTGTTGATGAGAGGTATGCTCGATGCTCCTTTCTTCACAGTTCACATCTCTTTATCGATGATATCTCGCATCATCTGGATTGGAATGAGACCTTCGGTGCGGATAGCTTCTTTATTTGGATCTGGGCTAATGAAGAAAAGTGTAGGCAGTCCTCTCACCTGAAACCAAGCATATAACTCAGATTTACCTTTCTGGGGATATGGGTAAGAACAAAGACAATATCTTTCATGAAAAACTTTGAGGATAATCAAGAAGGTTGGTAGAGCGTGTTGATGAGAATGCTTTGTGTTAGGACAACTTTGCAGTATAGAGACCAAGCGAATAGGTTAGGGAGAAAGGAGTGGTGTGTTTTTACCTGCATATCGCGTGAAAATTCATATTCGTCATCTGTATCAACCTTGACGATCATTGCATTGTTCTCGTACTCTACAGCAAGCTGCATTAAGAGCTACAAGTTAGTTCTTATATCCATGATTTCTAAAATGAAAGAGTTGTAACAGCATGTTTCAGTTACAGCTTCATCCAACAACTCCAAATGTTAATCTATGATGGCAGTTAATATAGATAATACCATGGACTGAGTAATTGTCTCAAGCGTCAACACTTTAAGCAAACAAATTCTTTTTTACGAGTCATCAATTATTAACAGATCCATGAGGCAATGCAAATTTTGAATACTATGGCAATTGATGCAGGGGATGAAGAGATTGTTGACCACAACAAATTGAATAGTAAAACCAAAACCTTCGTGAACGAAAATTAATAGTAAAAGCGTAGCACAAGGAAACAGTGGAGATTTAAGTCCATTGCCATTTCAATGACAACATCAACTACCTGAACTAAAACTGGAAGAAGTTGTAATTGCGATCATGAAAGAGCAAAATATAACCAACATGACATTAAAAGATTATTGTAATGTTCCCAAACCACCAAGAAAGTTGCAGTGTTCCTTTAATTGGAGCAAAAGATGTAACAAACATTCTGAATAATCACTCAAAGTTCAAAACATATTCCAATTCTAGCAGCTGCTACAGAACTGCTTTAGTTCAGGTATCAATGGTTTGTGTTCTGAAGTAGTTTTAAGGTAACTTCCTACTATATGTTTCAATTAAAAATAGTGATGAAGTATATGCTAAGAACACACCAAAATATCCAGATAGTTTTCGAGAGGGCTAGTAACCTCTCTCCCTAACCTCACCCTTCCCGGAATAACAATGATTCCCTCCCAAAACATTCCCTACACCTATGTGTAGAGAATATGCTAAGAACACACCGAAATACCCAACCAATTTCCGAGTGGGCTAGTAACCTCTCTCCCTAACCTCACAGTCCCCAAAATAACAATGATCCCCTCCCAAAACATTCCTTTCACTGGTAACACTGTCCAATTCCCCACATTCTCTTACAAAGACATCCCGCTCACTGACTGTCATTTGAAACACCCCCTGCTTACCCTTCCTATGGTTGGTATTCACGATTGGTGGGTCAATAAAGAATTTTGCTTGAGCAAACCAAAACTTTTATCCAGTAAATACAAATAAATAAATAAACAAAAAGATGCAAAAGAATTATCCAATCAAATCCAACTTTGTTGAAGCAAGTTAAGAACTACAATCTTATTGCCAATCCAAGTATGTTATAGGGCATGAAATATAAATGCAACGAATATGCAGAAGTGACCTCTCAGTTCCTTCGTCATCTCACAGTTTCTTGAACAAAGAAAAGTACACACATGCACACACAAAAAGACAAGCCTTCTATGTGATTACAAGCACATAAATATTGCTCAACGCTCACATCTGCCAAAACCATAAGTTTTTTGTGAAAGATTAAGGCTACAAACAATGGTTTGATTCTGCAACAAGCAGGCTTAATAATCGACTACCCCAATTATTCCAAACAAAAACTAGCTTTCCGCCTGTGAGAACTAGCAGGAAACAGGATCAACAGATTGTATGGACTAAGAATTTCCCCCTCAATGGACTGCAAGACAGCAGGATAGGAGTAAATATACTAACAAAAGAATATAATGGCCAGTTTGAGATACACTAGCCACACAGATTGCTTCCTCCTGCAGTTGGAACTAATTGTTTCTTATTCTTGAGTACAATAACTAAGGAGAATGGAGATAGAACCTCCAACCTTTATGGGAGGAGACCATGTCAATAACCATTGAGCTTAGATCACTTTGCCAACTAATTGTTTCTTATTCCAAGCTCTAAGGCTAGACCACCATAAGAGACCAACCACTATATTACTGAACCAAGTAAATGAATAGCCCAAATCACAAGAATACTACCATTAGCCAAACACACTGCAGTAGTTTTCATATATATATATATAACTTGAAGTTCTTAATCAATTCCCCTTTGGTCTCAACACATCATGCATGTTTTCTTCTTCAGCATAATCATATGGAAGCACATCCCCGTCAAAACTAAAAGGGGAAATGTGAATGATACTAGATAAGGCTTTGGCATTCCTAAAACCACAATATATTTTGAAATAACAATCAAATAAGATTCATACATTAATTCTACCACCACCCCAAAAGCATAAGCCAGATACGTTGGTATCTATGATGCCTTATACATATACATATGTAGCTCCCTCTCACTTATAGGTTTAATGCGCACAAGACTCAACAATGATAATCAATATCAATTTTAGAGAAAATGACATTGTAATAGTTCGAACACGAGCTTACTGATATCATTTTTAACCACCACCAAATCCAAAACCTTAAGCTAATATATCCATACGTACATGAAAATGAAGCATTTACACATCTCTGGCAAAGAAACAGCATCTAAAAGTGAACTCATACCAAAATTCCATGTAATTAGACATACCATTTCAAGTTCTTGAGCCATTAGAATGCAGGGCCCGCACCATGTTGCATAAAAATCGATTATAAGTGGTACATTTCTTTCCCCCTTCACTAACTCCTGCACTTCGGCAGCCGTCATCTTCTTCTGCAAGCAAACCCCACACCAAAATAATTGACAAGCAAAAACAATAACAAACCCATAAACAAAAATCAAAGAAAATAAGCAAAAGAGGTAGAAGAAAACGCAAGTGTACCACAAGATAATCGTCGTGGATGTACTTTCCTTTAGGGGGTTCGCACAAAGTCCTTCTTGGAGTGGTTGAGAGTGAGAAGGGTCTGCTGCTGGAAGAGGAAAGAAGCGCATTTTGATGATGGGTTTTTGAGGCTGAGAAAGGAATTGAAATGGAAGGTCGAATGGAGCTAAAATTACAGATGGGGAAGAGATTGGAGGTGATTTGAAGGGTCTTTTGGGGTTGTAAAAGAGCCATTTACGATGGGAAAGAAGGAAGGGAGAGGTTCAAAACTTTGCAGTCGAGTGAAATGTCTTTCCCAGTGGATATGGTTTGTTGTTTGGGCGCTGGGGAAAAAATCGACAGCGCCACTGCCCGATCAAATGCCTCGAATTACGTTTAAAACAATTGTGTGTATGGGTCAAGATTATTTTTAGATTATAATAATCATCTCTTGTTACACTAAATATTATTTTGTATTTCGTAATTAATTATAATTAATATTATTTTAAAGTTTCATTTGTTATCATTGTTTTTTATTTTTTGTTACAATGTTTATACCTCAGAAACTATTATTGTAACTCAAACTAAAATAATCTATACCACAAACAAAAACTATAATAATCCAACTACAATAATCTAAAACTACAGTAACCAACTTCTTGCATCAAACGCTCCCACAAAGATTTTCGCAAGCACAAAAAAAATCTCTCTACAATGGTGTTAACGGTAAATGACTCAATCCCGAAAAACTAATGAAAACTAATCTTTTGCTTACAACACTCCACCACCGTCTAGAATGCATTATCACATAAGAGATGTCTCACTCATTCCGAAATGATTGGAGTCCTAATACAATTTTCAATTTTAATCATCGATTGGTCGACTATTGATTTTTTTTTTAAAAAAAAAATCTTGATTGAAATTAATATCGTGTTATAGCTCCTATTATTTTGCAACGAAAGGGACATCCCTGCAATATTATATATGACGTTAGTAGAAAGTTAGTTTGCATTATTTTTTAGGATTAGGTCATTTCACATTAACACATCCAGAGATAAGTCATTCGTACAAAAACTTCTAAAATATAGACTTATAGGAAGAAGTACACTAAAAAAAATACAATTTTTAGGTTTTGGGTCTAGTTTCATTTGGTCCTTTAGTTTGAAAATATTATCAGTTTAGTTCTCAAGTTTTTAGTTTGATTTCAATTTAGTTTTTAGGTTCAAAATGTTTCATTTTTACCATGGAGATTTGAGTTTTATTTCAATTTAGTCATTAAATTTCAAAATATACTTTCTCAGTCTCAAATTTCGACGAAATATTCACTTTTAGTCAATATCATTTGATTAATTTAAAATAATTATGAATTAAAATTTTTAATTTAATTTTAATAGGGGTGAAAAAGTGAAATTTAATTAATTACTCTTCTTTTAATTTGTTCAAAAGAATTATCATCCATAAATCTATCATTTAAGTTTAGAATATCCGAAAGATATCTTAATTTTCATTCTTTATCTAATAGGTAAATTTTAACTTCATGATAATAAAATAATAAAATCCTGACATTATAAAAAATAATAATTATAAGATATTTGAATTAGATGATTTTCACAACATGAATTAGAGTAACATAACTTGATCTATGATAATGATCTACTAAGAGCTTGTGTTTATCTCTTTTGGTCTTTCTTTAGAACCTAATAGTTGTTGATGGAGAGAAAAAAAACCTACTAGATGAGCCGATAGAGATCAATTGATAGGATTTTATCTTTATATAAACATCTCCATTAGGATGTTCAATTAGGAAATTATCTGCTAATTATTTTTAACATAATTTAGGATTTATCTTTTACTTAATTAGTCTAATAAAATAATAGACTTAAAAGATAAAATAGCAGAGAATGCACATAAGTCATATTAATGATAATCTTAAATTTAAATTAAATATAACCTAATAAACCTATGTCATATGTGATATTTTTAAAAGTTCATGGACACATTAGGCATAAAATTAAAAGCTTGTAGTCTTATCAATTTTGTGTCTAATAAGTTACGAACTTTAAAATATGACGAATAAGAATTTTTTTAAAAAAGCACTTATTATATACAAAATTAAAAGTTCAAAAATATGAGTTTTTTTTAATGACTTATTAGACTCGATCTTGAAAGATGAGAGATTTATTAGACACACAATCTTAAAAGTTCGAAAACCAAACTTGTAATTTAAACAACATTTTACTGATGATGTGTATATAGTCGTTCAAAAGACTTGATGACCCAAAAAACTCAATTAAAGATTTGGTTGGGTTGGGTTAATAAACTTATTTGAGTTGGATTTGATCAAAGTAAATATAAAATTTATGGATGTGAGTTTTCATGGATTCACATAAAATAATTTTAGGTTAAATCAAACCAACCCAAATATATTATTAAATTTAAAACTATTTCTTTTACTTACGGTATGGATGTATTTATAGTTTTGGACCGTTTGCTTTCCAACAACTTTAAAAAAAATAAAATAAAAAATTGTCTTTAGAACATAAGTTTTCATAATACAAACTGAAACTTGGGGATGGCTGCCTCCCCTTCCTTTGGCCTTGTCTTTGTCTTGCGATGCAGGCTGGAGACAGAGGGGAGGGTGAGGGCTTTGGATTGGGTTTTAAGAGATTATGAGGGGAAGCTTGTTGGTATGTTTGTGGGGAGTTTGATCCATTGTTGGTGGAGGTATGGGCTATAGTTGAAGGATTGAAGGCTACTATTTATCGGGGACTAGGTTCGATCATTGTTATATTAGATAATTTGACGACAACATGAATATTGACGGGTCAAAAGGTTAATTTGACTAATGTACTGTCTGTGGTGGAGGAAATTTTGATGGTGAGTAAGGGTGGGATTGTGTGCCAATTTAGACATATTATGCTCTCACAAAATCAAGTGGCAAGTGTTTAGTGAATTGGACGATTAGTGTAGTGGGAGAATTTCCCACTTTCAATCCGATAGTTTTCTGAGGTGGATTATTGTTGTTCTAATCATTGTTAGCTTTGTTTGGTGTTGTTTGTCTCAACAAAAATATTTAATTCTATGTTTTAAAAATGAAAGTAGAGGTTCTAGAAAATTATCATTTCCCTTTGTTCTTGTATGCAATTATTCGAACAACTAAAATAAATCCAGTTCAAATATTTTCATGGTTGAATTGGATTAGGTTCATTATTTGGGAGATTTGGGGTTCAATTGAGGCTCTTGAAGCGTACTTAAAAGTTAGGTGTGTAAAATTAGAGGGGAAAAGACGAGAAAAGAAAATCCAATTGAAGCAATAAAGTGGATTCAAATTTTAAGTTTTTTTTTTTTTTTTTTTATTTTTTTAAAATTTGACAAAAACAATCAAGAAACAACAAAATTAAGAAAAACAACAATCATCGTTTAGAAGGGAATCCACCCATGGTCAACATTCTTCAAACCAGATTAATGTCACTCGATATCAGCGGGCATTTGTAGCAAGCTTGTACGCAACACAATTGCAATTCCGATGAACAAAGGAAAAACTTTGATTTACTCCCCTACGATATAAATCAGGCAAGGAATCTACGAAATGGTGAATCTCATTACTATAATGTGATGATCCATTCATAAGCTTAACGAGAATGAGGAATCAGTTTCAGTCCAAAAAGGAGAAATAGCACCCTGAATGGCCTTAAAGATAGCTTCATAGATAGCCATAACCTCAACAATCTCAATAGAAGTGGGTATTCTGCAAAAGCATCAGAGTTTGGCCATTGGAATCATGCATCCACAGTTGCAAGACCCACATCACCGCTTCCAACAGATGCATCAGAGTTCACCTTGAAGAAGAAGACGAAGGAACCTGGTTGATGTACCCCACACCCAAAAGGTTGTTCTTGCTGTCGAAAGCCTCCACCATAAGAAATGCCCAATAATATCAGAGAATTTTGGCAGTGCCAGATTGAAATGTAATGAGAGCAAAAATACGTAGGTCATGAGAATTTAGACGCATGGACACCCTACAGACCGTGGACATTGGTTTCATAATCCCGATGACACATAGGAAACATTCTGTTGGGCAAAATTTTGCAACATGCAAGAATGTCACAAGTGGGAAGCATATTAAGTCAAACCCTCCGCAGGAAAATCTTTGATTTTCGGGTAATTGTAAGAGACTACTATGAACTCCACATCTTACTCATTTGGGGGCTAGAAGAGGATAAGCAGCAAGAACAAAATAATTAAGCCACTTTATATCCACTTTCGACCGAATAAATGTCTTTATTATAAGTTCAAATTGATTCCTTTTATTCCAAAGGTGAGAGTACCCAAATTTTTTAATTTAAATTGTTTGATTTATTATGAAGCGAAGTAATTTATAAGAGTCCAGTAAATAATATGTTCAAGTCATGACACTTATTAGAGACCGTAAAAAATAGTCTAAATATTCAAATTTATATAAAAATAAATAAATAAATGTTTAAGAGAAATTTAAGCTCAAACTAATAAAATTAAAATAGAGAGAACCTAATTAAATCAACTAAAGTCAATTAATTTTCTTTTGACTTTTTTTTCCCACTTGTAGCCAGTTCTGTGTGATTTGGATGTGCAGATAATCAACCTCATGATTTGATAATCATGTGTCTACAACTAATCAAATCAACTTATGAAGTGATCTGAAAAATAAATTTAGTCAAAGTTTCTTTTATATATAAAACAATAATTTAATAGATTAACTTTTGTTTATAACAATTTAATCTTTATATTTTCTAAAATTTATAATAATTTAATTCATTTGATTCCTAATTAATTTATTGACCTATAACGATAAAAAGTTATCTTAAATCTTAACAACAATATGAAGACAAAATTGTTACAGATTTAAAAGTTTGTCGACTAAATTGTTACATATTCAGTTCATATACTAATTAAACTCACAAAATTAAGAATATACGACTAAATCGTGACAAATTAAATTCTATGGATTAAGTTTATTTCTTTTACGGAAACTCCATAGTAAGTTTCTGGCTTTCTGCTCCTTTTTTCTTTAGCTTACCACAAGTTTATGCAGTTGCAAGTCAACTAAAAAACACACTTCCCCACATTACACACCTCATCCACGAGTAATACTTGAGTATGGGCTCAGTCGATATTCGTCTTCATACATCTCATCCATTTATAAGGAAGAAAATAAAAATATTTTAAAAAATTTGTCATATAGCAATTTGTAATTGAACACATAGGTAAACTACACAAAAATGGTGCAACCCGAGATGACCCAAATATTTTGTCTTCACCAACCACCCCAAAGACAGAAATTGAACTTCCAAAGTACAAACAACACATTTCTACTGTTTTGTACACTCAATTCAACGAACGACAAAGTCAGAAGAGTTGCATTACCATTACCCGACAACATTCTTCATTTTACCGATTCCCTGTCCAGTAAAAGCCTTAAATTCAATTACATTTTTAGTGGCTGTGTCAGTTTCTGTCATTCAGTTAGTACAAGAATAATGTGGGAGTTTGGTAAGTCAAATTCAGTGGAGAACAATTGATTTGGGTTGGCACTAAAATCACTATAAGCAATGAAATGGATAAAAGATTTGGGAATAACCAAGAAGACAAGCACAAAGAAAGAAATCAACCCAGAAATGGAAAGAGCCAAAAAACACAGCAAATTGGTACAAAATTGAATCCTGATCATGATTCTTCCAAAGTTCATCAACTCTACTTCAACCATATAGCTCTAGAAGAAGAGATTACACATCAATTTCTGCACGACATGGCAAAACTAAACTAAGCATAGCTCAATACAAATTTTCTAATTTCATGAAAACTTGTAGGAACTAAAAGGGTAGAATTTTGATATTGTGGTATCACCTACAGATGCCTGTATCATTTAATTTGTACATAGAATTTGTTCAAACTAGGGGGAAAAGAATCAATCTGATGTGATACAAATAGGGTGGAGAGGTAATCAATCTCAATCAGTCAAAGAGAGAACAATATGAAACAAAAACCTATTCAGAGCATGGATTTATCAGACGATCCAAGTTCAAATCCTCAAATACATTACCGTCAATGCCGCCACTTGAAATAATCTTCAACAATTCCACCGCCTTGTTTTTCCCCTTTTCGCTGCCGTTCACGGCCACCTCCGCAATCTCGCTCAAGATTCCAGATCCCAAATCCTTGACATCCTCCGCCGCCCTATCTCCGCCCCATTTCGCTAAATTCAACAACGCCGATACCGCGTTCTCCTTCGTCCTCTGACTCGAACCAGTCCCTGAATCCAACAAATCCACCAAAACCCCCAATCCAGAAACCCTACGAAATGCCAGTTCGCTCTCTTCACATCCCGCCACCTGCGCAACCACCGCCGACGCATCCTCAACAATCCCAGCGTGACCGCCGACCACAACTAACGAGAATAGCGGCGGAATCACTCCGAGATCTACCATAGTAGATCGATTCGACTGGTGAAGCGCAATCCCAAACAACGCTTTCAAAGCATCTTTAATCGATCTCTGAGGAGATTTCCTATATTTAAGAATATCAACAAGAGAATAAATTATATCACGCTTGGAACCGATAATCGGGCGGTACTCATCCACAACGAGAAGACTATGGAGAGTCGCAGCACAGGATTGGACGGCGGAGGCGGAGGAAGAGGAATTGTGATGGCCAAGAGCATGAGAGATCGCGTCGAGGAGGCCGCGAGTTGACATCAAAGCTTCACGGGAGGAGATTGAGAGGTTGAGAAGCGTAGCGGCAGCGTCTTCTTGGGCGGCGTGAGAAGAGGAATACAGAGTTTCAGCCAAGTAAGGAATGGCACCGGCTTCAACGATGAGCGATCGGCTTTCTGCGTCGTTTTTGGTCATCAATCGGAGCTCCGAAAGGGATTCGCATCGGATTTGCTCGGAGACGGAGCTGAGGCGAGAGACTAAAGTGGAAGCTGTACGGCGCTTTACCTCCATTTTCAGGAAATGCAATGGAATGAAAAATGAAGAATCTGAGAAGAATTTGAAGGGAAAAATGAACTGAAACTGGATTGAATTGGATTGAATTGGAGGAGGAAGAAGAAGAAGACGGGTTTGGTAGGAAGAAACGGAGAGGATGAAATGACTAAAATAACCTCAATGTGGAAACTCAATGGGAGTGACGGCGGAGCGGCAGTGGGGTCCATAAATTTCAGCCGCCGATTTTGTTTCCGCTCGTTGGAATCTTGATAAAAACTTGTGCGTTCAAACTTGATTAATATTTTTTTTTGGAAATTCTTGTAGATAGAAAAATCCAAAAGAAAAAAAAAGTTAAGCTTGATTGGATAATAATGAAAGCATGATTAAAAAAACAAAAATGATTTTAAATTTTCATGGAACTAAATTATCAATTTTGATTAGATAAAGATATAATTTATAAATAAACATAAATCTTTTATCCAATGGCAGATTCAAAATTTCAAGTAGAAGGCACAAATGTATGTTAAATTTGAACCTGGTTTTGTGTTTATATATATAGTTCTTCAATTTTAAAAATTATAACATGTCTTTGAATTTTCAATTTTTGTATTTAATAGATTATTAAAATGTCAATTGTGTATCTAATATGTCAAGGATGTTCAAAAAAGTCGATGACTCGAAAAAATCGATTAACCAAATCCAATTCCTGCAATTCGGGTTGGGTTCAAATAAATGAACACTTTATGGTTGAGATGATTCATTGGTTCACCTAAATAACCTAAACCAATCCGAACATATTATTAACTTTAAAATGTATTTTTTTTTTACTTATGTTACAATTATATATACATATATTTATTTCATAGTTTCATTTAATTCATTTATGTTGAGAGAGAAATTGAGTTTTTAGTATTAGTTTAATATATAAAAATAATTAAATCAAATTTTTACATATTAACATTTTATTTTTTTTAGAATAAACATTTAAATAAATGACTAACCCGAATCAATCCAACCCAAATATTTCATAGTTGAGTTGGGTTGGTTTAGATTCAATTTTTAATAAGAGTTATTTTGGTTGAAGAAATTTACGAACAATTGGGTTAAGTTTAAAAAGTTCTTAAACCCAACCCACTAATACCCCTTCACTTACATATTTGAAAATGTCGACAATTAAATGTGATATTAAAAATTTAATTTAATTTTGTGCTTAATAGGTACAATTAGCCATCTTTTTAAAATTAATGTATCAATTAACTATAAATTTTAAAATTTAATGTTCAGATGGTCACAAAACCTTTTTTTGTCTTATAAAGGGGTTATTTTCAACATTTTTAGTATTTATGAGATCTATTAAATATAAAATTTAATTAATTTATAAAAAACATATAGATATTTTAAGGAGCTAGAGACAAAATTAAAAGGTTGGAGATTTATTAGTCACAATTTTTAAATTTTAGGGACTAAAATTATAATCTGACTCTGTAATTTTAAATTCACTAATATATAATATTTTTATTAAGTAATACTAATTATAAAATTTTTATAAACCTTTATATAATTATTCATCTAAATATATATTTTTTAAAAAAGAAAAAATTATAAATATATGTGGCGAATGGTAATTTATTTGGGAAAATTAAAAGGATATTGTCCTTTTAGAAACTATTTGTAAAAATATTGTTTTTTTTTTATAAATAAGTAGAGGGTTCAAAATTCGACCTCGACCTTCCTTTCACTTGTACGTTGAACTTTGAACCCTCGACCTTGCCCTTCCTAACATTATTATTGAGTCTGTTTAAGGATACATTCCTCTATATTTCTAAATTTTCATAAGGTCTTCTGGAATTCCTTCCAAAGCTGCTTGAATAATTTACGGATTCTGTCATCTCAGCAAGTCTGACTAAATAATGAGCTAATGAATCTCCTTCTTTTTGCTACTGAACTTTTCAATCAAATTCGAAAGCGAGATTATGAGAGAGAGCGAGATTATGAGAGAGAGTTTGAGAGAGCAAGAGCGAGAGCGAGATTTTGAGCGTGAGCGTGAGCAAGAGTGAAATAGCGAGATTTTGATAGAGAGCGAGAATATCGTACAAATTTCCCCTTTTTTTCCTTTTTAATTATTACACATTCCACCTTCTTCTTTCTAATTTTTTTTTTTTAATTTTTCATTTTATAAAAACAATTTCTAAAAATATTTTATTATTTTATTTAAACTCTAGAAAGAATAAATTAAAAAAATAATAACTCATAAAAATAAAAAAAAATGTAAATTAAATATCTCATTTATATAAAAATAATTACAAAAATCAATGTGTCCCACAAGGCGGACGTCATCGATTTCGAGTTGATTGTCGTCGTCGACTTCGAACTTGAGGTTGCTCGGGTTCTTCTTGATGTTGCTCTGGTACCTCTATAGGCGCTTCATAATATAAATATTCATTATGTTCTCCACGACCCCTACCATGTCCATGCACGTATGAAGACGAAGGACCAGCCTTTGAGTCATAATATCCTGAACCAAATGCTGACATCATCATCATCGGACTAACATAATTAGTTTGACTCTAAATCTGCGTCATAGGGGGCAACTCTTCCACATTATGTGCAACCTCATCAAACTCATCCTCTTTCCGAACAGGTCCTCTACGTCTAGGAGCTGGTGAAGGAACAATAGGTATATCGTACATATAATGAATTTCCTCCATATAGCTTTGGTTGTCACTACATATAGCAAGAACCTGGTTCGGATCATTCGCAACCTCACGGAGTCTACTGTTGTTCGATCTCTGTGAATTATAAAACAATTAGACAATATTTAAAATAAATTTAAATTAAAAAAATAGATAATATTCATTCATTTACCAAATGACCCACAGCTGCTCTCGGACGAGTGACGTAGCGCCTTGTGATATTATTATACCAATGAATATATTCTGGAGTGACATCTGTGTCAAACTGTTCAAGAGAAACCCCCACTGCAATAAACCTTGCATGATAGTGCCATCGCACTACCAAATGTGCAACTTTTTCGGACCAATCTCCAGTCCTTAGGTCAATATCATGCAGTACAGGCTCAGTATTACAAGGCGATAGGACATTCTGCTGAAAACCGAATTGTCTCGTCACCCTGTCAGGAAGATGCCACTCACCAATGTGAAAACATATGAGAGGACTCATCGTCCACCATATGTTTTGACCATTCATACAAAAATTAGGCAAAGTATGCACAATAATTTTGTACGGCTCCCAAATAACCTGAAACACAAAATATTATATTAGAGAATATTAAAGAAAAATACAATAAAAATGTGAATAAAATAATCAATTAGGTTTAGTGTAATGTACCTGTTCAGGTTGAAGCAGATCAAACATGTATCTATACTGGTTGACTACATGTGTGGTTGTCCTAGTCACACAAATTTTGTCTCTCCACCTAAATTTTTAAATTGATAATTTAGAATTTAAATTAACTAGATCAGTGATATAAAAATTAAATTGAATTAAAACAACATACTGAGAACCGTAGGCGCGTCCAACTAATTGAGCGTCATTAACATGATGTAGCTGTGGAGCCATTGTTAGAAATCGCCCAAGCCCATAGTTGCAAAAGTATGAGAGGCCCAACTATCTCTCGAACCTCAAGTCTTGTTGCTTTGCATAGTTGTCTATACAACCATGCCAAGCATGCTCCACCCCACGAATACTGCCCCGCATCATGGAGGTTAGCTAACAGTGGCAGGAACATCAAGTGAACAAAATGACTTGATTTATCTGAAAACAGACTTCCACCCATCATTTGTAGTATATATGCTCGCACATATCTTATGACGGTTTCCTCGTCTGCATCATCTGTGAGCTCACGAAATTGTGTTCCTAACCATATTAAACTTAACCTCGATCCTTTAAACTTGTCAGCAGGTGAGGTCGCACCGAGGTACAGTTGACAAACTTTTAACCAGTCATCGTACATCACTCCGGTGACCGGCTCACCGTCAACAGGTAACCCCAATAACACTTCTATGTCTTGTAGAGTGATAGTGCACTCTCCAACAGACATATGGAATGTATGCGTCCCGGGCCTCCATCTCTCGACCAAGGCTGTGATCAGATGGCAGTCCAACTGAATAAATCCTGCCTCTCGATGTCTGCAAGATATTTCTCTAGTAGTACGATCTCGCCACACAACATATGATCGATGAATGGACTGGTCGTACAAAACATTGGGATCAACAGGTCATGGGTTTATCTTGACGCTCCAATGCATCCCTTATTTCTGCTCTTCTTTTCTCAAAATAGTTCACGCATTTGAAGAATGTTATCTGAGCAAGAGCATTTATAGGCAACATTCGAGCTCCTTTGAGGACTCCATTTATGCACTCTAATAGATTTGTCGTCATCTACCCATATCTGAATCCTCCATCATGTGCTTGAGTTCATTGCTCTAAACTAATGTTGTCAAAAAAACTTAAACAACTCCAATTTATTCCTTTGATATCTTCAATTGCTTTGTAGAACTTTTGAATCCCGACACGATAAACATAATTTTTCAATGAATTAAATTTATACTTTTTATTGAAGTTGCTGACGATATGTTGTAAGCAGAAACAATGGTGATATTTCAGTCCCGTCCAACCATTTGCGGGGTTGTTTACTACTGCAATTATACCAGCATGTCGATCTGAAATTGAACACACCTCTTCGTGTGTTACAATTTCTCTCAGGTGTTTCATACTTAGTGATCTCGAATAAGCCATCATACCAAGCGGTACTGTTCATGTAACAAGTGGCAAGTATTCAGCATTCCATGCTCGCATTTTATGGTCGTTTGTCATATTTTAACATGAACTACAAAGATTTTATTGAGGACTACTACAAATTGTCAACGTATGCTGAATGTTACTCTCCTCAATTTCAACCTGTACCGCATGAAGATTACTGAATCACGCACCCTAATATGCCTGTCTTACATCCTGATCCATCGTTGTTGAGAAGACCTGGTAGACCGAAAAGTTCATGTTATCACAACGAGATGGATTGGACACCAGCCACTTGACAACGATGTGGATTTTATAACCAGTTAGGATATAATCGTAGGAAGTGTCCTTCGTTACTAAGACGAGCTCCAAATAGTTAGGGATTGAATAATAAATAATTTTTTTATTATATATTCATTTTATTGTATATTCAATTTTTTTATTATAATTTATTGTATATTTAATTTTTTTTTTTATAATAATCTACTGTATATTCAATTTTTTTTTTTTGTAATCAATAAA
Source organism: Benincasa hispida (assembly GCF_027475165.1). Lineage (NCBI taxonomy): Eukaryota > Viridiplantae > Streptophyta > Magnoliopsida > Cucurbitales > Cucurbitaceae > Benincasa > Benincasa hispida. The sequence goes on along the minus strand of NC_143481.1, from coordinate 28,931,924 downwards.
GTTTTACATTATAATAATCTAATATATTCAATTTATAGTATAATAATCTAATATATTCAATTTATTCAATTTTGTCTAATGATTATTCAATTATAGTATAATAATCTAATATATTCAATTTATTGTCTAATGATTATTCAATTATAGTATAATAATCTAATATATTCAATTTATTGTCTAATGATTATTCAATTATAGTATAATAATCTAATATATTCAATTATAGTCTAATGATTATTCAATTATAGTATGATTATTAGCTCTTTTTTCTCTTTTTTTTTTATATATATTTCTATGGAAAGTTCAAATAAAGTGAAGACTCTCGCTCTCTCCTAAGATCTTGATCTCTCAGTATCGCTCTCTCCTAAGATCTCGCTCTCTCACGCTCGTTCTCTTCTAAGATCTCGCTCTCTCACAATATCTTGCTCTCTCTGTTATTGTTGTTATTTTTCCATTAATGATTACTAGCTTTCATTTCTTCTGGAACAATCACAAACACTTTTTTTATTATGGATCTACTACCAGAAACTCAATGGGTAATCTTAGCATTCAATGTGTATTCCTGATTAATCTAATTTTTCAATTATTCAACCATTTCATTTTGCCAAGTTCAATGTTAGTCAGATTAGTCAATATAAACTAAATCTCGCTCTCTCCAACATTCTCGCTTTGAATCTCGCTCTCTCCTAAAATCTCGCTCTCTCTTAAAATCTCGTTCAAAATCTCGCTCTCTCCTACTATCTCGCTTTGAATCTCGCTCTCTCCTTAATCTGCTTCAGCCCACTTATCTCCTTAATCGCTTTGAAGTTTCGACATGTGTGTAACCTTTGACAACCTAATATACAAAATTTTGTTCGTAGACAAAGCTAATTCAGAATTGTCTTTCATTCCAAGGCATAACTTGTATCCATGCGCTTCATATTCGCATGGAGTTCACTCCCAGAAATATAGTCATCCCCACCCCCTCACGTCAATCCCACAAGCCTCCGTTTAATTTGAAATGATAACAAAATGCATAGGTTGTTAGAAGCAGCTCGAGTACACAGATACATATAGTATACCATCTCATTACTTTATTTCCTCTATGAGAAAAAAAGAAAAGTAATAAACCTGCAATCTCGAGGGTGGATGTGTATCAAAACTTCAACTTTCGACAACCTAAGCGAGATTCGCGAGATTTCCCTTGTCGAGGGTTAAAGTTTCGGCCTATGTATTATTTCCAAGTTTTTCTTTGTTCGTTGAGTTCTCAACGTTCGTCCTCCACATTAGTCGAGTTCTCAACGTTCGACCTCTAGCCTCGAACTCCCAAAATAACAATATTTCTCTAATAAGTTTCAAAACAATAATATTTCTCTAATAAGTTTTGAAAACCAAAATATTAATATTAAAGGTCCAATTTATTCAGTACTTGGTAATATATAAAAATTAAAAATAAAAAAAAGAAATTGTGCTTGTTTTAACCGGAAGACAATTTGCTGAATATAAATGTACAATTTTGTTTTTCTATTTAATAAAAATAATATTCATATATTTAGAACGGTTTGAGGGGGCACGTACCCCTCATGGATAAAAACAAATCATTATAAATGATGAAGTACGATGATTAAATTGATAGACATTAAAATATAGAGACTAAATTATTATAAAGTTTAGAAATAATGAGACAATAAAATTTTATTTCTAATTATTGTACTGTCTTTTTTACTACAATAATTGTAAGATGGGGATCAAACCTCCCACCTCTAGAATATAAGGTCATATCAAATTTCTATTGAGCTAAGCTCACTTTGGTTAATTATTGTACTAATTGAATATATTATGTTAGCATAATTACTTTATATCTATATTAATCTCGGAATCATTCATGCCAAATTGTCAAGAATAAATAACATAACAGGTTCCATTGAGAAACTAATGATAACTTTAAGATGATGATAGATAATTATGGTATCCCTCAACCAAATTTCTAAATGCCCTTAGTAGAATCTCTCTAGATGAGATTCAAGAAAGACTGAGTGCTTATTGTTTTGGTATGTTGGGAACCATAATCCTAAGGTCTCTTTATTTACTAGTTCAATTAGGGTTCCCATTAAACCCTAATTAATAAGGAATGAGCTTCTACCCATTAAGTCCATACTTAATTAGAATCTAGGGTCTTAATTAATTAGATCACATAATATGACCCAATCTAATAAAATAACTCAATGTGATAAATTATTAATCCACATACATATCACATACTTTAATTAAACATATTATTATTTAAATATGTTTAACAATCTCCCGCTCGGGCTATGTCTGTGTACCTTATATAGTTAAATCACTTGAACCTTAAATGTGCATAAACATGTTATTTCAATAATAGAATTCCCCTTTAGCTCAATCTGATCTATCTTTTATATTAGCACGGAATCAAGGCGTCTTTCATCACTATCCTTGTAACTAAACCTTCCTTGATCACCAATTCTAAATCATTCAATGACATAGATCAAGTATGGATGAATAGCATGGAAACTACATGTAAAGTGATTTAGATCATGCCTGTTTCCAACTGGTCCAAATTCCTTAGTGAGATTATTCTTAAAAACTTTTTGCTAAACTGCATTTGCTAAATCACATGCATGATAAACAAGTTTAAATAATAAAACATAAACCATCCACTTTATTCTATATAGAAATAAACAAAATAAGGTAAAAAAAATCCTTATAACAAACTCCCACTAAACCATGGAATCAGAAAAATGACTAACACCCATGTGAGCAACATGCTCATGAAAAACTTTATGGTAAACCTTTAGTCAATGGATATGCCGCCATAGAGTTTGTTCCTATGTGTTCTATTAAAATTTGACTATTTTGAAGTCTTTCTTTAAAAACCAGAAACTTCACATCTACATGCTTTGACTTTATATTGCTTTTGTTGTTGTTGGAATACATCACTGTTGACTTATTGTCACAAAATATTCTTAATGGTCTTTCTATTGCCAACCACTATCCGTACCCCAGTGACAAAATTTCACAACCATATTCCATGATTGGATGCCTCATAACATGCTATAAACTCCACAATCATGGTAGAAGAAGCCATAAGTGTTTGTTTAACACTTTTTCAAGATATAGCTCCTTCAGCCAACATGAAGATATAGCCTGAAGTGGATCACAAAGGTCTTGGCATCCAACATAATAGGAATCAAAATACCCAATGATCTCCAAAACTTCTAATCTCCGATAAGTGAGCATATAATCTTTTGTTCTCTGTAAATATCTCATAACCTATTTGGTTGCTTTCCAATGATCCATCCCCGGGTTGCTCAAATAGCTGCCTAACACTCCAATTATGAACGCAATACAGGACGCGTAAATACTTAAGTGTACATTGACTTCCAATAGCCGATGCATAGAGAATCTTTTGCATCTCATTTGTCCCGATTATAGTCTTGAGGCATTGACCTAAATGAAATTTATCACCTTTAGCGATCGGGGTATCTCCTGGTGCACAATCTTTCATGATAAATCTACTTAAAATATTTTCAATGTAGTTCTTTTGTGATAATCTCAAAATACCTTGAGAACAATCTCGTAGTATTTTAATTCCTAATACAAATGAAACATCACCAAGATCTTTCATCTCAAAATTCTTTTTGAGAAACCTTTTAGTGTCATGCAGTAAACCTACATCATTACTTGCTATGAGTATATCATCGACATATAACACTAGAAAGATATATTTACTCCCACTAAACTTGTGATATACACAATCTTCCATTATATTCACCTCAAAACTAAAGGAGGTAATTACTTTATGGAATTTGTGATATCATTGATGAGAGTCTTGCTTGAGACCATATATGGACTTCAATTTGCATATCATAGACTTTGAATTACCAGACACAAAGTTTTATGGTTGCACCATATAAATCATTTCATCAATGTTCCCATGATAAATGCAGTTTTTACATCCATTTAGTGTAGCTCTAAATCAAAGTGAGCTACCAGTGCCATGATTACCCTAAAAGAGTCTTTCGATGAAACTGGAAAGAAAGTCTCTTTGTAATCAATGTCTTCCTTTTAAATAAAACCCTTTGCAACAAGACAAGCCTTATATTTTTCGGTATTATCATGTGAATCCCTTTTGGTTTTAAATATCCATTTACAACCTATGAGTTTCACTCCTGATGACAATTCAACAAGTTCCCAAATATCATTGTCTTTCATGGATTTTATTTCCTCTTCCATAACATTTATCCTCTTTTGAGAGATAACTTTGTAGAGCTTGTTGGAAGTTGACTGAACCATCTTCCATTACGACCACATCATCCTGATTTTCTCGAAGAAATACAATATGATCATCTAGAATTGTACTTCTTCTTTCTCTAATGGATCTCCTTAGTGCCATTTCTTGAAGTTGTTGAGTTTGAACTTCAGGTTCAACAATGGAGTCTTCAATTTTGTCTTATTTTATAATTGGTTCAATAGTGAAGTCAGGAATTGGAGCCTGAATATCATTTATAACCACATTAGAAAAAGAAACTAATTCCTCTTCAAAGACAACTTTTCTTATATTATTTTCCTCCCCAAACTCAACATCCTCAAGGAATTTAGCATTTCCCGTCTCAAACAATGATCTAAAAGTGAGATCATAAAACTTGAAACCCCGAGAGCACTTAGATACCCAACAAAACAACAACTAATAGTTTTTTAGTTAAATTTTCATTCATTAGACCTGCAAGGTCTAGCCTTAGCTGGACAATCCCAGATGTGAAAATGTTTAATACTAGGTTTCTTTCCTATCCATGACTCATAAAGGGTTTTAGCTACTGCTTTACTAGGTACTCTATTAAGGATATAGGTTGTAGTCTTTAGTGCTTCACCCTAGAGGGATTTTGGTAAAGAAGAATGACTAATCATACTTCTTACCATATCCTTAAGTGTTCTATTTCGCCTTTCCGTTACACCATTCATGTTGGGTTTGCATAAAATAGTGTATTGTAGGACGATTCCACATTCCTCTAGGTATTTGGCAAAGGGCCCTGGATGTTGCTCACCTGATCCATCATATCTACCGTAGTATTCACCACCACTATCAGATTTGACAGACTTGAAAACGTCCAAAGATTGAGACTTTTCATGACTTAAATATAGGTACCCATATCTTGAATAGTTGTTTATAAACGTAATAAAATATTGTCGTCCATTCCAAGAAGTCGTAAGGAATGAACCACAAATGTCTGTATGTATTAGTTCTAAGACGTCTGAGCATCTATTGGCATCTAATTTTCTTATGTTTGTCTGTTTTTCCTTAATACATTCCATACAAACGTCAAAGTTACTTAAATCAAGGAAATAAAAAATTCCATTTGACACAAGTCTTTGAATTCTCTGTTTAGAGATGTGACCTAAAACCTTGTGCTATGACATAGCGGAATTCTCATTTAATTTACGCTTTGTACCACATGAGTTAGATAACATGATATTGTTAAATGAAGCAAAAGAATCAAGCATATATAAATTATCACTTAAAGAATCGGTACCAATAAGCTTGGAATCTTAAAAAAGTCTAATTTTATTATTTCCAAAAGAACAAGAAAAATCAAATTTATCCAAACTGGAAATAGAAACTAAATTTCGTCTAAATGACGATATAATAAAAGCCTCATTCAAATCCAAATAACAACCAATTTTTAAACGTAATCTAAAATTCCCAATAACTTCAACTAGAACTGCTTTGCCATCACCCACATAGATGAATCTTTCAACATCACTGGGTAGTCGACTCCATAGGCAACCATGCATAGTAAAGTAGACTATTTCGCCTAAAGTTTAAAATACGTAGGCGGTATAGAGTCAAGTATCAATATCTCGAAGAGTTCACTCACGGAACACACACGTCATTCACGATGATGTAAATGCACTTCTCTTTGTTAGATATACTTACATGAATAGTAACACCAGGATCTACCCACCATGTATCTGTAGGTACAGAAGCTAAATTAACTTCAGAACAAACCAAAGTAAGAAGTTTACCCTTCTTTACACGTTATTTGGCGTACTTGGGACAATCTTTCTTGAAGTGACCTTCCTTTTTGCAGAAAAAATAAGGATTTTCAGTAGTTTGTTTCTTGTTTTTATTCTGCCGAGATGTCCCTTCCGTAGCATCCACAAATTTCTTTTTCTTCTTATCACGTGAGTCAGTTTCCAAATGAGTACTTTTTGTCCTTTCTCTCTTAATCCTATTTTCTTCCTGCACGCATTGTGAGATAAGCTCATTAATACTCCATTCATCCTTTTGAGTATTATAACTTATCTTAAGCTGAGTGAATTTTGTAGGAAGAAAGATAAGTATGAGATGTACGAGTAAATTTTCATTTATCTTAATATCAAGTGCCTTTAATTTACCTGCAAGATTGGACATTTCCATGATGTACTCCCTTATGTTCACATTGCCTTTATACCTCATGAAAGTTAAAGAAGTCAAAAGACTACTTGCTTTCCCTTTCTCATTTTTAGCAAAATATTTCTCGATTTTGAGCAAGGAACTTATTGACATTTTCACTTTCCGTGATAGAGCCCTGAAAAGACTCCGAAATGGAATGCCTAATGATCATCAGACACATGTGATTTGACCGTTCCCACTTCTCTACATTAGCCGTATTTGGCTGTTCCTCAGTAGAAGTAGGTTTATCGGTCTTTAATACAAGGTCCAAATCCATACACCCGATAAATATTTCTAGGCTTTCCTTCCAAATCTTGAAGTTCCAATCCATTCAACTTAGGGATTAAACTCAAATTTTTAGATATTTGAGTAAGATCAACGGAAACAATAAACAACAAAACATATACTCACAATTAAAATAAATAATTTCATATATGTGGTGGGCTCTTTTAACAAGATACCTAGTACAACATTGATGTCCAACCTTTGGGTAAAAATACCAACTATAAATAGTACTCTCAATGCAGTAATCAAAGTAATGACAATAAACTCGGTAAAAAAATAGCCTTTCTTTGAACCGACTATTTTCACATGAGTAATCCTTATAATTGTCACACACTCATTACCACAGCATATCCACAATCTAGCCAAATATTATCTTCCTTTGGACCGATAATTATCCGCATAAATCCATGAATATGCACATCTTATATTTTAGAATTAAACTAGTCCACATAACAGAAGCTACTTTGGTAACATATTATTTTGATCAATCCAATCTAACAAATAAGACACAATAATATAATAATATTATTATACAAAAAAATAATAGGAAAAGAACACCAAATAATCTTTAAAAAAAATCACCCAATAATTGCATACACATAATACAATTAAAGCAACATAAAATGTGAATAATCCACAGATGATTAATCAAAATTAAACCGAATTTCCAATATAATTAATTTAATTTAAACTTGATTTATCAACTTTATATTCAAATTCACAAACTTATCAATCAAAAACTAAGAACCATTGATAAGAACACCAAATTATTAATCAAGAAAACTTAGAAACGAGAACAAGAAATTCAATCGACAATTAACCAAAAAACCAAGGCTGATGAGATCCTCAATTGACAATTTCAAAATTATCAAACTATTTAAAAATAAAAAACCACCGAATACAATATTAACCTCAAATCGACAATTAATCCTCAATCGGCACGAACAACACAACAAAAGGTCGTGGGTATCACAAACGATTATAGTTAGAGGAGGTATTTTTTACTATTTATTTTCTTTTTTAAAATTCTTTAATCAACTTTACCGAAGATAAGACATTTAATCTCATGCCCAATAAAAAATAAAATAAACCAACAATTTAGCATGAAATTCATGTTCTGATACCACTTATTAACATAATTACTTTATATCTATATTGAATAAATAAACTTTAAGATCATTCATGCCAAATTGTCAAGAATAAATAACATATTGGATTACATCGAGAAACTAATGATAGCTTCAAGATGATGAAAGATGACTATGGTCTCCCTCAACCAAATCTCTGAAGGCTCTTAGTGGATCTGTCTCTAGATAGGATTAAAAAAAGACTAAGTGCTTATTGTTTTAGTATATTGGGGACAATAGACTAAAGTCTCTTCAATTAGATTCCCATTAAACCCCAATTAACTAGGAATGAATGTTTACCCATTAAGTTCATACTCAATTAAGAATCTAAGACTTGAATTAATTAGAACACATAATATCACCCAATCTAATAAAAAAACTCAACATGATAAAATTATTAATCCACATACATAGTCTATACTTTAATTAAACGCATTATTAGGTAAATATGTCTAACATATTAATCTTGTTATTAATAGTTGATTGGGTGTTAGGGTGTTAAATTTTGTTAGGAGTTTGTATGGTTTGTGTCGACTTTGTTTTGGTTGATTTGGACGTTTTAATGTTTAGTTTTGTATAGCTTCAAAATTTGTTTAGTCTTATATACCATTGGAGCTTCAATTATAAAACAATACTTTTGAATTCTCTCATACGTTCAACAATGCAAATTCGTCGTTGATTTGAATATATTGTAGTAAATAAAATATCTACTGCCATCTTAAAATCCATGATACGACTTCCATTCATACAAATGGCTGAACTCTAAAAATTATATATAATCATTGGTCATATCACTCTAGTTTCATACAAGAATTTCTTTGTTTATTAAAAGGTTCATTGTTGTATTTAAAAATGAATTGATTATTTTTACGATTGGCTTAATTTTATATTTAAATTTCTTTAAGAAAATAAAAAAAATCATTTTGTTGGTCTCTCAATTTTGAGTATGTTTCCGTTTAGTTCTTAGGTTTGAAACCGTTACACTTTTATCCTTATTTTGAGTTTAGTTTCCATTTGATTCATTTTAAAATATTATTTATTTTCTTTTAATTTTTGAATTTAGTTTCAATTATTCCAGATTTTACAATTTAACAATTGAATTTTTAGAAATACCTACATTACATTTAGTTGCTTGTGGGAATTTTCTACTAATAAACTTAAATTTATTAATAAAATTAGTTTTATTAAATTTCTATCACAGTTGTTAAAAGGGAAATTCTTATAAATAAACAAATTTAAAAAATATTTATACTATATAGCAAAAACTTTTAAAAATGTTTTATACTTTTGAAACTTTTGCTATAAAGTGTAAATATTTCCCCACAATTAAAATTAATTTTAAATTATTTTATAAATTTATACGAAAGTAAGCACTGAGAATCAAGTACACATCAACGGTGCAAGAATAAAAGTCTAAAGTCATAAATCTAGGGATCAAATGAAAAATTTAAGGTAAAAATGTAATATTTTGAGAATTAAATAGAAATTAAATTCAAAATTTATACTCAAATCTATGGCACTCAAAAAATATTTCTTCCTAAATACGAGAATGAGATTTAGTTCATGATTTTATTGTGGTTTTGTTCATACTATCAATTAACAGCTAGAACAATTCTATTGCTTACAATTTAAAATGCTGGAAGATGTAATTTTTTGACAATCTGATTTGAAGACATTCCTCCCTCGAGGAAATTATTGATTTGTTTTGTCCTTACTTTCTCATTGTTTTTTATTTTCTTTTGTTATACTAAAAAAAGGACAATTAAAAATAATTTTTTGAAGAAAGAAATAAAAAACAAAAATTGATACCGACTTTCCAGATTTTATTATCCGTTTAAATTACCGAGGATCCTCGGTAGCTTCAAGCCGCATAAATATTGACCCTTTTTTATTTTTATTTTTTCTGAGAAGGGAATTCATTAAATGTTGACTTTTAGTTTTTTTTTTCAAACATTATAACCATAAATAAAATAATTCGATTAATTATAGAAACATTTTGATGGATAAAAAAAAACTATATTTAAATATAGAAAAATAAATCAAAATATTTACAAGATATAACAAAATTTTAAAACTATCAATGATAGATATTGATAGAAGTATGATTGATAATTCTAAAATTTTACTATACTTTGTAAATATTTTCAAATGTTTTACCATTTAAAATAATTTTCCTAAAAATATCAAACTATTTACATAAAATAACCAAAAAAAAAAAAAATCTAATGATAGACTTTTATCCATGTCTATCACATAATATTAATAATAGACTTTTATCATTTACTATCACTCATAGATATTGATAGATTTCTATTATAACATATACGAAAGAAGATTAAATTTTATTATTTTAGATAATTAGTTTCCCTTATTTTTCTAGTTTTGAAAATTTTCTTTAATTATATTTACGAGAATTTATATAAATATTAAAATATTTGAGATTTTAGAATTAAATGTGAACACACGAGTAGTCAAATATTCCATATCCATTTCAAAGCATTTCACCAAAAGAAAATACTAAAAACTTTCTTATGTTTCCAATTTTCCTTTTGTTTCTTTTTTTCATTTTCAAAAGATTGCGATTGGTTCACCTATTGGATTTTTATTATATAGCTTGAAAGGGTAAAATTGACATTTATATTTATATTTACAAATTATAAATTCAAATTATTAAATATAATAACAATATGTTTGACTTGTAGTTTTAAACAAGTTTGAGTTTATGCAACAATCTAGACTTGAGAATGTTGAATTTTAGTCAAATGTATTTGGATTCTACTAGAGAGAATTGCAAATTTTAGATATATTGATACACCAATTTCTAATTGATAAATTGTTGGATTAAAAGAAAAGTCATATTATGAAATTCCAAATATTTTTTTTCCTTTAGTCCAAACACACATTTCATTGGCTTTATAACCTCTAGTTGTACAAATCTATCATTATATTATTAATATCATAATCAACCATGTACCAAATGGAATTGGAGTTTTGTTTTGTTATTGTTATTTGTGTTTTTGGTAATTTTGGATTTAAAAGAAATCTTTAGAGAGACGAATGAAAAATTGAAAAAGTTGCTTCATTCCAAACAAATTTAATGCAGGCCAAAAAAATTGTCTAGAAGAGATGCCAATGAAGAGTGTGCAAATTGCAAAGTAATCAGGTTGTGACCCAATTGGCCCACCTGCACCTCAGAGGCCAAGGTCGAGATTAGCTAACCCCTCCACTTTGGACATATTACAAAGAGGAGAGATCAAGATAATTAGGTCGCTTGATCCCATTGGCCCGCATCAACTAATGTTATTAATATTTTATTCTATTTGAATATTGAATGGATCTTCTTTAACCCATCAATGTCAAAAGATTATGTTAAAAGAAACATTAATCTAGAGACTGTGGGATGAATTGTGGTGATTGAATAACAATTCTCTTTGTTTAATGAAACTTGTATGGTTGTACTCTCTCACACACGAGATGGGGGACAATATCTAAACCAAAAAATTATTTTTTTTAAAAAAAAAAAAAGGAAAAAGAAAACTTCATTGTCTTTGAATTTTCATCAACTCAATTTGGCTTTTATCTGTTGTTAATCTTATGATGAGAGTATTACATTTTATGCCTGTTAAATCATGTTTTTCGTTTTTATTTATTTTTGTTTCTTTGTTACACTACAAATATTTTGAACGTTGACTTTCATTCTTGTTCCAATAATATTTTTTTAAAAAGAAAGTCAAAATACTACCTAATCAACAAATCATTTTCTCAAAAGATTTGGAAACTAAAATTTGAAACTCACAAATTTGACAAAATTAACGAAAAGAAAGTTGGGTATTTTTCTTTGAAAAATGGGAAACTAGACCCAATACCATGTTGTTCTTTATCTAATATTTCTTTTATTATTATTTTTGAAATCCAATCTTTACAAAATTTTGAAATACACCATGTTTCTCTTTATTTTTCATTCATGGTATTTTTGTCCATTTCATTTTTTTTTTCAAAAAGCTAGTCCGTTAACCAATTTGCTATTTTTGAAAAAAAAAAAGTTCATTTTTTAAAAGTTATTTTTAGATTTAATTATTCTTCTGATCACCCTAACATATTTTTCACCCTCTTACACTTCATTCCATACCCACCCTAAACCGAACAAAAAACTGACCCAAACCAAAGTGGACAAAAATGTTTTTAAATTTCATAACCTTTTTTTTTTTTTTAATATCTATGAATCTTTGGTCTAGCTTACATACACCATGACTAATCTCACGGGACAACCCACCTGACGTTACAACATTTAGGTGTCAAGAAAACTAGTGGAATTTGTAGCCACCATAAATTAAATCAATGACCTCTTAACCTTTTATCAAGGGGATATCTCCTTATTTACTACTAAGACAATCCATGATAATTTAAATTTTATAAGTTTTACATAAATCAATTTACCAATGGTAATTAATTTGTCAAACCAGTCAAGCCAACTAAATCCATTTGGTTTGGTTGACTTTTTCCATTTCCAAGTTGCCTTCAAATACAAATTTGGCCCCCAAAATGGAAAAAAAGAAAAACAAAAGTAGAAGACATATTCAACTTAGAACCCACAAATTCAACTGCTCCGTAAATAAGTAATTTTTTTTTCTTTTAGAAAAAGAGAGGTTTAGAACAAGAGAAAACTAAGAAATTGATTCAGTTGGTTTCTATAACAAAATAATTCTTTTTACTATTCCCCCCTCTCTAAAATCCCTAAAAAAAAGGGTTCAAAACCAAGCTGGGATTTGTATATTCTGAAGTTCGTGAGATGTGATTGAAAAGACAGGACATGAATTTTAGAGCACAGGCCTTTTGAACACATCAAATATGACATTTTATATAACTATGTTGCCTCCCAGTTGGGAAGGTTAGCAGTTGCTTCATTCACCATCTTTACCAAGGTTACCTGCCAGATAAGAAAACTACCAAGCTAAGAGAAAATCATGGTACCAAAATGGAGAGACACAGAGAGAGAAGCCATATATCATCTTTTTCACAGATATGAATACAAGACACGTGACATGTACATGATGACGTTATTTCTTTTAAATCTAGGACTTGGACATGACAAGCATGTTTATTTAAATAAACAATTTTTAAATATCATTTTTATACATAAAGGAAATTCAAAGTCAACAAATTTATGCATCTATATATTTAATAAGTGTTTAGTACGTGTCCTAGTATTCGATATGTGTCAAACGTGAACACGTCTACCAAATTAAAGTGTTTGTACTTAGGTTTCTCACTATTTTGGAAACCAGATATAGTAGAAGAGTCTACAAGGAGTGTGCACGTTTCTGTACAGTTTCTTAGTTTTATGCATTTTCCTTGTTTGCAAGAATATGACCAAACATGACTTCTACACTAGGCCCCTAGTTATTATTAGTCAATATATTTACTCATACATCGGTTCGAATAAACGTTGAAAGGCTACATAATAACAATGACAAAACTAGCCTAGTTCTGTTGAATAGGACACCATGTCAACCAGTGACTCAAAGGGCATGGCCAAAGGCCAGCAACAAAATCTAAGCTTCTGGCGCTGAGGATGAAAATGAAATTTGAAACAAACCAAAAAGAAACAGAAGAAAAAAACTGAAACTGTGCTTAGGCAGAATCGTGCAGAATCCTCATTTCAAAATGGTAAATGGCAATAAGAGGAAGACAGGGGGAATGGTTTTCCAGAAACATACCACACTTTCAGGAACTCCTGGAGGGGGTAAAGGTATGTTTTTCGGTGGAGGTCCACGTAAATGCGATCTCTTGTCGAATCGCCATTCACCAATTTTGCCATATGTCAATTCCCCCTGACAATTTTCAGGTAAGAGAGTTCATGAGATGACAGAACAAGCATACAAATTATAAGATATATTTATTAGAAACTTTGCTGGGAATCGTAAACAATTTTGTTTTTTAATCCATGCTCTGATGTTTATACTCTGAAAATTGAAAAGAAGGAACGTAGGCAAAGAAAATTCACCTTTAAGTTGTAGTCGCATCCATAAGTATAATGTATAATGAACTTTTTACCTATGTCCAAGTCCCATGGTGGCTGACCAGTTGGAAAAGAAAAAGAAAATCTCAAGATTGGTTTCGATATGTAGAAGAAGCTATCCATCACATTAGAATTGATGTATCTCATACCTGCAACATAAAATCTTTCCGAAGTACATGTTGCACGCCGTGCAAAGCCGAAGCAACTGCATAAGCATACCTTAGGAAAAAAGGGAGCTTCAGAAGACGTTTCACAACAGATTTTGGATTTTCTAGAGTGGTCTAATATAGAAGACAAAAGGTTGCTTTTTCCCAAAACTTACATTTCTAGCACCCATCCAAAAACTTTATCCGTCTCTGGATCCTCTTTCATCTTCAATGAAACATTCATCCAGGTAGGAGCAATCTTTTCAATCAAATCCTGACAAACAGAATCCATTTGACACATAGAACAATAAAGGTCGAGTCAGTAAAAAGAAAATAGCCTTTTATTGATGAATACAGAAATGACAACAGGGAAAAGATTCTGCAAAAATGATATGAGAATAAGAAATGACACGTTAAAAAAAGTCATAATGTGATCGCAACCTTAATATACTAAGATTTCTTAATAGGAGAGTAAATGCTGTAAATCACCACATCCATTCAGGGTTATGGAGGAAAACGTAATTATGCTCACAAAGAAGTGTATTGATCTTAATCCAGGTCTTAAATTTGAAATCATTTTGAGAGAAATCACCTTCCTAATAATTACAGGGGAGTTGCCAATCGGATCAATATTGGTTACGGGGCCATATTCCTTGGGGAAAAACTTTCTCAAAACTTTTTCATTTTGATCAGGTTTGATGTAGAAAAATGGGAAGGCAGCTGGATAACCTCCATCAGATAAATTAGGAAGCGGATTAACAAATATATGATCTGGTTCTGCCATTAGTATATATCTACAACAAAAGAAACAAAGAGAATTAGATACTCAAAATTCATATAATGAAATTTATGAAGAGTTCTATCTTCAATGATTGTACATAAAATTCTCACTCTTCCTCTATTGTAGCCTTTTCCAGCCACTGCACAAAGGCCCACGGTCTGTTTAAGACGATGTAGCCCTGAGAACAGAAAATATAGTTCAATGAAAACCGGAAAAGAATCGTACTTATTTGAAAACAAAACATTACGATGAGGATGTTCAAAGTAACTATTAGTGATTTAAATGAACACAAAGAAGAAAGTGTGGTCAGATTAAAGAAATCTCACCCGGTCCATACCAGCAGGAAGAGGATCCACCACCATAGTAGGAATCTCATCCATTAAGTTATCTGGTTTTCCCGAGTGTAAAATACGAGTGAACCCTCCCATCTCAGATTGAGGCAAATTTTTCTTCTGCTTGTACCAGTAATACATAATACGACATTGCCATTTGCTGTAAGGGGCGTCAGTCGCTGTCAAAGCAACATGGAAAGGTGACTTCGTCTTCTTTCTTTTCACATTCTCCGGCATTTCAATGATGGGGTCAGTCGATAATCGGTTGTAGGAGTTATGTCCAACTTCCCTTCCCACAGATCCATACTGAATAATAGCCGTCACCAAATTATAAGTTACAAAGCAGAAAGTAAGAGCCAAGAGAACCAGAAACAGAGGGGAAGCCTGTCCAGCGTTCTTCCTCCCAATCATAGTAGCTATTTGTGAGATCCAAATCAAGGACTTTCAAAATTCATTATAGGATGAGTTTCCTGATTTAAAGTAGCGTAGGAGACCACAAATAATCCATGAAACCTTTACGTTTCTCTTTCAAATACAAGCACCAGAAGCAATATGTCGGACCACTTTTACAGTATATAACTTGAGAAGAAGAGTTTGATTGCCACAGAAGTTCATTTCACTGCCAACAAAAAGAATAAAGGAGGGACTTCACATCATTTGACAGCAAAGAAATCAATGATATTCTAGTTGAAAACCACATGGAAGAAGGAACTATCATCAATATACGGTGGAGGAGAAAAAAATCTCTCTGATACAATCTTGGTTAAAGAATGGTACCTAATCTATAAAAGCTAAAGAATTCAATATAAAACTCTCCTTCACAATGCCAGTCAGTCATTATTAGGTGAAGTGATCTTGGTGCATAATTCCTTGTTGTGAAAGCCACAATCATATTCCAAGTTTTGCATCATGAAAAACAACCTATAGGAGGTTGCTTCAAGTTCTAAATGGGATACCTGAAAGATAGGTGGTCTAGTAAAATCTCGATATGGAACATAATTGTGTGAGTTCTGCTGTAGAATATAACTTCCTTTTACATATGTATTTTTTCTTTTACATATATAACCCCCAAAAAGAAAAAGAAAGAGGGAAAATTGGAGAAAGGAACATAACAAACACTCCTTCACAATTCAGGACATCTCCATAATTGTTAAAGATCTAAGCTATCGTGAGTTTATAGACTCAAACATCACATTTCATGTTCAAACTTCGACATCAAAGTCAGAATGCAGAAACTAAAACAAAAGAGATCTCAATGGTGGATGAAATTCTTCATTCTTCAGAAAGATGCAAATCACAAATGGGCAAAAGGGTGGTGGTGGGGGGGGGGGGTGTTGAATTTAGCATTGACTTCAGAATCCTACAAAATGGGTACATCCCAAAACTGCAAAATCGTTCATCAATCAAAAAAGAAACCCAGAAAAAGTCAACGATCAAAGAGCTACGAAAACAACTAGAGATCAAAAGCAGAGCAATGGGGGGAGAATTACAGGTGGGGTTGGTGGCATTGAACGAAATTCAAAGCACAGAAATTATAAATTATGAAAATTATGAAAGGTTTTCACATCAAGAGAGGTCAAACCTTGAACATCAGGCAGTCGGGGAAGAAGAAAACGATGGAAAGAAATGGGTGTCGTGTTGGAATCGAGAACAAACTGAGAGATCTGAAAAATGGGTGTTGTGTTACGGTGAGGACAGTCTTCGTGAACGTTGATTAGTTGCCTTTTGAGTATTTAATTTAATTTGGTATTTAGTTCATACCCATTTCATTTTTAATTTTTATCTTATTTTTTACTGGACGAAAAAACACGATGCACGTGTTTTAAAATTTTTATAGTAAATTTATAAATTTGATCAAATATTTATTGAGTATAACATAATTAGTAATACTTTGACATGTAATAGAATATTTTAAAACAATACCGTTTAAAACTATATATTGTTGTTTAAAATTAACTATATTGATTGTTAATATTTGTAAAATAAAAGTTATGTCTCAAATATTTTTAATCACATTTACCTATTATGGTTGAAAATATTTGAGCCATATATTTTAGAGAAAAAATAAAAGGAAACAATTTTTTGAATGAATAAAATTATAATTATAATTATATTTATTTAAAATTTGGAATACATAAAAGTTAAAGGTAAATAAAGAAACAAAGAAACCTAAAATAGAAGGATGGATCAAATTATAATACATATCATATAAGTTGAGTACAGTTCGTGCAATGAAATGATACAAAAGTGTCATTAGGTAAAACTATGCTTATTATCTTTGAAAAAATGTAACATACCATCCCATTGGGTAATTCTTTCGTGGTTCTTGAAAGATAGTGATTTATGTAGAAAGAAGAGACTATATATTTCATAAAAATTATATACTTTGAAATTTAATACAATACAAGGAAACAACTACATAATAAATTGGACCTTGTTAAAGCAAAATCTCTTTGTAAACAATATTTCTTATATGTATGGAAGACAAATTTGAATCCTCTAGTGATTTGATGAGGACTTTTGTTGTTGACATTGAAACGTCCCTTGATAATGCAACATATGAAGGAAATCTAAACCGAGATCTCTATGAACGGAAACAAGATCTTTCCAAGCCCATTGTGCAAGAATACAAAGCATTCACATACATAATAGTTATGCATCTTATAATAAATTACAACATGCTATCTTAAACAAATACAAAAGGAGAGAGACATACCCTTGAAGCATTATTCTTCTGGAAATCTCTCATTGTCGCTGTCCAGCCAAACCTCTGGCTCTCTTGAGCAATGGAACAGTGATCTCTCGCTGTTGCTCCAACCGTTTGGCCAGCAATCTCTCGTTGTCGAATGCAATCACGAACAGACTTCTTCACGAACAAACACCCTTCGACACTACCACTTGACAACCTTGGTATTCTCGGAGTGAGAATCCAGAATGTGTGGGCTCTGTGTGAATTTGGTAGAGGGAAGAAGGAATCCAACAATCGAACTACACGACCAAGCAAGTGGAAGAAGGAATCTGTCTATTGCATAGTTGATCGTTTTGTCTCTGATCGTTTACACAATCGACTCTCACCTAGCTTGATCGTTTAGCAAATCTTGCTTACACGATCGTTAAACATATCTCGCTTACACGATCGTTTAGCAAAACTCACTTGATCTTAGAATCTTGCTTACACAATCGTTTAGCAAATCTCTCGCTATCGTTTAGTCTCTCGTGAGGGCTATCATGTAGGCTCTCGTGAGTAAACGATTAGTGAATTACTTAATAAAGCGAAATTAACCTTTCATTTTTATCCCGCAGTTATCAAATAATTGAAATTAACCTCCCACTTGTACAGTTAATAGAGAAAAGAATAACCAATTCAACAACTATCTCATAATTGTTTAATTATAAATAAATATAATAACTAACTTATCATATTATGTTTATAACCTATAGTTTTAATATCACATCATATGTAATATTTAAACTAAACCATAGTTCTTTTCTCCTTGATATAAATCAAATTTATATCAATTCCTCCAATGAATG
Organism: Benincasa hispida; assembly: GCF_027475165.1. NCBI lineage: Eukaryota > Viridiplantae > Streptophyta > Magnoliopsida > Cucurbitales > Cucurbitaceae > Benincasa > Benincasa hispida. Next base: position 28,913,267 of record NC_143481.1, on the reverse strand, counting down.
TATCTCATACTTCAAATCAATTATATCACATATAATTGAACCAGCTTAATTATATCATATATAATCAAAATCCCTCTTGAACACTTCAAACTAGTCTAAAACCTGATTCTCAACTTGAATCTATTGAGCTACCAAGGGGACCTTATGAACCCGTAGTTTGAAGCTCCAACGGTACGTGAATAACTGACTAAACTCTTTAGTCATGAGATCCACCATCCATTAATTGCCGGGCACTCCACTAAAGACCGACAGCTGCACTCTTCACACTATAGATATATTTTTGTGTCCATACAATCAATCAACAGTGCAATAATCCTTCACATATCGTTCGTAAGTACAGCTGGGCCAATTTACTGCTTTGCCCCTATAGTTACATCTAACTCCTGAAGTACCACTGATTCCTCTAATGAACAATAAGTCATAGTCCTACTATGACTGGGTCCTCTCTTCCAAAGAGCGGGTGTGGCTACTATGTTCAAGACCCGAAATCAGCCCTTAAGGGAGCAATTTATTTACTTACCCCTGCTTTGGGGAAGGAGTGAATTCTGTTTTGTGTAACTGAGTTTCCAACTCTTCAATTAGACGAATCCCCAAAAAGGTAGGCTTGTTGAGTTGGCAATTTAGCCACTCTCACCCATACTAATCAAAAGACTACCCTCATAGGTAGAAGTTTTCAAAATACTCAGGATTAAGATCATGCCACCTATGGCCGTTTTAATGAAATGTAAGTCTCAATTATCAATGGCGTTATATAAAGAGACTAATCATATCGTGGTTCGATCTTATACAAACTCTTTGTAAAGGACACCCTCGCTGCATGTCTCCACATAAATAGTCAGGATCAGACCATCTATAATAGTTTACAAAACTTGTAAACATCTACAAAGCGGGCCATATCCGTAGTGTCACCAAGATAAGGTATCCCTCTTTTATCCTTATACTACAGAGCATTTAGGTTATTACTTAAGGCATGATCCACTTGTACATCTCACATACATGCTTGAGTTTATATGAAATAATCACGGATCTTAGTTTATTGGATATGAGTAAATGCAAATAAAATAACATTTATTTTATTAGTAACAATGTGTACAAACTGTTTACAAACTACGAGACTCCGGGAGATTAGGACACCAATCCCAATAATCTTCCACTTGTCCTAATGCCTCGGGAGACTAATGTACAATAATGAAAAATAGTACAATATACAATAAACGAGGGCATACCCTATATCCCAGTATCATCTTCTACTTACCTTAGACAAGATGACGCATGTCCCATAGACTCAGACTCTCTATATGACCCTCGAACACTTTAGCATGAGAGCCTTTGTAAATGGATTAGCAACATTGTGCTTCAGCACGATCTTTGTGACTATCACATAACCACGATGCACAATCTCCCTGATCAAATGATACTTCCGTTCGATATGCTTGCCTCTACGATGACTCCAAGGTTTCTTAGAATTTTTCACAACCCCACTGTTATCACAATAGAGTGTGATCTGCAAAGACATATTTGGAACAACCTCCAAATCAGTAAGGAACTTTCTAATCCATGCAGTTTCATAAGTGGCTACGTATTTGGCTTCCATAGTGGAGTCTGCGATGCATCCCTGCTTGATGCTTCGCCAAACTACAGCCCCTCCATTCAGAGTGAACACTAACCCTGATGTTGATTTCCGAGAATCTCGATCAGTTTGAAAGTCAGAGTCTGTGTATCCTATAACGATCAAATCCTTATCTCCATACACGAGCATATAGTCCCTCGTTCTCCGAAGATACTTGAGGATCGTTTTGACCACCGTCTAGTGATCTAATCTTGGATTGGACTAATAACGACGGACAATCGCTACTGCATAGCAAATGTCAGGTCTAGTACATAACATTGCATACATTAAGCTTCCAACAGCCGAAACATAGAGAATCCGTCTCATTTCCTCATCCTCTGGAGGTGTCTTAGGACACTGTTCCTTAGACAAAATAATTCCATGCCTGAAGGGTAATAAACCCCTCTTGGAATTATGTATCATGTACCTGATCAACATTTGGTCAATGTACGATGCTTGAGACAAAGCTAACCTCTTGTTCTTACGATCCCGAATGATCTAAATCCTTAGAACATATTGTGCCTCTCCCAAATATTTCATTTAGAATTGGGCGGCTAGCCACTTCTTAACGTCAGTCAAAAAACCTACATCATTCCCAATGAGTAGGATATCATCCACATACAGTACCAAGAATGCTACCGAGCTGTTGATGATTTTCTTGTAAACACAAGACTCATCAATGTTCTGATCAAAGCCAAACGATTTGATCGCACTAACAAATCTAATGTTCCATGATCTAGATGCTTGTTTCAGCCCGTAAATGGACCTATTAAGTTTGCAAACTCTTTGCTCTTGATCTGAAACAATGAATCCCTATGGTTGAGCCATGTAGATGGTCTTCTCAAGATTACTATTTAGAAAGGCAGTCTTGACATCCATTTTCCATATCTCATAATTATAAAATGTGGCTATGGACAGGAGAATCCTGATAGACTTCAACATGACAACAGGTGAGAAAGTTTCTTCATAGTCCACTCCCCCGATCTGGTTATAACCCTTTGCCACAAGTCTAGCATTAAAAGTCTGCACCTTTTCCATCTACACCTCGTTTTCTCTTGTAGATCCACTTACACCCTATAGGTTTTACCTCATCAGGCTGATTTACAAGTTCTTAGACATTATCGAAGTACATAGACTCCATTTCCTAGTTCATGGCTTTAATTTACTCATCTTTATCAACATCCTCCATTGCTTGCTTATAAGACAATGAATCTTTGACCCCATCATCAAACATGATGTTTTGGGCTCCAGTCAAACCCATGTAGCATTCCAGTGGGTTCATAACCCTCCCACTATGTCGAGGCATTCTCAACTCTTGAGATGGTTGACTAGATGAACCAACATCAACAACTCTTGTTGATCTATCAGTTTGTTCAACAACTCTTGTTGAACCCTCAGAACTCTCACTAGAGATCTCATATAAAACCAGCATACTTCGTGGCTTATGGTCCTTGATGTGGTCTTCTTCCAAAAAAATAGCATTTGTTGACACAAACACTTTGTTCTCACTCGGATCATAGAAGTATCCATCCCTTATTTCCTTGGGGTAGCCTACAAAGAGGCAAACTTTCGAACGCGGTTCTAACTTTTTAGGGTTACCCAATGGCACGTGGGCCGAACATCCCCAAATCCTGAAGTGGCGTAAACTACCTTTACGGCCTCTCCACAACCCAAAAGGTGTTTTAGAAACACTTTTCGGGGGAACGTTGTTCAAAATGTAGCATGCAGTCTCCACTAAAAATCCCTAAAATGAGTCTGGAAGATTAACATAACTCATCATAGACTGAACCATGTTCAACAGGGTTTTGTTTTTCTTTTCTCATACACCATTTTGTTGAGGTGTACCTGGGGTCGGGAGTTGAGACGTGATTCCATATTCTCCACCATGATCAGATCGTAGTGTTTTTATCTTCTTACCTAACAAGTCTTCAACTTCAGCCATCTCCTTGAACTTGTTAAGGGCTTCAGACTTACATTGAATTAGGTAGAGATACCCATATCTTGAATAATCATCTATGAAAGAGATGAAATATTCATTTCCACCTCGAGCTCTAACATTCATCAAACCATAGAGGTCTGACTGTATAAGCTCCAAGGTTTCCTCGACTCTATAACCTTTTCCAATAAAAGGTCGTTTGGTCATCATGCTTTCAAGGCATGATTCACATACCGACAAGGAGTTTTCTTCTAAACTCTTTAGAAGTCCACATTTCACCAACTTCTAAATCCTGTTGAGGTTGATGCGACCTAACCTTAGATGCTAAAGATGGGTGTTTTCCTTAGGAGAAACCTTTGGTCTTTTTGCAGTTGTCACTATCCTGAACATTTCAGTATTAAGTAAGGCTTTGATGACTAACGACCTTAGTACATATAAGTTATTTTCCATTGAACCAAAATCAATCTCCATACCATTCTTGAAAATAAACACTTTCCTCTCAGAAAAGGAGACGGTATAACCTTGTTCAATGAGACAATAAATTGAGATTCAGTTCCTCTTGATATGAGGAACTATAAAAACATTATCTAGTAACAGATAACGTTTTTTGTCCAAAAATAACTTCAGCTTGCCTATAGCAACAACTGAAACAACTTCACTAGTACCAACTCGAAAAGTCAACTCTCATTCTTCCAATGTTTTCCAGGAACTGAATCCTTTGTAGGAAGAACTTATGTTAATAGTACCTGAATCAAGTATCTAGGCAGAATCATCATTCTCTACCAAACACGTCTCCAAGACAAATAAACCACATTTACTATCTTTAGATTTTTTCCTCTTCTGGGGAGTAGTGGGATCAATATCAGAACCTAAATAAGCTCCAAGTTTGATTTCAGAGAACAATTCTCGTTGATGAACCTTTCCAGAGTCAGCGACAATTGCTTTCCCTTCTAGTCCCTTGACATTCAAGAAATACTAGAGATTATCTTTGGAACTAACACTACTGGTTATTTTGTCATCCATCTCTCTTTGCTAAAACAGTGAGAATTGATGTTCAAACAATTCTTGCAACGAGTTCATGATCTGACATGCAATGACCATGTTCTCAACCCTTTTGGCTAACGCATCAGGTATGTTAGCCAAAATGTGAAGTCGGGCCAACGAGTTAGCCTTCATCCACCCTTTATATGCATTTCGTGGTGCATCAAGGATTGGGACTTGAGGACACTCCTCAACCATGACAAACTCGAGGTCAACCAATGTCTGTAATCTGTCAAAGTAAAAGAGGCAACTAACGGAAAATCATTCATGTTGCTGAAAAAACAAACACATTGATCTACATTACATTTTAGCAAATACTTGTTGAAAAACAACATCCAATATGGTTTAGCAAAACTTAAATGAACCCCGTATGACATCTAGTTTCGCAATGACGCTTTGGTGGTTTAGGCCAAAAGCCATCAAAAGGTAGTCAATTTATCCCTCCTCTGAATTGAGACACCCTCAATCAGTCATTAATACCAGAACAACTCTTGTTCCTATAACGACTAACTATCATTGATTTGGTCAAGAATTCATTAACTTGCTTAAAAATTTCCCGTAAGTGTGACCTTTCATTTTAGATCCTAGAGTTCTGCCTCAAGTAGCCAATGCGAAGGGAAAAAATCCGATTAGGGAAAAAACTAAAGTGACCCTATCCATTTCTAGAGTTCACCTTGATATTGACCAACCTCACAAAAACCTTCCCAAAGGGGACGCTCCCAGGGTACCATGAGGCAGTGCAAGAAGATCTCATGGTACAAACCAATGAAGAAGACTGTAGGACATGTTGACACACATCCTTCACCCACTTACTATAAACACTCTCTCCTTCCACCTTGATATTGACTTATGCAAACACCATCCGAAGGGGGATGCTCCCAGGGCACCATGAGGCCAAGCATGAATCTCACGCCTTAAACATTCAGGGAGAAACGTGAGTAGAATTGACATATCATATACATCTTTTCCTCCCACTGAGTATTTTATAACCTAGGGTTTAGTTTACTTAGAAAAAGACGGCTAACAGGTTTAACTATGTGACTTTTTAGGTTTGCCCAAAAGTAATGCTTACTTTGAAAAGTTAAACAACTTTTGATCATCATTCATTAAACTCTTTAATGAAGTCTTTGATCTACTGTCGTATGCTTGTAGCAAATCTATCTAATTTACCTTTCCAGGTAGGTTCCAGGTAGGGGTGTTCCGTTTTTGTCAGCTTAAATACCCCAGCCTAGACAGAACCTGCCTTAGACAAAAGATCCCTCATAGATAGATTTAATACAAATTTAATCTTTTATTCCAATCAATTTAATCCTATTAAACAGATTCAAAAGATTAAACTAGATATCTAATCTCATTAGAACCACGAACTTAGGTCTATCTCAATCCAATTTTAAAACCCTTTTAAAACATGAGTTCACCTAAGTTTGCATGCAACTCTTTCTTATCGATTTTAGTTCTAATTTCCATTATAATGCTTATAAATGGAAACAACCAAAACCATCCACAATGCGAAGTAACACATACAAGGCATTCATAACTCTTACAAACAAGCCTAAGTGTCATGTTCCATGTATTGTTCATTCATTGCTACTTTTATACAATACTTATATAACAAAGTAATGAACCAAGCATACATGCTTCCATACACCCTTGTACTATAACTCTTATAAAATAAAGATGACGCATGAATATGCTTAATGCATGCATAAATATAACTCTTATATTTCATGATGAGCATGCTCTTATGTAATTTAATCATGCAAACTACTATATCATAACTCTTACAATATAGAGATGATGCATGACCAATGCATAACCTATAGTGGGATTTAAAACTATATGACATACTATATGACATATAATTTAAACATACATCTCATGTACATTCACCAAAATTAATGGACCGAGATGATTAGCTTAAAAAAAGAGAAACAAAATTATCTATTACATTAAACTATCGAGCAAATCGGTTCAACAAGCGAACCGGGTCTTGAACCGTCGTAGAGGAAGCCTTTTTTGTGATCGTTTAGCAAAGATGGTCGAGTAACCACGATCGTGTAGCAACGATGAAGTAGTTTGACTATGCGATGAAGCATGAAGGCCACTCGATCGTGCAGCGCACCAAGTTTAAATGCAAGTCTAAACGATCGTGTAGATGACTACTATGCTATGAAGCATGATCGTCTAGATGATCGAAGAACAAGTGCTAAGTAACAATTACCCTGTGATCATATAGCCAGTGACTATGTGATGAAGCATATTGGCCTACATGATCGTTTAGTGTGCGCGAGTCTACCTTGAAATGAGTATCCCATACTCAACGGTCGTTTACCCCATCGTTTACACGATTTGACCAACGCTTGGTCTTCTTCTTCTTCGAAGTAGAACAAATCTCTAAGCCTTCAAGCTTCATCATGAGCGACTCGAACAAACTCAAACACTTTGAATTACAGACACTATAGTAAGTTAATATGCCTAAAAACACAGGGACCCTTACAATTAACTTTGAAAATGTAAAAGAAAGCAATAACAAGAGGCAATCATCCCAAAAACTCCATTAATCCATATCTACAAACACAGTTAACACTTAAATAGAATGTAAACATGCTTAACACCCACCATAAAAGTAAATGCAATTTTTTACAGTAATGGATTTGGAATATCAGAACCTAGTTTTGGTACCAATTAAAGGAAATCTAAACCGAGATCCTCATGAGTAGAAGCAAGATCTTTCCAAGTCCATTGTACAAGAATACAAAGCATTCACAAACATACAAAATAGTTATGCATCTTATAATAAATTACAACATGCTATCTTAAACAAATACAAAAGGAGAGAGACATACCCTTAAAGCATTCTTCTTCTGGAAACCTCTCGCTGTCGCTGTCTAGCCAAACCTCTGGCTCTTGTGAGCAATGGAACAGTGATCTCTTGCTGTCACTCCAATCGTCTGGCCAACAATCTCTCGATGTCGCTTGCAATCACGAACAGACTTCTCCACGAACAAACACCCTTCGGCACTACCACTCGATATTCTCGGAGTGAGAATCCAGAAAGTGTGAGCTCTATGTGAATTTGGTAGAGGGAAAGAGGAATCCAACGATCAAACTATACGACCAAGAAAGTGGGAGAAGGAATCTATCTATCGCATAGACGGAGAATTCTTGATTGTTTAGTAAATCTCGCTTACGTGAGAATCATCTAGCCGATCGTGTTGTCTCTCGCTCAATCATTTACACGATCGCTTAGACTCTCGCCTGATCGCTTAGTATCTCGCTTACACGATCGTTTAGAAAATATCGCTTACACGATCGTTTAACATATCTCGCTTATAAGATCGTTTAGCAAAACTCACTTGATCGCTTAGAATCTCACTTACACGATCGTTTAACAAATCTCGCTTGCACGATCGTTTAGCAAATATCTCTCTATCGTTTAGTCTTTCTTAAGGGCTATTGTGTAGGCTCTCATGAGTAAATGATTAGTCAATTACTTAATAAAGTGATCTTCTACAAAATAAAAACACTTTTCATTTTTATCCTCCAGTTATCAAATAACTGAAATTAACCTCCCACTTGTACGGTTAATAGAGAAAAGAATAACCAATTCAACAATTATCTCATAATTGTTTAATTATAAATAAATATAATAACTAACTTATCATATTATATTTATAATCTATAATTTTAATATCACATCATATGTAATATTTAAACCATAGTTCTTTTCTCCTTGATATAAGTTATATTTTGTATCAATTCCTCCAATTAATGTATCTCATACATCAAATCAATTATATCACATATAATTGAACCAGTTTAACTATATCATATATAATCAAACTCCTTCTTGTCAATTTGAATATTTCAAACTGACTCAAAAATTGATTCTCAACTTGAATCCATTGAGATACCAAGGGGACCTTATGGACCTGCAGTTTGAAGCTCCAATGGTACATAACTGACTAAACTCTTTAGTCACGAGATCCACCATCCGTTAACTGTGGGGCACTCCACTAAAGACCGATAACTGCACTTTTCGTACTACAGATATATTTCTGTGTGCATACAACCAATCAACAATACGATAACCCTTCACAAATTGCTCGTAAGTACAGTTGGGCCAATTTACCGTTTTGCCCCTATAGTTACATCTAATTCCTTAAGTACCACTGATTCCTCTAATGAACAATAAGTCATAGTGCTACTATGGCTGGGTCCTCTCTTCCAAAGTACAGGTGTGGCTAATCAGCTCTTAAGGGAGCAATTTATCTACTTACCCCTACTTTAGGGAATGAGTGAATTTTGTCTTGTGTAACTGAGTTCCCAGCTCCCTAATTAGACGAATCCCCGAAAAAGTAGGCTTGTTGAGTTGGCAATCTGGCCACTCTCACCCATACTAATCAAAGGACCGCCCTCATAGGCAGGAGTTCCCAAAACACTCAGGATTAAAGTCATGTCACCTATGGTCGTTTTAGTGAAATGTAAGTCTCAATTATCAACGACGTTATATAAAGAGACTAATCATATCGTGGTCCGGTCTTATACAAACTCTTTGTATAGGACACCGATAACGGGCAGAAATACACGTTATCATAGTTCTAAATCCTTTAACAATGTTGAATTGCGTTGATGAAATATGTAAAATTGAGTCCATTAAGCATAAATTCTATAATATTGTGGTCGCATGCGTCCAATGCATTAAAGCCGTTGATCTTTATATTTTGTGCAGAATAATGCGTTAACGTAATGCAATGAATGCAATCATAGGAATACATTGGTCGAGTGCAACTTCATCGCAAGACTTTGCGTTGATCGTGCTCGGAAAAATTCACCCAAGAATAATCACCGCAACATGGTGGGCGCATCCGAATGAAAGGACAATTAATATCGATGGGACAGAAAGCTGACGACAGTGGGATCCAAATTAAGTTAACAGCCGATAACGGTCACAAAGTACATCAAGCTTTATCGGTGACAATTATCCGGCGCATCAGTAAGAAATTAAAGCTGTCCCATCTGTACAACTAGGAGAGAGAAGTCGCCTTTCACCTTTGACGCCCTACAAATACCAAGTGCATTCTTCAGAAAAGGGGTGAAGCAATCGATTATTTCACATCACTTTACAAGTTCACACCTTTGTTCATAGTTTTTTTTTCCATTTTTACGACGAAGCTAGAGAAGAGTTGTGACACCGGAGATCGTCCAAGGCGGCTCGAGAGAGAACCTTGGGGCGTAAGAGCAGAGAGTGGGTTGACTCTCACGAAAGCGAGAACATCTTTAGAGCATGAGTAGAATAGTGTAACGCCTTGTGGCAAGAAATTGCTCCAGGCTCTTTACTATAATTACATTGTTATTCTATTCTTCATCTTATATCTATTCAATGGAAGTTCTATTTCTACATCTGCTCACTCTCTTAATATGTATGAGTAGCTAAACTCGTTGAATGGGTTGAGAGGAACTAAGCTAACATGATCTAGGAAGTTCATGCTTGCGATTGTCTTGTTTTATGTTGTGCAAATTACCCCTTTAGAGTTACTCGATAGAGAATCTAAAGAAAGAACCTAATATCTCGAGAGAGCTAGGTTAGAATATGGTCTCGATTGAGTAAGATTAGACTTGCATAGACAAGAGATATGGACTTAGAGATAAGCTTGTTAGCTTTAGGGCTTCAATCAAACCAAGTATTTTGATGATAACAAACTCAGATTTTTTGTACTAACATTTTCAGTGTTTCAGAGTTACTATCTTGTAGAGCTTGGAAAGATGATTCCAACGCAATTTGAATTGCTCAAATCGGAGTTCAAACGAGAAAGTTATAAGCAAAAGAAGATTGGAGAGGAAATCCAATGTGACAGCGACACGTGGCACCTTGCTGATGTGGCATCCGACGTGGCTCACATGGCACACAAACGGTCAATATTGATGATGTGGTAGCTGACGTGGCGACCATGGACGAATGAAATAATGACAAGTGGCAGCTGATATTTAATTGATCGCGGATCAATAGTATGGTGACACATGGCGGGGGTTAAGATTTTTTAGCCTTTTCAAATTTGATTTCTTTCCTAAATTGTTATCCTTCAAATCTTTTTTTATTCTCCAAATCTCAATAATTCCAATTTTTCAATTCCTTTCTTAATTACAAATCCTTTTCTTATCTATTTTTATTCAATCTCCACTCTTCATTTGCAATCATATCCAATGGTCAAAATTTATCCCCCTCGCCTATAAATTCAACTTGATTTTACTCTTTCTTGACACACCAAAAGCTATCAAGTCTTAAGCTCTCAATTCTCTCTACTCTCAAATTCTTATCCTCCTTGCTCCTAAATTGGCCTAGAGTTATTTTTGTGAATTTTTTTTTTAGTGCTCAACTTGTGTATTTAGCCTTCAAGAGGTAATATTATGAGGTTTTCTTTTAATTTTTGGGAATTGTATTAAGGTGTAAATACACCTTGGGTTGTGAGAAAAAGAAATTGGTTTGATCCTGAACCAGTAAAAAGGATCTTGGGTTTCTCTTTAGCCTAGGAAAAAGAGGGTCGTGTGTCGGTTTGGTCTTCACCTGCAAGAGGATCACTTAGTAAAATACCCAAGAAGGAGTCTTGGAGAGTGGAGTAGGCAATTTTCCGAACCACTATAATTCCCGGTGCTTTCTCTTCCTCTCTCTTTTATTTCTTGTTTTCAAAATTTTTGCTTCTTGTCTTAGTTATTTTTTTTAATCTTTCTTAATTGCATGATTTAATTTTTAGTGTGTTATTTAAATTTATCCTTGATTAAATTGTCTTTAAATTTGAATTTATCATAGCTTGCATGATGTAAGTTTTGTCTTGCATAAATTTTCTTTAATCAAATTAGTGGGTTAACTTTCTTGAGCATTGTTTGGAGATAAAATTATTTTTTTAAAAAATTGGTAGTCAACCCTATTCACTCCCCCTCTAGTGTTTCCTTTAGATCCTACAAAGCTCTGTTTGTCAACTTGCATCACATGCATCCTAGGAATAGGAATGATATTATGTGGTCACATATTTGTGTGAATGTCATGTTGTCATTGCATAAATAGAGATAGAGGTTTATGTGTAGACCATGTAGACTTATCGTATATTTATTGCATGCGTTCTAGCCTTAGAAGCCGTGGCATTCACGTCGAGAGGTGGTTTACTATTATATGCATGTTGCTTGATCGCAAAGCATGAATGCATCCTAGGGAGTGTTAGCCAAAACCCTTCTCAACTCGTTCACCGCATGTTCATCGTATTTCCAGTTTACTAACTCTTTCCAAACTTTGCCGCATTTATTATTATTTTTATCAACGCAACAACCACCTAACATTTGTTTATTTCACTGGTTACCGCAAGTTTTCATAACAATCTCCAATGCAACTATTTTCACAAGTCCCTGTGTTCGACCCCTGACTTACCAGGAAACTCAGAGGAATTTACACTTGGATTCCGCTGGGGAAACTTGAGTGCACAACGCAATTCCATCAATGCATATCATCCATATCTCCACTTAATAAAACAACGCATCAAGTTTTTGGCGCCATTGCTGGGGACTTCGGAAAAATAGTTGTTAACGGTAATTTTTGTGATTTCTTTGCAGAACTTCCAAACTCTGGCGAACTGTGACTCAGAGATTGAGAGAACATTTCGAAGGAGACTAAGGGACCGCCAACAACAACCACAATCCTATAAAGAAGAGATGGCAGAGCAGCCTAGGAATGAAGCACCAAACAATAACAATGTCTTGGCAAATCCGATTTTGTTGGCAAACGATCGCAATAGGCCCATTAGGGACTATGCATCGCCAAAATTCTACGATTTCTCTCTGAGAATCATGAGGCCCGCCTTAGACGGAAATAGATTTGAAATGAAACTGGTGATGCTGTAGATGATCCAGACTGCAGGTCAATTCGGAGGAAGGCATGGCGAGGATCCGCAAGCCCACCTCTGAAGTTTTATTGAAATCTGCAACACTTTTGTGTTCCCGAACATCTCTGCTAAAGAAGTTCAATTAACATTGTTCCCATTTTCTCTCTGTGATCAGGCTAGGAAATGGGCTTATTCGCTCAAACCAGGAAAGATCACTTCTTGGGAGTAGGTGGTGGAGAAGTTTATGAAGAAGTATTTTCCACCTACCGAGAACGTGAGATGGAGAAAGCTTATTACTAATTTTGAACAAGACATGGACGAATCGCTCAGCGATGCTTGGGTGAGGTTTAAAAGGTTGGTCTGAGATTGACCACATAATGGGCTACCAGACTGCCTTTAAATGGAAATTTTCTACCACGGTTTAAATCCTGCTTTGTAGACAACTGCCAATGCGGCAGCAGCTGGTGATCTGCTTGACAAGACTTATGATATGGCGAAGAATATCCTAGATCACATCTCTAAGAATCATGAAGACTAGAGGAAGAGTGACCAGAGATTAAGACTCAAAGATTTTGATGCAAATAACGGTGCTATTGTCTCATTGCAAAACCAAATAACTGCAATGATGAATTTAATTCAAGGAATGACGATCAGCAGCCCAACACCGCAAGGTGGGCAAACCAACGCAATAAGTCAAAACACCACAAGGTGTGTGACTTGTGGTGATGGGCATGCGATGGAGGATTGTCCACAAAACCCACAGTCTGTGTATTTTGTAAAGAACAACCCCTTTTCCAACACCTACAACCCCAGGTGGAAAAACCACCCAAACTTTGCTTGGAAGAATCAACAACAAAATTTTCAATCTGTGGCACAAAAAGAAGGGCCACCAGAGTTCTTTCAATGCAGCAACGGTCAACAGAGCAACCAAGCAAGTCGCTCACAATAACCACCACAATCTTCTTCCCTAGAAAGCCATTGAAGCAATATATAGAGAAAAATGAGACGGTGCTTCAAAGTCAGGCTACGTCCATCCACAACCTTGAATTGCAAATGGGCTAGATTGCAATTGAGCTCAAAAGTAGACCTCAAGGGGCGCTGCCAAGTTCAATCGAGCTTCCACGCAACCCAGGGGGTTCAGGTAAGGAGCAATGGAAAGATTTTGGAGGGAGAAAAGAAAGAGCAGAACAGATCAACCTCCATCGCAGCTGAACTTGAGATTGCGGCAACGCAAGAAAAAGAAAAAGAAAATGAAGCAGTAGAACCTGAGGTTGCGTCAACCTCAAAGTCAAATGAAACGGGAACCGTGAAAGTCCAGTTACCACCTTTCCCTTAGATGCTAAAGAAGAAGAAAAACAAAGAGGTACAGTACCAACGCTTCATGTCGATGCTGAAACAATTACATGTTAATATTCCTTTCAGTGAAGCGATTCAGGAAATGCCTACTTATGCCAAGTTTCTGAAGGACATGGTAACCAAGAAAAGAGGCGCTGGAAAATTTGTCACTGTGGCACTAATGCAAAGTTCCAAATCTATTATCCCACCGAAGATGAGTGATCCTAGGAGCTTCACTATTCCTTGCTCCATAGCAGGACTCTATATTGGGCAAGCCCTGTGTGACTTGGAGGCCAGCATAAATTTGATGCCGCTGTCAATCTTTCGACAACTAAATGTCAGGCAACTTATGCCCACATCTGTGGCTCTCCAACTGGCCAACAGATCCCTGGTTCATCCAGAGGGTAAGGTGAAGGATGTGATGATCACGATTGATAAATTTATTTTGCCAGCTGACTTCATCATCCTGGATTATGAGGCCGATAAAGATGTGCCCATCATCTTGGGGCGACCTTTCCTATCAACGGGTCTTGCTCAAATTGATATGCACAAGGGCGAGATCACTTTGAGCATAAACAGGTAGAAGCTCAAATTTAATATAATTCGTGCCATGAAATTTCCTGATGAGAAAGACCTGCAATATTCTGATGATGACATGAATTTGATTGAAGAAGAAAAGTCTGATGAAGAGTGTGAAGAAGAGGATGCCAATGCATCTGTAGCTGCTTGCAATGCGATCATAGCAAAAACAAACAAAGAAGAAGGATCAATCGCAACACATGAAGAAGAGCCAAAAGAAGAAAGAAAAATAATGCAACCTTCTCTCGTGGAACCACCAACACTTGAATTGAAAACCCTACCAACATATTTAAAGTACGCATTCCTAGGGCAAAATGAGAAGCTGCCAGTGATAATTTCCTTCGCACTTAACGCAGATCAAGAGAATGCATTGATGAGAATTCTCAAAAAGCATGTGCGAGCAATCGGCTGGACGCTTGCTGATATCAGAGGAATTAGCCCCGCGTACTGCATGCACCACATTCGTCTTGAGGACGACCACAAAGAAACCATTAAAAATCAATGCAGACTTAACCCTGTGATGAAAGAGATCATCAAGAAGGAGATTATCAAGTGGCTGGATGCGGGCATTATCTATCCCATTGCAGATAGCACGTGGGTTAGCCCCGTGCAATGTGTGCCGAAGAAGGGCGAAATGACAGTAGTCCCCAATGAGAACAATGAACTAATACCGCAGAGGACCATCACTGGATGGCGTATTTGTATGAACTACCACAAATTGAATGCGGCCACAAAGAAAGATCACTTCCCTCTGCCATTCATCGATCAAATTCTGGACAAATTAGCAGGGAATGATTTTTGCTGTTTCTTGGATGGATACACCAGGTACAACTAGATCATGATAGCTCCTGAAGACTAAGACAAGACCACATTCACTTGCCCATATGGGACATTTGCTTTTCGCCGCATGCCGTTCGACATCTACAATTCACCAAGCATGTTCCAGAGGTGCATGATGGCGATCTTTTCAGATTATCTCGAGGACTCAGTAGAAATATTTATGGATGACTTCTCCGTTTATGGGAACACTTATGAAGTCTGCTTGGCCAATCTGGAGAAAATTCTAAAAAGATGTGAAGAGATGAACCTGGTGCTCAATTGGGAAAAATGTCACTTCATGGTGACAGAGGGTGTAGTATTAGGACACAAGGTCTATCGAGAAGGGTTGGAGGTGGACAAAACAAAGATTGACGCAATCGAAAAGCTTCAACCTCCAACCAACGTAAAGGCAGTGTGAAGCTTCTTAGGGCATGCTGGATTCTACAGACGATTCGTTATTGACTTTTCTAAGATAGCAAGACCATTGAGTGCGTTACTAGAGGCAGATAGAAAGTTTGAATTTGACAACAATTGCCTGAACGCGTTTCGAATTTTAAAGGATGCGCTGATTACTACACCCATCTTAATTGCGCCGGATTAGACACTACCGTTCGAAATCATGTATGATGCAAGTGGGTATGCGATGGGAGCCGCACTGGCGCAAAAGAAGAAAACAATTTTGCACCCCATCGCATATGCGAGTAAAACTCTGAACCCTGCTCAAATTAATTATACCACCACTGAAAAAGAGCTCCTGGCTGTGATTTTTGCGTTGGAAAAGTTCCAAGCATACTTGTTGGGAACTAAGGTACTCATTCATACTGATCACTTGACAATCAAATATTTGATGACAAAGAGGGACGCAAAGCCGAGATTGATCAGATGGGTTCTCTTCCAAGAATTTGATATCGAGATAATTGATCGAAAGGGGATAGAGAATCAAGTTGCGGATCATTTGTCCAGACTAGAAAATCCCGAGGTTGAACGCAATGAATCTGAAGTGAGTGTCGTGTTTCCAGATGAGTAGCTATTTCGCATAGAAGAACTGCCCTGGTATGCAGACATTGTTAATTATTTGGTCTGTAAACAATTTCCTGAAGATTACACCTACCATCAATGGAAGAAGCTCAAGAATGAATGCAGATACTATTATTGGGATGAGCCGAATCTGTATAAAAGAGGTGCAGAGCAAATCACTCGATTATGCGTACCAGATGCTGCTCAACAACGCATATTGTCACAGTGCTACAATTCACCTTATGGAGGACACTTTGGAGGACAACATACTGCAGCTAAAGTTTTACAAAGTGGATTCTTCTGGTTATTTAAGGATGTTGCTGACTACACAATGAAATGTGATCGGTGTCAGCGCACTGACAACATTTCATGGAAGAACGCAATGCTGATGAATACTATCTTGGAGCTGGAACTATTCGACATATAGAGGATTGATTTCATGGTACCATTCCCTACTTCAAACGGTAAGCACTATATTTTATTAGCTGTTGACTACGTCTCCAAGTGGATAGAGACAATTGCATGCGCCGCAAGTGATGCGACAGTAGTCTCCCAGTTCTTGAAGAAAAATATTTTCATGCGTTTTGGCACTCCCCATGTCATCATAAGTGATGAAGGATCACACTTTGTCAACCACAGTATAAAGGAGCTGTTGCGCAAGTACAACATCTTCCACAAAGTGGCCACTGCATACCATCCGCAAACAAATGGCCAAGCTGAAGTGTCCAATCAAAAAATTAAATCGATACTTGAGAAGGTAGTCAAACCTTCGCGGAAAGATTGGGCAATGAAGCTTGATGATGCATTATGGGCATACCAGACCGCATTTAAAACACCTATAGGCATGTCCCCCTATGCGTTGGTATTCGGCAAAGCGTGTCACTTGCCCTTGGAGCTGGAATATAAAGCATTGTGGACGGTCAAGAAACTGAATTTTGATTTAAAGGAAACAGGGGAAGCGCAGAAAATGCAATTGGTCGAGCTAGAAGAATGGAAGAGCAACGCATATGAAAATGCGAAAATTTATAAGGAGCGCACCAAGCACTGGTATGATCAACGCATATGCGGTAAGAACCTCCAAGTCGGATAGAAGGTCTTGCTTTTCAATTCAAATCTGCGACTCTTCCCGGGAAAGCTAAAGTCTCGTTGGTCTGGACCGTTCATAATTTGACAAGTACTTCCGCATGGCGCGGTGGAATTATCAAATGATGACATAACCAACAAATTCAAAGTCAATGGGCAGTGAGTAAAGGCATACCATGGAGAAGATTGGCATCGCCAAGTCTGTTGGATTTTATGTCCTAAAACTCGTAGTTTGTAAATTAATAAACATATTTTATTTTGTTTTTCGATAAAGTTGTTATTGAAATAGTAATCTTGAATCCAATAAACTAAGGTCCTGAGGCTATTTAATGTAGTTTGAACTTTATGTAGTGACATAAATGTGGATCAAGTTCAAATATAAATGATCTATAGTATATGAATAAGGTTGGGCGCCTTATCCTAGGGACACTATGGATGCAACCCACTTTGTAGTTAGTACAAACGATGTGATCCTGAATCGTTCATATAGAGATATGTGAGTGGAGGCATCCTATGCAATGAGTTTGCATAAGACTGAACCATGAAATAGTCACTTTTTACGTTCTAAATGCCGTTTTATGTATAAAATTAACTATTTCGTTAATTGATGACCTAGGTAACTTAATCTTAAACTAACTATGAACTCCTGTTCACTCGAAATTATCCTTAGATTTGCATAAGTGAGAGCAGCTCATCATCGCTGGCCCAATAAGCCTCCCATTTAAGGGGTAAGATCAGGTGGATAGCTAGGAACATAGGGTGCAAGATGGAATTCACTCCTACCCATTATAGGGATAGTAGATAGGTTGTTCCCTTTAGTATTGAATCCAAGTCTTGAACAAGGGGCCCCACCCTCTCTTTGGCCTGAGAGTGGTTTGATTTATAGGTTGGACCTTAAACCAATTGTTCATTAGAGGATCAGTGGAACTTAAGGAACAAGATGTAGTCTTGGAGGTAAAACGGTTTTTATGGTCCAGCCGAGATTACGAACAACCTGTGAAGGATTAACTTACTAATCATGTTTATATCAAATAGACACAAATATATCTATAGTGAGGGGAGTGCAACTATGGGACTCTAGTGGAATGACCCGTTAGTTAACGAATGTTGATTAGCTCTGTCTAAAGAGTTTAGCCAGCTAATCTCGAATTGTTGGAGTCCATGATCTATAAGTCTATTAGGTTCCCCTACTAGCTCATATAGAATAAACTTAGAACAGTATGATAGAATGATTCAAATTGTTTGAATTAGGTGAAGAGAGAGAAACCGACAAGTATATATGATATAGTTGTCGGGTTTTGCAGTTTAGAGATACAACTTTAATATTTAAATATGATTTAAATATCAAGAATATGAATACGTTCATATTCGGAAGCTCGGAAATAATGGAAATGGTCAAAGGTGTAAAAAGTTAAAGAATTGACTTTTGACTTTGAAAAGTCAAATTTTGATCGACCTTATATTCAAATATGATTTGAATTTCGAGAAAATGAATGCGGATTCATGCTTGGGAGGTCAAAATTAGTCAACACGGAAAAAATCATAAAAAGTTAAAATGTTGACTTTTTGGTCAAAGGTTTACTTTGACCAAATGACTATTTTGCCCTTTGCTATAGTTAGTGGTAAAATCCAAACTTTTATTGGATAATTTTACTAACAAAATAGTGCGCTAGGTGTTGTCTTATAGTGGAGACATTAAGCCCACTAAGATAGTGGATTATAGGTGTTGGGTTTTTATGGATTTGGTTCATGCAATTGTTGCATAGTTTTTTTTTCTATAAAATGGCTTTTCATTTTGAATGAAAAAAGTTTTTGCCAATTTTGTCAAATTTAGTTTTTCAAAATTGAGCTGAAAAAAGGAAAACCCAAAACCAAAATTCCATCTTCTTGTTCCCATCTCTTTCTCTCTCTCGGTTTTCTTCATCCACCGGGTCTCACAACCCGGTTCTCAGTCCAGAGGATAGTAGGTCAACTCTAGTGGTGGTCCGTTTGTGTTCGGGTCGAGATTCAAAGAGGAAGAGCGGTTTTCGGGAGCTTCAAAGGTAATTTTTAATTAATGTTTTTTTCCCTTCAATTGCATGCCTTTTCCTTTTAATTAAAAGCAATTAGAGTGTAATTAGATCCTTATTCTGCTGCGTATGTCTCGTGTTCCATCATGTGGTATCAAAGCATGCTAGAATTACGCTCACTTGCTTTTGGTGGATGTTTTTTTTCCTTTCTGTTCAAGTGCTGAATGAAATGTGGACTAAAGTGGGTTTATTATGATTTTGACATTGTTTTTCTTTAAATTTCTTGTGGAAATTTGTAATTGCTCACATGTTTATGAGCATTGATGTGTGAAAAAGGGTCTGTAAATTTGTTGGAGTCATTAAAGTTGAAATTAGGCTGTAATTTTTTGATTCCGGAAGAGTGAATAGCAGCAAATTGGAGAAAAATTGCATCATAGACCCGAATTTGGCCATAAGACCCGAGAGAAGGCTCCCAGACCCGACCCGACCCGGTTTGTCACAGCCCGCCCCAGACCACCCTCTTAGTCTAGGAAAGAGCGTGACTGCAGCAGTTATCAACCCTTTGGTTGACACTTACTGCCTAATAACTGTTGTGGAATAACTCTGATACCAATATATAACTCATATACAGCGGAATTTCTTTAGGCCAAAAATTTATTAATTCAAAGACAAAACATATTTAGAGTCATTACAACACTAGATTCATAAGTCCCAAGCCCAAAATCCTAGTCCCTATATGAACAACTATAACATGTGTACAATATTTACAGTAACCACCTAATAGACGGGTTACAATATCTTTATCCTTTAGTGGCAGAGCAGATGTAGAGCTATCTCCTGAGGATTTGACCGCTACTTAGGGGAAAGGAAAATATTTGAAAACGGGGTGAGCTTGCTAGCCTAGTGATTGACTTAAGAAAGATAACTGATTCTCATGCAAAATTCTCAATAAAGAGTTTAAACTAAAATGTAAACTTCTACAGTACCTTGTACTGTAGTATAAACATTTTCCAAGCTTAAAGCATATAAAGTTGTTTTAATCGTAAAACATTAAAACTGTTTCTCAGTTGAGAATAACCCCACTGTGGGTAAAAATAATCCCAACACCAACTGTTAGGCAAGAGATAACCCTTTTGCTCAATCTCTGACTCTATCTACCTACGTGCACGTGGCCATACTAAGTACCGTCATACCTTAGGTACTTCTGCTCAGATACCTTCTCAAATGTCCTTCAATATCGAGCAGCTAGGATACCTTCTCAAATGTCTTTCAGTATCTGGTTGGTTTGGTACCTTCTCAAACGTCCTTCAGTACCAATAGATACCTTCTCAAACGTCCTTCGGTATCTAGTTGGGTGGATACCTTCTCAAATGTCCTTCGGTATCGCGTTTAAGTAAAACTAGTCATAAATGACTTTCTCTTTAAATCTTGTAAAGTATAACACATATAAAAACATGGCTTTAAAGATACTAACGCATTCTGGGTACATTTAACACATATAAATAGCTTTTCAACAAACTTCCCACACATGCATGGTTTGCTTAGAAATCACTTTGTAAAACTAGCTGACATGAGAATAATCTTCTTTAAAACATGATTTCTTTAAAACATTGTAAATCAAACATTTTAGTCAAATTTTTTAGTCACTCACCTCGATCGCTTAGGAACCTTTCACTCTAGTAGTTTCTTGTCTACCTCGGGCTTTCTTTTTCACCCTTAGAATCCAGATTCAATTTAACACTCGGATTACTCATAGTTCTAGGCCTTATTTCGAGATACTTCCTTCTACAAACATATTCTAAACTGTCTCAGGAAGCTTACCCTAAACTTTGAGCTCAGAAATCCTCGTGATTTGGCCGGAATCACAAAATCTTCAAGACTGGCCCAAGCTTATCTGACAGCCTGACCCTTCTGTCTTCTTCTTAGCTTCAAGCTTTTTTTCCAGCAGCCCTACCCTGAAAACTAGACTTTTAGAGCTTTCAGGTGGCTTTAGAATCACTCCAAATGCACGAGTAGATTGGAAGAACACCTCGTCCCAAGTTGATACTGTTTTTCCGACTTCACTGTCCAATGCATCCTCTTTGAAGCTCTATGATCAACGCATGGATTTTGCTCTCAACGCAAGGTTTACTCAAATTTCCCACTCTTTTTAATGTCTTTTTGAATTGTGATATGAAAATAAAGTCCTTTGTTCTATTTATAGACATCTCAAACATTCTCCAAATTCGACACCTCCTACTTGGCTACATGTCCAAGTGTTTCCTCCTCACACTAACAACACAAATTTTTGATCAACGCAATCTAAGTGTCCTTCTCCTACCTAGCCGACGCATGGGCTTCAATTTGCATGTCCTTTTATGCAACCACCTCAAATTCTTAAGGCTTAAGGTTTCTTCCCAAGAAGACACATGTTTGATGACGTCCTCTATGTGATCTCATCCTTCATATGTGTCCACAAGCTCTTGGATGCTCAACGCATAGTGTCATCAACGCATATTCTATAATCAACGTATAACAAGCCAACTTACTACCATCGCAATCCAACTTAGCCATCGCAAGAGCCAACCATCACCAACGCATAAGATGGCCGCTTATCCTCGACGCATGGCTCACTAGGTAACACCACAAGGCTTGCTCGGCATGGGTGCATGGTGGCCTAGCATAGGTACTAGCTACTCAACGCATGGGCATGTGGCATAGGCGCTGGTCGCTCGACGCATGAGCGTGTGGCTTAGGTGCTAGCCATCGCGCGCAAGGCTTGCTTGGCCGCATGGGCGCTTGGCAGGGCGTTCAACGCATTGCAGGGGTGCTCGATGCATGGCCGCTTGGCAGGACGCTTCAACGCATAGGCATGGCCGCTCAATAGGGCACTCAACGCATAGGCATGGCTGCTCGACGCATGGCAGGGCACTTGGCAGAGGCTCGACGCATGGGCACTTGGCTGGGTGTTGTGCATCGACACATGCCACCCTTCCAACACATGCCTTGCCCGCCTCGCCTACCCTTGTGCCATCTAACCTTCCAACACATCACTTCAACTTTCCTTCCTTCAGCCGCATGGATGCATACCATCCTTCCAAAGCATCCATCGCATCCAACATATCCATCATCCAACGCATCCAACACATATAGGTTTATACTTAGCCAAAATTTCCAAGATTTCCCCCAAAAGTCAAGCTTTCAAATTTCCTCTTTTCTTCTAATTTTTCACCCTTTTCTCTACCATTCCACACTAGTTTCCACATCAACCTACTACCACACTAGTCTCAGTAGGGAACATACTCAAGTAGAGAAATTATGATTTAGGGTTCACATTTATCTCCCCCTTATGAAAATTTCGTCCTCGAAATTTCGCTACAAGTCCGTCAATTAAACAACTACGGATACTTGTTTCTGATTTACTCTTCGGCTTCCCATGTTGCTTCTTCCGTGCTATGGTTTCGCCATAGTATCTTTACCAATGGGATTGTCTTGTTCCTTAAGACCTGTTCCTTTTAGTCAAGAATCTCCACTGGTTCTTCTTCGTAAGACAAATTTTTCTTCAACTGTACTGGTTGCTCAGGCAACACATGGGTAGAATCTGGCACATACTTTCTAAGCATTGCCATATGAAAATACGTCATGAATACGAGATAATTCTGGAGGTAAATCCATTTGATATGCATTTGGGCTAACTCTTTTTGTTATCTCGTAAGGTCCAATATATCTCGGGCTTAATTTCCCTTTCCTACCAAACCTGAGTATTCCTTTCCACGGAGACAACTTAAGAAATACTTTATCACCAACTTCAAACTCCAATTCTCTTTAAACGACATAAATTTTTTGCCTATCTCGAGCTGTCTTAAGATTATCTCTTATAATCTTGAAGCTATCTGATGTCTGTTGCACTAGTTCTGGACCTAGTAATTTCCTTTCACCGACTTCATCCTAACATATCAGAGTTCTACATGGCAGTCCATATAGTGCCTCATACGGTGCCATTCCTATACTCGAATGGTAACTGTTGTTATACGCAAATTCGATTAATGACAGATGCGTATCCCAACTACCTTTGAATTGCAATACACATGCTCTCAGCATGTCCTCTAATGTCTGGATTATCTGTTCAGACTGACCATCTGTCTGTGGATGAAAAGCAGTACTAAAATATAACTTGGTTCCCATAGCTTTCTGCAAACTAGGCCAAAACTTTTGATGTATCTAAGTCTAGAGAAACTATAGCTCCAAACTGATCAACATACAACTTAGCTAATTGACTAGGGTAAAAGTAACTTTAACAGGTAAAAACTTAGCTGTTTTTGTCAATCTATCCACAATTATTCATATACCATCATAGCTCGCTGGTGTCTTAGGTAATTCAAATAGGAAATCCATTGTAATATGCTCCCACTTCCACTCTGGTACTGGGAGTGGATTAAGTAATTCTGCTGGTCTCTGTCTTTTCGGCTTAACTTATTGACATATTAGACACCTTTTAACATACTCTACTATTTCTCTTTTCATACTAGGCCACCAGTACGTTCTCTTTAATGTTCTGCACTTCTTCTTACTGCCCAGATGCATAGCATAGGCCGAACTTTGTGCTTCTTCTAGAATAGCTTGTTTAAGTGCTAAGTTCTTAGGTACGCATACCCTACCTTCTTTTAATAGCACTTTGTCGGCTCTTAATTGGTAGTCTGTCCTCAATCCTTTACCTACTTCTTCAGCTAATTTGTGAAGATCGGGATCCTTTAATTGTTCATGTAGAATATCTTCTACGAGAGTAGGATGCACTTGAAATGAAGCTAGTAAACCTCCTGTTTGACCAACTGATAATGCTGCCCTAGCATTATATGACTCATGAATCAGTGTACCCTTCATTGAATTGATACTAGCTCTAGCTGATCTAGTTTTTCAACTTAGAGCTGAATGGAAGCTGAATACGTAGCTGCTTGTAAAGCAGCAAAGGAAGCAGTATGGTTGAGGAAATTCTTGACAAATTTGGAAGTTGTTCCAAATATGTATCTGTCTATCACCCTATATTGTGATAATAGTGGTGCAGTTGCAAATTCAAGAGAACCAAGAAGCCACAAGCGCGACAAGCATATTGAGCGCAAATACCATCTGATCCGGGAGATTGTACATCGTGGAGACGTTGTAGTAACCCAGATTTCTTCTGAGCAAAACATTGCTGATCCTTTTACAAAAGCCCTCACGGCTAAAGTGTTTGAAGGTCACCTACAGAGTTTAGGTCTACAAAGTTTGTAAACTAGGACAAGTAGGAGAACTTTTGGGTATATGCCCTAGTTTATTGTATTCATATCTTTATTGTACTCTTATGATTCTCACTTAAATTCAACATTGTGATACTCCACTAGGATTTTTAGTCCAAATGGGAGTCTGTTGGATTTTATGTCCTAAAACTCGTCATTTGTAAATTAATAAACATATTCTGTTTTGTTTTTCGATAAAGTTGTTATTGAAATAGTAATCTTGAATCCAATAAACTAAGGTCCTGAGGCTATTTAATGTAGTTTGAACTCTATGTAGTGACATAAATATGGATCAAGTTCAAATATATAGCCAAAATGGTCTATATTATATGAATAAGGTTGGGCGCCTTATTCTGGGGACACTATGGATGTGGCCCACTTTGTAGTTAGTACAAATGATGTGATCCTGAATCGTTCATATAGATATATGTGAGTGGGGGCATCCTATGCAATGAGTTTGCATAAGACTGAACCATGAAATAGTCACTTTTTATGTTTTTAAATGTCGTTTTATGTATAAAACTTACTATTTCGTTAATTGATGACCTAGGTAACTTAATCTTAATCCTGAGCTAATAACTATGAACTCCTGTTCACTCGGAATTATCCTTAGATCTGCATAGGTGAGGGCAGCTCATCATCGCTGGCTCAATAAGCCTCCCATTTCAGGGGTAAGATCAGATGGATAGCTGGGAACATAGGGTGCAAGATGGAATTCACTCCTACCAATTATAGGGATAGTAGATAGATTGTTCTATTTAGTACTGAATCCAGGTCTTGAACAAGGGGCCCCACCCTCTCCTTGGCCTGAGAGGCGTTCGGTTTATAGGCTGGATCTTAAACCAATTGTTCATTAGAGGATCAGTGGAACTTAAGGAACAAGATGTAGTCTTAGGGGTAAAATGATTTTTATGACCCAGCCGAGATTACGAACAACCTGTGAAGGATTAGCTTACTAATCATGATTTTATCAAATGGACACAAATATATCTATAGTGAGGGGAGTGCAACTACAGGACTCTAGTGGAATGACCCATTATTTAACGAATGTTGATTAGCTCCATCTAAATAGTTTAGCTAGCTAATCTCGGATCATTGGAGCCCATGATCTATTGGTCCATTAGGTTCCTCTGCTAGCTCATATGGAATAAACTAAGAACAGTATGATAGAATGATTCGAATTGTTTGAATTAGGTGAAGAGAGAGAAACCGACAAGTATATGTGATATAATGGTCGGGTTTTTTAGTTTACAGATGCAGCTTTAATATTTAAATGTGATTGAAACATCAAGAATATGAATACGTTCATATTCGGAAGCTCGAAAATAATGGAAATGGTCAAAGATGTAAAACGTCAAAGAATTGACTTTTGACTTTTAAAAGTCAAAATTTGACCGACCTGATATTTAAATATGATTTGAATTTCAAGAAAATGAATGCAGATTCATGCTCGGGAGGTCAAAATTAGTCAACACGAAAAAAATCATAAAAAGTCAAAATGTTGACTTTTTGGTCAAAGTTTGACTTTGACCAAATGACTATTTTGCCCTTTAACTATAGTTAGTGGGAAAATCCAAACTTTTGTTGGATAATTCCACTAACAAAATAGTAGGCTAGGGGTTGGCTTATAGTGGAGACATTAAGCCCACTAAGATAGTGGATTAGGTGTTGGGTTTTTATGGATTTGGTTCATACAATTGTTACATGGTTTTTTTTCTATAAATGGGCTTTGCAGCGAACTTGCTAAAGGAATCTTTTGCTTATGCTTGAGGACAAGCATTGTTTAAATTTGGGGGAATGATAATGGACAGAAATGCATGTTATCATAGTGCTAAATCCTTAAAAAATATTGGATTGCGTTGATGAAATATGTTAAATTGCATCCATTAAGTATAAATTCTATAATATTGCAGTCGCATGTGTCCAATGCATTAGAGCAGTTGATTTTTATATTTTGTGTAAAATAATGCGTTAATGCAATGGAAAGAATGCGATCATAGGAATACATTGGTCGAGCGTAACTTCACCGCAAGACTTTACGTTGATCGTGCTAGAAAACATTCACCCAAGAAGAATCACGGCAACATGGTGGACACATCTGGGCGAAAGGACAATTAAGATCGATGGGATAGAAAGCTGACAGCAGTCGTATCCAAATTAAGTTGACAGTCGATAACGGTCACAAAATACATCCAGCTTTATCGGTGACAATTATCCGGTGCATCAGTCAGAAATTAAAGCTATCCCATCTGTACAACCAGGATAGAGAAGTCGCCTTTCACCTTGGATGCCCTACAAATACCAAGTGCATTCTTCAGAAAAGGGGTGAAGCAGTCGATTACTTCACATCACTTTACAAGTTCACACCTTTGTTCATAGTTTTCTTTTCCATTTTTATGATTGAGCTAGAGAAGAGTGGTAATGCTGGAGATCGTCCAAGGCAGCTTGAGAGAGAACCTTGGGGCGTAAGAACAGAGAGCGAGTTGACTCTTGCGAAAGCGAGAATATCTTTAGAGCACGAGTAGAACAGTATAACGCCTGGTGGCAAGAAATTGCTCTAGGCTTTTTACTATAATTGCATTGTTATTCTGTACTTCATCTCATATCTATTCAATGGAAGTTCTATTTCTACATCTGCTCACTCTCTTAATAAGTATGAGTAGTTAAACTCATTGAATGGTTTGAGACGAACTAAGCTAACATGATCTAGGAAGTTCATTGTTTGCAATTGTCTTGTTTTATGTTGTGCAAATTGCCCCTTTAGAGTTACTTGAGAGAGAATCTAAAGAAAGAACCTAATGTCTCGAGAGAGCTAAGTTAGAATCTGGTCTCGAAAGAGCAAAATTAGACTTGCATAGACAAGAGATAGGGACTTAGAGATAAGCTTTGTTTGTCAACTTACATCGCATGCATCCTAGGTATAGGAATGATATTATGTGGTTGCATATTTATGTGAATGTCATGTTGTCATCGCATAAATAGAGATAGAGGTTTATGTGTAGACTCTATAGACTTATTGCATATTTATCGCATGTGTTCTAGCCTTAGAAGCCATGACATTTACGTCGAGAGGTGATTTACTATTGTATGCATGCTGCATGATCGCAAAGCATGAACGCATCCTAGGGAGTGTTAGCCAAAACCCTTCTCAACCCGTTCACCGCATATTCATCGTATTTCCAGTTTACCAACTCTTTCTAAACTTTGCCACATTTATTATTATTTTCATCAACGCAACAACCACCCAACATTTTTTTATTTCACTGGTTACCGCAAGTTTTCATAAAAATCTCCAACGCAACTATTTTCATAGGTCCTTGTGTTCGACCCTGGACTTACCAGGAAACTCAGAGGAATTTACACGTGGATTCCGTTGGGGAAACTTGAGTGCACAACGCAATTCCATCAACGTATATCATCCATATCTCCACTTAATAAAATAGCGCATCAGACACCCCTGCTCGCATGTCTCCATATGAATGGTCAAGATCAAACCACCTGTAGCAGTTTACAACACTTGTAAACACCTACAAAGTCGACCGTATCCTAGTGTCATCAGGATAAGGTATCCTTCCTTTATCCTTATAGTACAGACTATTTAGGTTATTACTTAAGGCATGATCTACTTGTATGTCTCACATACATGCTTAAGTTTACATGAAATATCCACGGATCTTAGTTTATTGGATATGAGTAAATACAAATAAAATAACATTTATTTTATTAATAACAATGTGAAATGTTTACAAACTACAAGACTCCGAGAGAATTAGGACACCAATCCCAACAACATAAAGTTGTCCATGTGAAAATAAAGGCTGAGGTAGATATATTCCAATATTTGGAACAATTTTTCATTGCTTTTTTTATCGTCATTGCAAAACATAATCGAATAGGAAATTGTTTCCTTTTAAACTTGAATTGATATCCTTCATCATTAGGTGGACTTAATGGAATTTGTGGTATAAAAACCTGTTTTCCTGCATGTTCACCCATTGCTACTTCGACATGTATAATATTTCTTTCAAACGATCGACATATCATTCTTTTTCCATTGAACAGACCGTTAGATGGATCTAAATTTCTCAATAACATAATAGGACAATTAACCTTTAGTTTAAGCTTATGGGATGGTATTTCATTTGGCAATAAAGAATTTAAAAATTCATCCTAGTAGTAAGCATTTGTTTCGTCCATTGCCTCATCAAAACTGTTGAAGGTTTTAACTTCTCCGGGAAAGATATCTATCAAAAGTTCATTTAAATAATCAACATGATCATTTGTTGTAGCTAAAATGGTTCTATTTGTCATGTACTCTATTGATGTGGCATGAAGTTGTAGATCTGGATATATAATTTTTACGAATTCCATTTCCATTTTTCTTCTTAAATGTTGTATTGCAATTTCACGAGGCAGGGTAATGATATCATCGTCATAAGCAGGTTCTACTCCATTTTCAATTCTCAAGATAAAGTCTACAAATGCTTTTGTCACTATATAACCTCATATTCTGTTTTGGGTGTAATTGGTGCATTTTGTTCCAGAGATATGAACTTTTTAAGCTAATGGCATAAGTTTATTGCCTTGTTCCTTTGGGAAGTACTGGAAGTACTTGGCAAAAATCTCCTCCAAACACAAATGCTTTTCCTCCAAATGGTTGAGTACAATCAATTATATCCTTAATGATCGATCAATAGATTCAATTGTATGTCTTTTCATCATAGTTGCCTCATCCCATATTATTAGTCTTGCTTTTTTGAATTAGTTCAGTTGTGACACTCTTCTTTGATATATTACACATTGTCAAATCAGAAACCTATAACGGAATTTTGAATCTAGATTGTGTTATTTAACCTCCCGGTAAAATTGATGCTGCTACACCAGATGTTGCAGTTGTCAAAGCTATCATTCCTTTTGATTTAATTGTTGCAAAAAATGCTCGATACAAAAAGGTTTTTCCAGTTCCTTCTAACTCGTCGATAAAAAAAGAGTCCACAATTATTACCATCAATTCTTTCCATGAAAATATCATATACATTTTTTTGTTCATCATTTAATTTAGTTGATGCTAAAACTTCTTCATCGTCTACTATAATGAATTCTTCATCTCTTATCAAACAGTCAATCAAACTTTCATCAGATTCAAGTAATCCTCTTATTTGTGATGTTTCCTAAAATGTACAATATCTTTTTCCATTCACTGTCAACAAATTAGTAAGTGACGTTGGACCTTTAACATTATTCAATAAAAGTTTTAGATAATATCTTTCTTCCTTAATCAAATTTGCTCCATTTATTCTTCCTATAACATGACCTTTTTTCCTTAGTAACCATTTTTCCATTCTTGTATCCAAAACTTAGTGTTCAGGAAAATCTTTATACAACAATTTTCTTGCATCTTCATCTTTTTGGCATGTATTAAAAAACTCTATCAACACTATTTTAGATACATAATCAAATCCGATGAGTTTCTTGAGATTTTGGTTATGCCAATAAGAAATCAATTGTTTAGTCTAAAATAAGATATTCTCCATAGTGCTTTTGGCGTAGAAACCCACCTAGCATCTTGAATGTTTTGAATCTTATTTATAATAATATCTTCATCATCATTTACTATTGAAACTGTTGCTCTATCACAACCTTTATGTATTATTTATACAAATATTTGACCACTTTAATTGCGGAAAAAATCTCAACATTTATGTGACAGTTGTATCGTTGAAGAAAATATGGATTAAAAGGAACTACCCATTGATTATTTAACATGGCATTGCGAAGGCATATTTGCGAATGGAATTTAATATCTATTACTATTTATATGATCTTTAAATTTAAAACATGTATTCATGCATGACATAGAAAAAAATTTGTAACTATTGTAAAAATTGCATACCTTTGTTCCATCATTTCGTCTGCGATATATTGGGTATAAATCCTTTCCTTGCATAGTATGAGAAGAATATGACCTGATATAGTGGAATCTACATGCTCCATTCACTATACATGGGCTACTTCTTTTCAATGCTCCACATGGTCCATGTATCATGTGTTAAACAACTAACTCGTGAAGAAGTGTTTTGCAGTTTAAAGGAAGTTAGGATTCACAACTGCCATTGGTTGAGTTTGTGTATAACAACAGTTATCTCTCGAGCATAGGCATGGCCCCATATGAAGCATTGTATGGCGGACCATGCAGAACGCCTGTATGTTGGAATGAAGTTAGAGAACGGAAACTTTTGAGTCTAGAATTAGTGCAACAAATGGCAGATATTGTGAAGCTTATAAGGGAAAACTTGAAGACAGCTCGAGACATGCAGAAGAGTTATGCTGATAAGTGAAGGAGAGATCTAGAATTTGAGGTTGGAGATCAAGTATCCCTTCAGTTATCCCCTTGGACAGGAGTACTAGTTTTGGAAGAAAAGGGAAATTGAGTCCCTGCTACATCGAACCTTATGAGATTATAGAACGAGTTGGCCCGATAGCGTATAAGTTATAGTTACCTCCGAAGCTAACACATATCCACAACGTGTTCCATGTATCGATGTTGAGGAAGTATATACTTTATCCTACGCATGTACTGGTAAAACAACCATTCAACTCAAGGATAATATGTCGTATGACGAAGAGGCAGTTCAAATCTTAGACAGGAAAGAACAGATGCTCAGGAACAAAACTATACCTTTAATGAAGGTATTGCGAAACAACCAGGGAGTTGAAGAAGCAACGTGGGAATACATGGAGCAAGTAAAGAAGAAGTATCCTAAGCTCTTCCACTGACTTATACAGGTAAATTTTGAGGACGAAATTTCTTTTAAGGGTGGTAGGTTGTAAAACCCGCACCTTACTTTCTCCTTTTTAATTATGATTATTGTTTAAGTTAAGCAAAATGATGGGTTAAATATTTAAGTTAGATTGGATTTGTGAATTTTGAGGTAAAGGATGAGTTTGAAGAAGGAAAATGTTTAAGTGTGGAAACTTAGCTCTCAGTTACTTATTAATCTAGCTTTACAAAGAGAATTTATGGCTAAGTGTTGATCGTGTTGAAGGGTGATTGAGTGTCGGGTGAGCACAAGGCAGGCATCGAGTAAATTCTGCTGAGCATCGAGTACAAATGATTGAGGAAAGGTCGAGAGTCGAGTATAAAGAATCGAGAAAGGGTTGAGCGTTGAGTATAAGTGATCGAGGAATAGGTCGAGCATCGAGGGTAAGCGAGTAAAGGTCGCGCGTCGAGTGCGAGCGATCGAGTAAGGAGCATGCATCGAACGAGCACCCAACGTCGAGTTTCCCATCGAGTATCGAGTCCTTCCATCGAGTATTTAACACAGAGCCTCGGAATCTTCCATCGAGTAAGGACCTTCCTCCATTGAGTTTTCCCAGCGAGGATTGAGTTGCTCGAAACGCGTTTTAAACGCTCAGTTTTAAACTTCTTTTTTAGTTACCCGGATAGATGGCTTAATCTCGACCCTTAATCTCCACTAGTGAGTGAGGTGACTTAAGGAGATTTCATGCAATGGACTGGATAGTAGTATAAAAAGGGAAGAGCTTCAAGGGCTCATTTTGGATGATTTGCTCGAGCAAACCAGACGAACTTAGTATCATTGGCTCTATGAGTCTAGTTTCTGAAATCGAGCCTTTGGAAGGGAGTTCTCACCGGAAAGAGGGCCGAAGAAGGAAGGAAGTGTCGAAGGTTCATTTTTGGACATTTTCGGGCACTCGAAGAAGAAACATAGATCTAGACCGAACCACTTGGATTTTCAAGCTGGAACTTTAAGGTATTATCTGAACACCATTTCAAGTAAGTTTGTAGAAGGAACCTTGGCAAGAAAAGGTCTAGGTTTCTAGGTACATATTTTGGAAGTTAAACTTAGAATCTTTTCTTAAGCAGAGAGTTGCGGTTAGGGCTTTTGGGAAAGATTTGAAGGCCCAAGTTAAACCACAAGGAGTTTCACGCTGAAACTTTGAGGAGCTTCGTCCATTGGGAAGGCCTACAAAGCTTAGGAAGAACTAAGCCCAAAGATTCGTGAGTGACTAAATGTTTTCAAATATGTTCACGAAAAGGGACATGCATTCCAAATGAATTATATGCTAACATTTATGGGTTTTTCAAGCAACTAAAGTTTATACTTATGTTTTGAAGAGTTCATGGCATTTCCTAAGCATGACATTTCAAGTTATTTAAATGAGTTTGACTAATCCTAATGTATGTTAAGAATGTGTGAAGAGTATTGCAACTACATGTTTATAATTGTGAAGTATGCATGTTGAATGGTAATAATGCTCTTAAGGCAAAAGCTAAGTAAGTGCTAAGCCTAAATCTTATGATGCTCAAATTTCCTATGAATGTTGCGTTCCTAATATACCGGGTAACGAAGCTATAGAAGGTTTCCGAGTAAGTGCTTAAGATGTTGACGGTACTTAGTATACTCCACGTGCACGTAGGTAGTACTTCATGAGAGGCTGAAGTATGGGTCTCCTGGCTACAGTTTTTATAATGGGACCAAAGTATGGGTCTCACGACCATGAATGGACGTTGAGAGCTTGAGCTATGAATGCTCATTCTCAACTAAGGTTTCATAGTATGATTGATTCTAGCACTACGATTAATGTATGATACTATGCAAGTTGCTTGAGATTATTTTCTAGCATGCCTATTTATTTATATTAATGCATATGAAAGGCTTGAGAAGATATGTAATTTTATGAGTCACTCATTGGGCAACCAGCTAATAGTTTTCAAACGTTTTCCTTTTTCCCAGATAGCGGTTAGTTCCCTTGCGGTTGAATCCACTACAGCTTGCCACCCAAAGTTTGGTGACCTTAGGAAGAAGCTTAGGTTAAGCTTGTTTGATGTACACATATTTGGAAAGGAGTCGGGGACTTGTGAAACTTACTTTCTTTTGGGACCCATGTTTATTCTTACCATTTTATTTCGTTGGACATATGTTTGTTTTTGGAAATGTAATTAAGTCTTGCACTGTTTAACTTCATGGTTGTGTTTTTGCCAAGTCGTTTTGCATATTGAGGTTTTAAGCAGGTTCACTTAAGTTAGGAAGCAAGTGTTAGCAAGTAGGTCGGTAATTGCTGCCATCATATCCTTTTTCAATTTTAGAGGGTAAACCGGGAGGGGGTGTGACATGGCTAGTCCCCAACCACATTTTCGAACAAGAATGATGCATCCACCTCATGGAAATAATCCATTTTTTCAACAACAAATTCCTTTTGCATAAGCACAGGGGTATGGAAATCAAGATTGGCGTGGACAACCAAATTGAAGGTAAGAAAATGAATTTAAAATGAAGATTGATATATCCACATATAATTGCTAGATGTATATCGAAATCATTTTAGATTGGGTGAAAAGTGTGGAAAATTTCTTTGATTATATGGGAACCCCAGAACACAAGAAGGTAAATTTTGTTTCTTTGAAACTTAAAAAGTGGTGCATCGGTGTGGTGGGATCAGATTCAGGGTAATCGACGTATGTACGGTAAAAGACCTATCACTAGTTGGCCAATAATGTTGAAATCAATGAAAAAATGGTTCTTACTAGCTAATCATAAGAGACTGCTTTACAACCAATTTCACCATTGCAAGCAAGGAACTCGTACAATTGAAGACTATACGAAAGAATTTCGTCGCCTAAGTGCTAGGAACAATCTTGTCGAAAGTGATAGTCAACAAGTAGCTCGATTTGTCGATGGCTTGAGACAAGACATAAAAAAAGAGATTACATTTACAACCCCTATCTTCTTTGGCAGAAGTAGTATTTATGGCACCTACAATCAAGGAAGATAAGGCATTAAAATAGAAACGATGGGCTGGTCGAAGGAGCAATTGGGATAGAAATTCAACAACCACTAGAAAATCCATGGCACAAACTTCAAAAGGGTAGTCGAGTGAAGTCCCTACCAAAAACAAGGGGAAAGAAGTTGAATTTAAGGGAAGTCCTTTTACTTTTTCTTCTAGAAATAATAATAATCCTTATAACAGACCTAATCTTGGAAAATGCTTTAGGTGTGGTCAAATGGGACACCTTTCTAACAATTGTCCCCAAAGGAAGAACCTCACAATTCAAGAAGAACATGA
Organism: Benincasa hispida; assembly: GCF_027475165.1. Classification (NCBI taxonomy): domain Eukaryota; kingdom Viridiplantae; phylum Streptophyta; class Magnoliopsida; order Cucurbitales; family Cucurbitaceae; genus Benincasa; species Benincasa hispida. The sequence goes on along the minus strand of NC_143481.1, from coordinate 28,878,630 downwards.
GGATGAAGAAGATGAGGACTACTCTGAGGAAGATATCAATGTGGCCCAATCGAATGAGGAAGACATTCTTTCTTATGTAATCCAAAAGGTCCTCTTGACTCTGGTAACCGAGAAAAATCCTCAAAGGCACGCATTGTTTAGAATCTGTTGCACCATCAATGGGAAGGTATGCAATGTTATCATTGATAGTGGTAGCTTGAAAAATATGGTGTTGATAACTTGTAGAAATACAAGTTATTGTCACTCAAAAGTTGGAACAATTAGGGTCTTTAATGATAAAATCTCATCATTCTTAAAGAAAACGCATGGAATTACTCGAACATTACCAAACTCATACAAAAGAGTGTTATTACTGAAAAGCTGCGGCACTAACACATAATATTGCAGGATTTCAACAAAGATTCTAAGTGTCGCAGGCAACGTCAACACATAGGCATGCATTGGAGGGGTTTCAACGCAAGAAAGATTCATTGATTTAGGCTGTTTGTGTCAAATCATCTGCAGCTGGCGGCGTCTGAAAAGTGTTTGAGTGTCAGGCAGCTGACCAGGGTATAGAATTTAATGCTGCCCCATCATCAAGCTGATGATGAACAACGCCTATAAATAGAAGAAATCCCACCAAATGAGAGGATCTTAGCTCAATTTGTATAATTCTGAAATTTAGAGACTTAGAGTTGTTCTGCTGTGATAAGAACACAAGAAGGAAGAGAACCACCCCCACCGTCAATCAAGGAGTGGAGAAAGCTTAGCTCGAGAGAGAATTTTCTTCTATTTCTTCTACAAGTTGGTTGTACACGAATTTAAATTGAGCCAAAGAGGACAAAAGATTGTATTCTACAGCTTGACTCCTTTCTTTTCATCTGAATTCTAATTCTCTTCATCTCATTTGATTGAGTATTGATCTTGTAAAGACAATCAGTTTCTTTATGAATTCATATATTTGATCTACTACACTTTGCCATTATTTATTTCTTACTTTACGTTAGATGCATCTATAACTTCATGCAAAATCCATTTCTAAACACCAAAGCCAACTGAATCACTTGGTAAAAGCTACTTTAACTTGAATTATTCGAGAGAATAAGCAAGCAAGCATTATGTTAGAAACGCTTGGTACATCTAGAGATAGACGCACTAGTGTTTTATTGCATTTTGTGACTAATGCATACATCCTAGAGATAGGGAATTGTATGACATTTGCATTGAGAAGTGCTGACTAGAAAGTAAGCAGAAATCTAACACATAAACGAAGATAAACAAGTCATTTCCATCCGCATCACATTCTTGTACGTGTACATTTCACTTAGATCGGCGCATATCCCCTGCACTAAACACCATTTTCACACGACCCCCTGTTTTCTAATTGACCTTTTTGTATCTTCTTGCACACACACAACAAACTTAGTGTAGATAACTGATGCGTTATTTTATTGAATGGAAATATGGATTATATGTGTTGATGGAATTACGTTGTGTACTTAAGTTTCCCAGCAGAATCCAAGTGTAAATTCCTCTGAGTTTCCTGGTAAGTCTAGGGTCGATCACAGAGACTTGTGAAAATGGTTTGCATTGATAATTTTCTTATGAAAAATTTTCGGTAACTAGTAAGTAAATAAGGTGGTTGGTTTGTTGTTGTGTTAATGAAAATGATAATAAATGCGACAAAGTTCGAAAAGAGTTGGCAACGGGAAATACGATGAATATGCGGTGAATGAGTTGAGAAAGGTTTCGGCTAACACTCCCTAGGTTGCATTCATGCCTTGCGATCATGCAACATGCATACAATAGTAAACCACCTCTCGGCGTGAATGCCACGGCATTTAAGGCTAGAACGCATGCGATAAATATGCGATAAGTCTACAGGGTTTACACATAAACCTCTTTTTCTATTTATGCGATGACAACATGATATTCACATAAATATGCAACCACATAATATCATTCCTATTCCTAGGATGCATTCGATGCAAGTTGACAAACAGAGCTTATCTCTAAGTCCCCATTTCTTGTTTATGCAGGCCTAATCTTGCTCTTTCAAGTCAGATTCTAACCTAGCTCTCTCGAGACATTAGGTTCTTTCTTTAGATTCTTTCTCGAGCAACTCTAAAGGGATGTTTCGCACAGCATAAAACAAGACAATCGCAAGCAATGAACTTCCTAGATCATGTTAGCTTAGTTCCTCTCAACCCATTCGACTAGTTTAACTACTCATGCGTATTAAGAGAGTGAGCAGATGTAGAAATATAACTTCCATTGAATAGATAAAAGATGAGTACAGAATAACCATGCAAGTATAGTAAAGAGCATGGAGTAATTTCTTTCCACCAGGTGTTACACTGTTCTACTCGTGCTCTAAAGATATTCGTGTGCCCACCTTGTTGTAGTGATTCTTCTTGGGTGAATATTTGAGAGCGTGATCAACGTAAAGTCTTGCGGTGAAGTTGCACTCGGCCGATGAATTCCTATGATTTCAATCTCTCCAATGCATTAACGCATATTCTGCACAAAAAAATACAAAAATCAGTAGTTCTAATGCGCTGACGCACGCGGCCACAATATTATAGATTTTATGCTGAATAAATGCAATTTATCATTTTTTCATCAATGCAATCCAACATTGTTTAATAACTTAGTGCTATGATAACGTGCATTTCTGCCCATTATCAATAACTCATTTCATATTCACTTAGGATACTTCTACATCAGCTACAACGCAAGCTCTGCGTTAGCTTTAATCTAAATCCCTGAGTTCGACCCTGGACTTATCAGGAACCTGAGTTGGATTTATACTTGGATCTAATTCAGGAAAACTTGAACACATAAAGAGGAGTGTCAAGCGTCCCTTCACGCATCACTAACGCATCACAATGCATTAACACATCAATCACATTTGCACTCTATTTTTCCAATTACCTCATACAATACACTCCTAAGCTCGCATCACGAATTTGATGAACATATGTCTAAGAAACTTATACACCACCTTAAGCTAAAAGTTGACCCCCATCCAAGCCCCTATAAGGTAGGATGGATTAAAAAGGGAGTGAGATTATTGTTAATGAACTTTGTATGGTTCCATTGTCAATTGAAACACATTACAAAGATCAAATCATATGCGATGTCCTAGACATGGAGGTTTGTAACATTCTACTTAGAAGACCTTGGCAATACGATAATCATACCAAACATAATGGTAATTCTAACACATATGAGTTTGAATGGATGGGTAAAAAGGTGATCATTGTACCTATTGATTTGAAAACTCTTATGAGCAAACATATCATCAAGGAAAAGCACAAGGCAAACTTATTTTCTATCATGCCTTCTAAATAAGCTTGGGCACATGCAAACACATTCAAACTAGCTTTATTTTTCCATGCCAAACCGAGGCCTTATTACCAACCCCTGTGGATGAAGGAACTCTTATCAAAGAGTATCTTTGAGCGGAAGCAAGATCGTTTCAAACTCATTGTGACAGAATGACCGCATTCGCAATCAAACAGACTAGTTATGCATTAACTGCAAATTACAGGCATGCTTTGAAACTTTAAACAACAAAGAGAACGAAATACATACTAGTTGAAAAACCCTTCTTCACAGAATTCTCGTTCTCGTCAAACGGACTGCACCTCTTGCTCCCGCTAAAATCGTCCAAGCTATTGTCCACCAAATCATGAACGTCTACCCACGAACGGCCTTCTCACGAACATGGTAGCAAGGAAGACACCACCACTTGGAACCCTCGGTATTCTCAAAGTGAGAATCCAGGAGATGTGGGCTCTGTTGGATTTGGTAGAGGGAAGGAGGAAAGGATGATCGTTTACCACGACTAAGCAAGTGGGAGAAATCGAGTGTCTATCATATAGACGATGCTTGATCATTTAGGTAGAGGTACACAATCGTGTAGTAAAAGGGGCGAGATCATATAAACGATCGTTTAGTAAATGATCGAGTGCGCAATCATGAAGAAAAAGCTAGACGATCTTTTAGTAAAACCTATGTGATTATTTAGTAAACCGCACATGTGTATACGATCATTTAGAAATGTTGAGCTGTCGTGTATGCTCTCGGTTTGCTATGCGACAAGCAGTATACACAATCGGTGAGCGAATGTTTAATACTTTGCAAAATGAAAACAATTTTTATTTTATCCTTCAGTTACGAAAACGGAATGCAACCTCCCACTAACTCATTCAGTTATGGAGAAAAAGTCAGCACAATTATCCCATAATTGTTAAATTAAAAAATAAATATAATCATATTATGTTTACAACCTATGGTTTAATATCACATCATATGCAATACATTAACCATAGTCCTTTTCTCCTCCACAGATATAAATCATATTTATATCATTTTCCTCCAATTAATGTATCTCATACATTATGTCAACTAGATCATATATAATTGACTTGTTCAATCATATCATATATAATCGAACCTCCTCTTGTCAATTTGAACATTTCAAACTGGCCCAAAAACTGATTCTCAACTTGAATCCATTGAGCTACCTAGGGGACCTTATGAACCTATGGCTTGAAGCTCTATTGGTACATGAATAGCCGACTAAACTCTTCAGCCATGAGATCTACCATCCGTTAACTGCCGACATTCCACTAAAGACTGACAACTGAACTCTTCTCACCACAGATATATTTCTGTGTCCATTGATGTAACCGATCAATAGTACGATAACCTTTCACAGATGCTCGTAAGTACAGCCGGACCAATTTATCGTTTTGCCCCTATAGTTACATCTCACTTCTTAAGTACCACTGATCCCTCTAATGAACAATACAACATAGTCCTACTATGTGTTGACACCTCTCGGGCCATGAGAAGGTGTGTAGTGTCATATCGTTCAAGCCCGGAATTCGCCCTTAAGGGAGCAATCTATCTACTTACCCCTGCTTTGGGGAAGGAGTGAATTCTATCTTGTGTAGCTGAGTTCTTAGCTCCCAAATCAGACAAATCTCCAAAGTGGTAGGTTTAAGTCGGCGATTTGGCCACTCACACCCGTGCAAATCAAAGGACTGCCCTCAAAGGCAGGAGTTCCCAACTCACTCAGGATTGAGGTCATGTTACCTATGGTCATCCTAGTGAAGTGAAGTCTCTGTCATGAATGACATTAAATAACGAGACTATAACACTCTGTGGTTCGGTCTTATACAAGCTCCTTTGTATAGGACGCCCTTGCTCGCATGTCTTCACATGAATGATCAAGATCAGACTATCTGTAGCAAGTCACAACACTTGTAACTATTCTACAAAGTGGGCCACATCCATAGCATTACCAAGATAAGGTTTCCCTCCTATATCCATATACTACAGACCATTTTGGTTATCACTTAAGGCATGATCCACCTGTATGTCCCCACATACATGCTTAAGTTACAAATGACAACCAGGGATCTTAGTTTATTGGTTTTTGATAAAGCAGATAAAACATCCAATGTTCCATAGACAAAAATGAAGAAAATATCATATATTATTAAATCACAAGCGTTTGTTCAAAACTGTGTTTACAAACTACAGGACCCAACGAGAGTTTAAGGCATCATCCTCAACAGTGGACAGCAAAGTGCATAACCTTTTAGACAAGTTTCCCTCCATTACTAAGGTTTCAAGTGGCCTACCTCCACTTCGGGACATCCAACATAACATAAATTTCATCCCCGAATCTTCTTTACACCACTTGCCCCACTATCGAATGAGCCCTAGTGAGTATCAAGCCCTCAAAGCCATTATCCAAGATCTTTTACATAAGAAACATATTTAACCTAGCCTCAGTCCTTGTGTTGTCCCAACTCTTTTAGCTCCCAAGAAAGATGGTAGTTGGCACTTATGCATAGATAGTCATGCGGTCAATAAGATAACAATCAAATATAGATTTTCAATCCCAAGAATTTTGGACCTACTTGACTAATTAGCCGGTGCAAAGATATTTTCCAAGGTGGATTTACATAGTGGATACCACCAAATAAGAATTAGATTGGGGGATGAGTGGAAAACCACATTCAAAACTAACCAAGGACTATTTGAGTGGCTTGTGATGCCCTTTGGGCTGTCAGTGCACCTAACACTTTTATGATACTTATGAACCAAATATTTTTACCTTGCATCAACAAATTTGTGGTCATTTACTTTGATGACATCCTAATTTATAGCAAGATTGTCAATGAGCACCTTACACATCTCCAAGAAGTATTCTCTATCCTTGAATCTAATGCTCTATACATCAATCTTAAGAAATGTGTTTTCTTATGCAGTAACACCAAATTTCTTGGCTTCATTATTGGATAAGAAGGTGTCTAAGCAGATCCTAAAAATATTACATCCATCAAAGAATGACTAATACCTACATCAGTCAAAGAGGTGCAATCTTTCCTTGGTTTAGCATCATTTTACCGCAAATTTATTAAGAATTTTAGCTCCATAGCTGCCCCTTTAACTCAATGCCTAAAGAAAGGTAAATTTGCATGGTTTAAAGAGACAACGGATAGTTTAAATGCTTTAAAAGACAAATTAGCTAACCCATCGATTTTAGCTCTCCCAGATTTTAGTAAAGTATTTGAAGTAGCTGTAGATGCAAGTTCTATTGGCATAGGGGTTGTCCTCTCATAAGAATCCCATCCTTTAGAGTTTTTTAGTGAAAAGTTAAGTGAGGTTAGACAAAAATGGTCCACCTATGAACAAGAATTTTATGCATTGGTCAGAGCCCTCCATCAATTGGAACATTATCTTATAGGAAAGGAATTTGTTTTAATAACTGATCATTATTCCTTAAAATTCCTCCATTATCAAAAAAACATAAACCGAATGCATGCTAGATGGATTTTTTTAATACAAAAATTCGATTTTATCATCAAGCATACATCTGGAATCACTAACAAAGTGGTTGATGCCTTGAGTAGAAAGTCATCTCTCCTTACCATGCTTCAAAGTAAAATTATTGCCTTTGACCATCTACTAAATTATTATGAGAATGGGCCTAATTTCCATGATATTTGGTATAAATGTTTCTCTAACTCTTGTCCTAAGGACTACCACCTTTTGGATGGTTTTTTTTTTTTTTTTAATTTCTGGTAATAGGTTATGCATCCTACAAGGATCTCTACGCGAGGTTATCATCATGAAAGCCCATTCAGGCGGCCTAGCAGCTCATTTAGGCCGTGACAAAAACCTATGAAATCCTTTCCACACGATTTTTCTAGCCTCAGCTTCGTAAAGAAACAATTTAGTAAAAAGGTGCATTACTTGCCAAATCTCCGACTGTCACACTCAAAATACCGGTTTGTATACTCCTCTTCCAATCCTTACTAACATTTGGGAGGACTTATCGATGGATTTTATATTAGAGTTACCAAGGACACAAAGGGGGTTTGACTCTATATTTGTCGTTGTGGATAGGTTTAGCAAAATGGCTCATCTCATACCTTGTAAGAAAACATATGATGATCTGAACATTGCTAATCTTTTCTCTCGAGATATTGTCAGGCTTCATGGAATTCTAAAGATAATTGTGTCTGATATAGATGTCAAATTTATGATTTTTTTTTTTTTTGGAAAAGTTTGTGGAAACGTTTTGGCACTAACTTCAAATTTAGCTCTTCAAGCCACCCACAAATGGGCGGTAAAACAGAAGTTACAAACCAAACATTGGATAATATGCTTTGATGTCTAAGTGAAAATCAAGAAAAATAATGGGACACTAACCTTGCACAAGCGGAGTAACAACATGTAGAATAGATCAACAAGGAAGTGTCCATGTGAGATTATATACACTAGACCCCCTCGTTTGAATTTTGATCTTACAACTCTTCCTTCTAATGAAGATATTAGCGAAGAAGCTGAACAACTTGTTGAACGTATTCAAGAACTACACTCGAAAGTCATTGACCACCTAGAGAAAGCAACTTCCACATACAAAGCTCAAGCGGATAGTCATAAAAGACATGTTTCATTCAAGTCGGGAGACCTGGTAATGATATATCTTTGAAAGGACCGCTTGCCAAAAGGAGCATACAACAAACTTAATGACAAAAAGCTCAGACCATTTGCTATCCTTGAGAAATACATTGATAATGCTTACAAGATCGACCTCACATCTTCATTCAACATAAGCAACACTTTCAATATTGTAGACATTTTCCTTTATCAAGCCCCAGATGAGTTCCAGCTTTCAACTTAAACTCGAGGACGAGTTTAATTCTAAGGGGGCCAAGTTGATGTAGGGATATTAAGGGTATTTTGGGCATTTCTTGTAAAAGGGATATTGTGGATATTTCTTGTAAAATGATGTATTATATTCTCTTTTTAAATTCAGTTTTAATTTTAGAATAGGTGTGATAAAACCCTTCTCCTTTGGGTCTATTTAAAGGACGTTAGGTCAGCTAGTTAATTAGGTGTGTACAAGCTCTTTCCCTTTGGGCCTATTTAGAGGGAACTTATCACTCATTTTAATCAATGAATAAAAACTTCAGCTCTAAGATTCTTCCAAGACTCTTTAGTCTTCACCACTATCTCTACCAAAATTTTCTCTATAAACACCTAAGTTAAACCTCATTTTCGTTTCCTTTTTAAAATTTTAATTTTGTTAGTCCACTCTTTTCCTTTTATTTTTCTTTATCAATTTTGTTTGTAGTATATATATATATATAAATTTTATTAATAACAAACATCGTTCTCACATTCTTTTCTTTCTTCTCTTAATCTTTACTATCGCTCCAAAATTCTTGCATCAAGTATCTCGTCTAGATTTAGAAGGAGATATCACATTTATTTATCTTTTTAACATATGTCCTTAGTGATTATTTAATATGATTTTTTTTATATATTATTGTAGTTCTTTTTTTCCTATACAAGCATATCACCTATGGATCCTCATATATTGAAGAAGAGGGAGAAGAACAACTTTCCTTTTGAAGTTATCATGGTTCAATCAATTTAGTGTGAAAAAAAAGATAATAATATACTTTTTTTATTTTTCAACTTTTTAATTTTTGTAAATGCACACCAATGAATCTTAAGAAAATCAATCTCTAACTCTCTCAAATAGAAGGGATTTTTTTTTTAAAAAAAACCACATTAATCTCTAATCACATCTTATCTTTAATTTTAAAATTATGATTTTATTGTTCTTAAAATCTTCACGTTAATGGTTCTATAATTTTTATGTGATATTACTCCGTTCTATTTTATGTCTATAAAAGCCAACCCCTTTTCAATCTTCTAATTCTCAAATTTGATTTATTACACTTTTTTTTCTTATGCTTTTCTAGGGTTTTTCTTTTCCTTTATCTTTTCATGCATTCAATTTTTACATATTGAAGAGGGAGGAGCTAGAGGGTGGAGAAGAAGACTACGGTTGATTCTCACATATTGAAGAGCATGGAGACCTTGCTCTCAAGATTCAAGCAATTTAGTGGTTTTATAACTTCTTTTCACTTTTCAATTTTGTAAATGTAAATGTACACCAACGAATTTAGTTCGGTGATTTTTTTTTATTTTATTGTAAATACACACAAATTCATATGGGGTTCATATGTTGTTCATGAAAAAACAATATTTTTGTTTGGAACAAAGTTTGAAATTATGAAGTTACATTACAAATCTACAAATGAAAATGAGATTTTAGGTTTCTCAAATACAAAAATAATATTTTAGTTTAAATTAAAATATGAATTCAAGATAATCAAGTCATCCCAAGCAAATAATAATAATAATAATTACAAAAGGAGAATTATTAAAAAAATTAAGTTTCTCTTTGGCCTCTTTTAGTCGTTGATTATAGGGTTTATATAGTTGTAAGATCACATTAAAATCATTAAATAAAAAAATTCCCCTATTTTTATGCATCAACGTTAAAAAAGGATTCTTAGAAAAAAAAAATAATAAATCATATTTTATATATGAAGTCTCAAATTCACCTTAAAAAAGGGGGACAAGTTAAAAAAAAAAATTATCTCTAAAAACTCAAACTAGATTAATAAAAAGGGAAAAATATAAAATCAAAATTACATAATTAAAAAAATCCATATCATGTGTATTTGGTTTCAAACTTGGTTTTTATTTGATTTTTTAATCAAAATTTTATCAAATTTGGTTTTAGGAGATATATTGATTTTCCTTAATAAAAAAAATAGTCAAATCATCCCTTTTCACCAAAGTTTTTCAAATTTTGTTTCAAGAAATATATGGGATATTAAGAAAATATCAAATTTGGTTTCAAGAGATATACTGATTATTCTAAATTTAAATGAAAATTTATATTTATCTAAATAATCTATCAATCTAAATTTTAGTAAAATTGAATTGGGATTTCAAATATAAGTTTCGTTAGTTAAATGAAACCTTTAGTTTCATATCTTCTCTTCTTTCTTTTTATTTTATTTTATGTTGTTAACTCACTCTGATTTTTTGTTTTTTGTTTTTAATTTCTTTAAACATCATTGCTACATTTTTTGTGTGTGCTTTTTCCTCATTCTTTTAACATTCTAAGTCTTTTCAGCTCCTAGGTATGCCTTACAATTTTTCTACTTCAGTTATCCATTCTTTCTTCAACGTCTTTTTTCTTTTTTTCCTTTATTTTCTTTTTTTTTTTTCTACTCTTAAGGATTTAAACTAAGAGATAAAAAAATTCAATTCGAAAACTTAAAAATAAAAAACCGTTTTAAAAGAACATATTAATTCAAATTTATTTTGAGTAGTGTATATATATATATATATATGATAACCAACTTATCATATAGAATATATTAAACTATATGTTATATCATGTTATATCGAATATAATACATAACCTATAGTTTTTCTATTGTATCAAATACAATATAACCTATAGATTTAATTCTCTCAATAATATATGAAATTTAATATAAATCAAATTTATATTAAATATATGAATTCAACTCATATAATTAATATTTGAATCATATTCAAATATTTATATCCTCTCAAATTAAACTTTATATTATAATGTATCAAATACATTATATTAATTATATTACATTAATTAATTTAAATTAATTATATCATATATAATTAATTCCCTCAAATAATTTGAACAATTCAAATTAATCCAAAATTAAATCCCTATTAAGCTATAGACCTTATGGATTTGCAAATTGAAGCTCCAATAGTACCCGGATGATTAATTAAACTCTTTAATTAAATTATCCAACATCCATTAACTGTCAATCACTCTACTAAAGACCGACAACTGCACTCTTCGCATTACGGATGAATTTCTGTGTCCATTGGTTATAACCAATCAATAGTATGATGACCCTTCACAAATTGCTCGTAAGTACAACTAGGCCAAAGTTAACGTTTTGTCCCTGTAGTTACATCTAACTCCTTAAGTACCATTGATCCCTCTAATGAATAATAAGTCAGAGTCCAACTATGACCAAGTCCTTCTCGGGCCAGGAGAGGGTGTGGTCACTACGTTCAAGACCCGGAATCAGTCCTTAAGGGAGCAATTTATCTACTTGCTGAAGGAACTCTTATCAAAGAGAACCCATGAGCGGAAACTTGTCTCATTCCCAATGAGCAAGATATCATCAACATAAACAACTAAGAATGCTACAGTCTTGTTGGCTATCTTCTTATATACACAAGGTTCGTCAACATTCTGTTCAAAGCCATAAGATTTAATTGTAGTATCAAACCTTATATTTCAGGATCTTGATGCTTGTTTCAATCCATAGATGAATCGTTTAAGCTTACAGACTTTTTGTTTCTGTCCTTTTTTTATGAACCCTTCTAGTTAAGACAACAAAATACTTTCATCAAGATAGCCGTTTAGAAAAGCTGTCTTGACTTCCATTTGTCATATTTCATATAGTTATAGTATGTGGCAATGGAAAGAAGTATTCTTATTGACTTTATCATGGCAACAGGAGAAAAAGTTTCTTCATAATCAACTCCTTCTCTTTGGATAAAACATTTTGCCACGAGTCTGGTTTTATAGGTTTGCACCTTGTCAGTTTGGTCTCGTTTTCTTTTGTAGATCCATTTGCAACCTATAGATATAACCCTATGTGGTTGATCTACAAGTTCCCAAACAGAATTGAAGTACATAGACTCCATTTCAACGTCCATGACTTTCATCCACTGTTCCTTGTCAACATCTTCCATTGCCTTTTTAAGGTTAATGGATCCCCCAAACCATCATCCTGTATGATGTTTTCAGTTTCTGTTAAACGCATATAGCGTTCAGGTTGTTGAATAACCCTCTCACAATGTCGAGGCATCCTCAACTCTTGAGATGAACGTGATGGGACAACAATAGTTGTTGATGGACCAGCTTGATCAACACCTCTTGTTTATATTACTGTAGTATCTTTGGTCATTTCTTGCAATATTAGTTTACTGCGAGATAGATGATTTTTTATATAATTTTCTTCCAAGAATATAACGTTTGTCGATACAAATACTTTGTCTTCTTAGGGATCATAAAACAATCCTCCTTTTGTTTCTTTGGGGTATCCTACAAAAAGACATAATTTCGAACGTGTTTCAAATTTCTTAGGATTTTGTACCAACACATGTGTTGGACAACCCCAGATATGGAAATGACGTAAACTAGTTTTGCATCCTTTCCATAATTCATATGGTGCTTCTGAAACACTTTTTGAAGGAATAACGTTTAGAATAAACACTGTAGTCTGTACTGCATACCCCCAAAAGGATTGAGGTAACTGAGCATAACTCATCATTGATCGGACCATGTCTAACAAGGTTTGATTTCTCCTTTCTGCAACACCGTTTTGTTGTGGTGTTCCAGGTGCTGTGAGTTGGAACTGAATTCCATGATCTATTAGATAGTTCTGGAATTGTAAATCTATATACTCACCACCTCTATCAGATCAAAGTGTTTTAATTCTTTTACTTAACAAATTTTTTGTCTTAGTCTTAAATTCTTTGAACTTTTCAAGAGTTTCAGACATATGACTGATTAAGTAAATGTAGTCATATCTAGAGTAATCATCAATAAAACTGACGAAATATTGATAGCCTCCTCGTGCTTTTATATTCATCGGACCACATAGATGAATGTATAAGTTCGAGAGGCTCTTTGGCATGAAGACCTTTGTTAGAAAAAGATCTTTTTGTCATTTTTCCTTCAAGACATGATTCACATGAAGGTAAATAACTATCTTCTAACTGATTTAGATGATCATTTTTACAAATCTCTCAATCCTGTTGAGATTAATGTGACCAAGTCTGAGGTGCCAAAGATAGGCATTAGGAGAAATTTTTCGTTTCTTATTTGAGTCTCGGCCGTTTTAAACATCTCTATATTTAAAATGGCTTTGCTTCAGTTAGTTTTAATATGTACAAGTTATTTTCAAGTCTTGCAGAACAAATATGAACACCTCTTGAATAAACAAGCACTTCAGTAGATTCAAAAGATATTATGTACATATTTTCTAGCAGACAAGAAATGGAGATTAAGTTTCTTTTCATTTTAGGTTCATAATATACATTCCTAAGTAAGATAAAAGACTCTCCAAAAAATAGCTTGACATCTTCCACTGCATGAGCTGAAATGACTTCACCTGTTTCCACCTTGAAAGTCATTTCCTATTCAGAAAGTTCTCTCTAAGAACTAGTTTCCTGTAGAAAATTGCAAACATGATTAGCGGCGTCTGAATTCAATATCCAGGTAAGGTGAGTATTCTCCACTAGACATGTTTCAACTACTAGTAAATCTGATTTACCTTGTTTCGTCTTTTTCGCTTTCTTTTTTAGCCAAATACTTTGGGCAGTTACGCTTCCAGTACCCATCTTCTCCGCCATGGAAACATTTTCCTTTGGGAGTTTTGTTTTTGTTTTCTTAGCCGTGGTTTTCTTTTTCCTTTTTCCTTTCTTCTTCATTTGTACGGATTTATATTTCGAAGAAGAAGGAACAAACTTCTTGTTATTAGTAGGTTTTGTTCCAGACGTTGACCCCTTAAGAAACTTCTTAGTTTTAGAAATAAGATTTATTTATTTCTCTTTCAGTTTCATCATAGACTGATATGTCTTTAACATATTCAACAACGTTGTCAGATTATAAGTAATTTTGTTCATAACAGCATTAGTTCTGAATGATAGATAACTCTCCGGGAGAGATTCCAATATCATACTTGACTTGTTTCATCTATTATCGAACATGTTCTTTAACATTGGTTCCATCTTTCATGCAAGTAACGTAGAAATACTTAATGGCTTCAAGTCGAATAGAGGATGACGGTTGCCTGAACATCTCCTAAAGCGAAGACATTATCTCACGGGCAATGGGTATAACCTCACGTTTTTTTTATTAAGTACATCAGATATACTTGTTAAGATATAGACCCGAGCTTTCTCATTAGCCCTTACCCATTTATCATAGATGTCCCAAGCATTTCGGTTCGCTATTGTATTGGGAACCATTGGGAACCGGAGGACATTCTTCCATCAACACAAACCTCAAATCATCCACAACTAACATTTTATTGATGTTGGATGATTGAATTCGTTAACACAAACCTCAAATCATCCACAACTAAGGGAAAATTATTTTAAAAAAAAACTTGATTCCCTCTCTTGTCTCTTTTAGGTTATATGGTTTAAATGGTTGTAATATCACATTAAAATCATTAAATAAAAAAATCCCCTATTTTTATGCATCAACGTTAAAAAAGGATTCTTAAAAAAAAAAAAAAAAAATCATATTTTATATATAAAATCTCAAATTCACTTTAAAAAAGGGGACAAATTAAAAAAGAATATACATTTTATCTCTAAAATCTCAAACTAGATTAATAAAAGGGAAAAAATATAAAATCACAATTAAATAATTAAAAAAATCCATATCACGTGGATTTGGTTTCAAACTTGGTTTTTATTTGATATTTTTAATCAAAAATTTATTAAATCTGGTTTTAAGAGATATATTCATTTTTCTTAATAAAAAAAATAGTCAAATCATACCTTTTCACCATTTTTTTTTCAAATTTTATTTCAAGAAATATATTGGATATTAAGAAAATATCAAATTTGGTTTCAAAAGATATATTGAATATTCTAAATTTAAAAGAAAAATCTTTATCTAAATAATCTATCAATCTAAATTTTAGTAAAATCAAATTAGGATTTCAAATCTAAGTTTGTTAAATGAAACCTTTAGTTTCATATCTTCTCATCTTTTTATTTTATTTTATGTTAATTTTGTTAGCTCACTCTATTTTTTTTTTTTAAACATCATTGCTACATTCTTTTGTGTGTTTTTTCCTCATTCTTTTAACATTCTAAGTCTCTTCAACTCCTAAGCATGCCTTACAATTTTTCTACTTCAGTTATGTATTCTTTTTTCAACGTGTTTTTCATTTTTTTTTTCTTTGGTTTTTTTTTTTTTTCTACTCTTAAGGATTTAAATTAAGAGATCAAAAATTCAATTAGAAAACTTGAAAATAAAAAAACCGTTTTAAAAGAACATATTAATTCAAATTTATTTTGAGTAGTATATATATCTATATATATATATTAACTAACTTATTGTATAGTATATATTAAACTATATGTTATACCATGTTATATCGAATGTAACTCATAACCTATAGTTTTCTTATTGTATCAAATACAATATAACCTATAGATTGAATTCTCTCAATAATATTTGAAATTTAATATAAATCAAATTTATATTAAATATATGAATCCAACTCATATAATTAATATTTGAATCATATTCAAATATTTATATCCTCTCAAATTAAACTTTTTATTATAATGTATCAGATACAGTATATTAATTATATCACATATAATTAATTCCCTCAAATAATTTGAACAATTCAAATTAATCCAAAATTAATTCTCAATAATCACTGTTGAGCTACAGAGGATCTTATGGATATATAGATTGGAGTTCAAATGGTACTTAGATAATTAATTAAACTTCTTTAATTAAATTATCCAACATCCTTTAATTGCTGGTCACTCCACTAAAGAGCGACAGCTGCACTCTTCGCACTACAGATATATTTCTGTGTCCATTGGATATAACCAGCCAACAGTGTAATGACCCTTCACAAATTGCTCGTAAGTACAGCTGACCCAAAATTACCATTTTATCCCTATAGTTATATCTAACTTTTTAAGTACCACTGATCCCTCTGATGAACAATAAATGGTGTGGTGCCACATTATTCAAGCCTTGGAATCAGCTCTTAAGGGAGCAATTTATCTACTTACCTCGACATTGGGGAAGGAGTGAATTCCGTCTTGTGTAGCTGTGTTTCTAGTTCCCAAATCAGACGAATCTCCAAAATGGTAGGCTTATTGAGTCAGCGATTTGACCACTTTCACCCATACAAATCAAAGGATCGCCTTAATAGGTAGGAGTTCACAACCCACTCAAGATTAAGGTCATGTCTGTTGGGGTTGATGCCCTAAATCTTGTAAGGCCCTACAGTTTGTAAACACTTGTATGAACAAACATTTTATGATTTATAATATATGATATTTTATTCATTTTAGTCTATGAAATATTTTAGTTGCGTTAACCAAAAAACCAATAAATTAAGATCCATAGTTATCATTGTAACTTAAGCATGTATGTAGAGACATACAAGTGGATCGTGCTTTAAGTGATAACTTAAATGGTCTATAGTATATGGATAAAGGAGGGATACTTTATCCTAGTGATACTATGAGTGTGGCCCTTGTAAAGTGCTACAAATGATTTGATCCTGATCATTTATGTATTAGACATGCGAGCAGGGATATTCTATATAAAGAAGTTTGTATAAGACCGGACCATGAAATGTTTAGTCTTGTTATATAACGCAATTCATAATTGAGACTTTCATTTAACTAGGATAACCATAGGTAACATGACCTTAATCCCGAGTGAGTTGTGAACTCCTACTTATGAGGGCGGTCTTTTGATTTGCATGGATGAGAGTGGCCAGATTGCCGACTCAACAAGCCTACGATTTTGGGGATTCATTTGATTGGGGAGCTGGGAATTCAACTACACAAGATGGAATTCACTCTTCCTTGATGCAGGGGTAAGAAGATAAATTTCTTCCTTAAGGACTGATTCCGGGGCTTGAACAATATGGTGCCATACCTTCTCTTGGCCCGAGAAGGATTTAGTCGAAGTGGGACTATGATCTATTGTTCATTAGAGGAATCAGTTGTACTTAAGGAGTTAGATGTAACTACAGGGGAAAAATGGTAAATTGGCCCAACTGCACTTACGAGTGATTTGTGAAGGGTCATTGTACTGTTGATTGGTTATATCCAATGAACACAGAAATATATCTATAGTGTGAAGAGTGCAGCTGTCGGTCTAAGTGGAGTGTCCGACAATTAACGGATGGTGGATATCATGATTAAAGAGTTTATTAAGTTATTCATGTACCATTGGAGTTTCAAGCTATAGGTTGATAAGGTCCCCTTGGTAACTCAATGGATTCAAGTTGAGAATCAGTTTTTTGGGTTAGTTTTAAATGTTCAAATTAACAAGAAGGAATTTGATTATGATATAATTAAATTAATTCAATAATATATGATATAATTGATATGATGTATTTGATACATTGTTATTTGATTGGAGGCATTAATATAAATATGATTTATATTAAATGCCATAAAAAAAAAAGAACTATGGTTTATATGTTGCATATAATGCAATATTAAAACTATAAGTTATAAATATAATATGATAAGTTAGTTATTGTATTTATTTATAATTTATTAATATGAGATAATTGATAATTTTTTTCTCCAATAACCACCCTTAGTGAGTGGTTACATGGTTTTATGGCTAACTGTGAGATAAAAAGAAATATGATTTCAAACATTCTCACTACTACAAAAAAAAAAAAAAAAAAAAGTTATCAGATAACTTATCGAGAGTCTAAATGATAGAGCATCGAGTTCATTATATGATAGTACTCGTTTACTACATGATCGAGTGTCGAGTCTATAAGATAGATTTCCATTTGCTATACCATCCTTTTGTCCAATACTCGATCGTCTCCTCCTCCTTCACTTCCTCCATCCATCTATCCAAAATCATATAGAGCCCACAACTCCTGAATTCTTACACCGAGAATACGAAGGTAATCTTGTGGTGGTGTTTTGTTCTGTTTGAGGATCGAGTTTTACTCGTTGGTGATCGAGGAAGTTTCAGTTGCTCGTTGCATTTGTGCTGTTCAACACGTTGGTGACTGATCGAGCGAAATACGTGAAGGAGGAGTTCTTCAAAGATATTGTCACTCAATCCCTTGTATTTATTTAAGAAGCATGCTGTAATTTATCTTTAATGCATAATCGTTTCTGTATGATTGTAAATGTTTATGTTCTTTCACAATGGAGTTTGGAACGATCCGCTTCGACTCATAGGTTCTATATTTAGAGTTCCGTCAATGTCACCTATGGTCATCCTGGTGAAATGTAAGTTTCTATTTGTAATGAAATTATATAATGAGACGAATCATTTCGTGGTCCGGTCTTATACAAATCCCTTTGTATAGAACACCTCTGATCACATGTCTCTACATGAATGATCAAGATCATATGATTTGTAGCAATTTACAACAATTGCATCTACAAAGCAGGCTGTATTCGTAGTATCACCAGGATAAGGTACCTAGTCTTATCCATCTACTACAGACCCTTCAGGTTGTCACTTAAAGACAATCTATTCGTATGTCTCTACATATATGTTTAAATTACAGAAGATAATCTTAGATGTTTGTTAATTAGTTTTGTGGGTTAATGCTACTAAATGTCAAATAAAATACCTAAAATTTTATTAAACAAATAAATTGTTTGTATAATACAATTATAAACTGCATGACCCATGAGATTTGAGGCATCAACCCCAATAGTATCTTCATTAAACACCCATAACTATTTTCATAGTTCTCTAAAACGAAATGGACGCAAATGAAAAATAATGCAATTGAAAGATAGTATTAAATTTTCGTCGAAATGTCGATATTTCCATTATATCGTAGAAAATCTTTAAAACACAAAAAATAAGCATCAAAATGCCACTAATATAAGTATAATATAAATAATAGATATGTTAGCTTGTTTGAAAAATAAAAAAAATGCTTATTTACTAATTTAAATTTTTTTTTTTAATTTTTTTGTTTTGTTTTCTAGAAATATCCATCAAAATCGACATTTGTTTGATATTTTCATCAAAATTTTCATAACATTAAGACCTCGATATTTTCATCGACAACCTTTTAAATCTTGGTTGATGGTTTATTCTCATCTACAATAATGGAGCACGATACAAAGATCTGAAAAGATGAAAAAAATTAGGGAAAGAAATGTAATTAGATGAAAAATAATGACTAAATAAAGTGGAATGTTTATGAGATTTTTTTTAAAAAAATTATAAATTTGACCAACTTTACAAGTAATATGTTATCAATGTCCTAAACTTTAATTATATTTCATAACTAGATTTTCGATTTGTTTTTACACAATTTAAGGTTGTATTTAGAACTAATACAAATTTAAGGTTGTTATATAATATATACTACATATTTTAGTTTTAGTCTCGTTTCTATTAAGATATATATTCCACATAATTTTTCATAAATACATACGTATATATTTAAAATTGAGATATATATTTCACATACATGTCATATATATTCATGTCTATTATATACTAAGATAGATGACATCCTCATATTATCTGAAATAAACTCATACGTATTTCAAATTAAATATTAAATTTACAAATAAACCATATATACTATGTATTATAGCCCATGTGACTTTCATGTGCGAGTTATTTATTATTGTCTGATTGAACACTAAAATAGCGAGTGAAACCGTGTGGCTGGTGACACAGGTGAGGATTAATGGAAAACATGGAATTGGTTGTTTTAGACAATTCGACAAGATCCACAAGGAGAAGTTTGTCGGTTGGGAGATTTGGAAAATGGAGAGATGAGGACTTCTTCAAAGATTGGATTTTGAAAATAAAACAGTTTTGGAAAAGAAAACCATTTAATGCACATGAATATGGTATATTCTTTTTCATACGTGTCTCTTCTTATTTCTATTTTTTCTTATTATTATTCTTTTCTAAAATGTCTAAAATTCGTGGAGAGTGATATAAACATTTGAGCTAGATTTTTGTGTAATATTTGATCTTATTAGACTATTCATAAAAAAAAAAAAAAGAACATGAAGATTAAGATAATTTTGTAATTGAACCTATTTAATAAGGTTATATATATAGAAAGCCCCTTTTTCTAAAAAAAAAAAAAACACAACGTTTCATTAGTCAGTAGAAAGAGAAGGATTACAAAAAAGGGGTGTTTGGCTCATCAACAGTTGAATTGGTATAATATACCAACTCTAAAGTTGGCAACACGGCTGGGGCCGAAGCAATGGGGAGGGATTCCCCATTCCCATCCTTGCGAGGGGTATTTCCCCTCATCCTCGCCTCCGTCCCCGTCAATTAAAGGCGGGGATGGGGACAAAAATTCTCCGCCAGGGAAAAGGGTCTCGTAGGGACCCATCCCTGACTTTTTTTTATATATAAATATTAATATATATAAATATATAAATATTTGTAATTAGTGTATATATATATAAATTAAAAAATGTAATTGGGTCCCTCTCAGTCCCCGACCACGAACCCAGTTAGGATCACCGATTTTGACCCCCATCCCCAGTCAAGCGGGGATTTTTGCCAACCCTAACCAACTCAATGTTTGGCTAACCAACTTTAAATGTTGGTGGAGTTGAGTTGGTATATTTTACCAACTCACCCTAACTCACCCCAGCCCTCCCTTCTTTCAATGTTTTCAATGGCTTCGCCCATTGGCCACTGCCAGTGACTATCACTGTCACACTCTAAGAATCAACTCTGGGCTCCGATAATGATCTCCGATGACAACTTCAGTGACCAACTCCGAGCTCTGACAAACCATCTCCAATGAAAAATCCAGAGACCAACTTTGATGACCACCTTTGTGCGACCAACTTTGATGACCAATTTTAGACTCCAACAACCACGTCCAACAACAAACTCCAATAAACAACTCCCACAACTACGTTTGTAGGCTCCGGCAACCACCTTCTACTATATACTTCAACGAACATCACCTTTGATGACCACCTTCGAGTGAGCAACTTCGACGACCAACTTCGGGCTTTAACAACCACATCCGACGAAAAACTCCTGCAACTAACTCCAATACCACCTTCATGTGATAAACTTAGGAGTCCAACAACTACCTTCAACTAAAAACTCAAGCAAAAACCATCTTCGATGATCAACTTCTACAACCACCTTTGCGCAACCAATTCAAGACTCTAGAAACCACCTCCGACAACAAACTTCGACTACCAACTCTAGTTCCACCTTCATGCAACCAACTTCAGGTTCCGACAACCACCTTCGATTACAAACTCCGGTGAAAATAATCTATGATAATCAACTTCAACTACAACTTCCAACTATTATAAGACTGATGACTGTTAAAGTATGTTGTAGGGTTGTTGATTATACAAATAATAGTATTTTGTCTACAAATGCAATATTTATATGTAGAAATTTGTAAAATATATATTTATTTAATTCAATTCACATATAAAATGAGTGTTAAGAGTATTCGAAAAAGTATGTAACATATAAAAGAAAACTACAAAATGGAGATTTTTTTCTAGAACATTTTCTAGCAAGAATTAGTGAAAAATGAAGATTTTTTTCTCTAATGATCTTGTTGGGTGAAAATTTAACTTTGTTTTTTCAAAAGAAAAAAAAAAAAAACTAATGGGAACCAATCTTTGGTTGAAAATCCCACATTGGTAGATTTTGAAAAGGAAGTCTCCTTTTTGTACTCCAACCTTGGGCTATGGATTTATGTCCTAAGGGGTACCCATGTTTTGGAAAGAGTGAGGAGATAGACCAATATTGGACGGGGCAGCGGGCGAGGTGCACGTGTGTGATTATTTTTCATTATTTTTATTTTATTTTTTTATATTTAGTTATTAAAAAGAAAAAAAAATTGTCAGTTGGCCTTCTCGGTCTTCCTCGCTCGCGTGTTCTGGACCCAGCTGTCCACTTTCTGCACACGTTCAGAGGCTGAACGCTTTTTCCCTCTCACGAAAGTTTAGCTTTGAAGGCCTATAAAAGGCGTGTCTTTCAGCAATTTAGAGCACAACATTCATTTTCATTCTCTTCCATTCTCGATCGCTCTCCTCTATTTTTTCTTTCCCCATTTTTGTTTTCTGAGTATTCAATCAGAAAGGTGTGTGTTTCGGTGGGTAACAGTGCATTTCTGATCGAGTCTTTTTTTTGGGCTATTTTATCTTATGGACGACGTGGCAGTAATTCATGACCTGCTTGCACACTTGCAGAGCCGAGAAACATCTTAAAGAGAGCAAGCTCCATGACTCAGCCTATAACGAGCTTTGTTTTGTAGGTTCTGCTCTAGATCGTTTGTTGCTTTCCTAAGGGTGTTTCCATTTCGAACAATTTTAAGACGACTCTCTACCAATTCGCAAATGGCCTTTACCAGCAACAATGACATTATGACATCCAACCTCAATCGTCCATTTTGGTTCGAAGGAGCGAACTTCAAATGCTGGAGGCAAAAGATGCTATTCTTTCTTACCGTCAAGAAAATAGCCGACACATGTTCTAGGGATAAACGAATCATATCGTTAGAAGAACCAACTAAACAACAGATATAAGAAGCTGCTGATTGGGAGGAGAAAGATTTTCTATGTAAGAACTTTATACTAAGTGGTTTGACTGATGATCTGTATGCCTACTCTCAATGAAAACAACAAAGGAGGTTTGGAATGCCTTGTAAAAGAAGTACGACACCAAGGAAGCTGAGTCGAAGAAATATGCTGCCAGTCGTTATCTCAAGTTCCAGATGACAGATGAAAAATCTGTGGAGGCCCAGTCCCACGAACTGTAGAAGATATAGCCCATGAGATAATAATTGAAGGTATACCTCCTGTTGGGATAAAAGGAACGGATGATGGGGTTATTGCACGTAATCATGCATTGTACATGCTTAAGTTATGCGTTTATGCCCATGCGTCGACAGTCATGCGTTGGAATGAAAATGCGTTAATCTAGTATGCCATGGCCATGCGTTCCTATCACAAGTTTTCTTGCCTTTTTGCCAAGTATAACGAAAACACAAGTTTCTCTGGTAATCCAAGGTCGAACACAGGGACTTGTCACTCAATAATACTTGTGAAGCAATGTGTTTGAGGCGATGAATAAAAGTAAAAAAGAAGAAGTTTAATGGATATACACACTACTCCTACTCTTAACTAAACAGATAGAGCAATAGAAGACTTGCGATGAGAATTGGTAGATACACAACAACCGTTAACGCATAGTAATATTTATTATCTTAAATCGCTCAAGTAATCTCAGCTCGTCGCACTAACGCATCGCATATCTCTCGGTGGACAACTGCATGACTATATCTCTATAGTGCATGGTTGCGTCGAGCATAAGATTGTATCTATCTCTAGGAACAATGCATACTTTGCTTTAGTGCATTCCATCTCTTACCTTCTCAGGCAGTTAGACGCGACAAATTAACTTATAGATAAGCATTGTAATAACCTATAGACAAGTGTTGCTACAGCCTTTCACCAAGCAAAGAGGATTAACTCACTATACTCGCACAACGCACACCTCTCGGTGGGTTACTACATGCGTCCTATCTTTAGGCTACATGATTAAGTATGCGGTCGCCTTTGATAAATAAACGATGAAGGTAAATGATGATAAAGATAAAGATGATGAAGAAGATGGCATTGAAGGAATCAAGATATGCATTGATTACAAAATGTCTTAATATCTTAAGCTAAAATGTAAAACAATACAGAGGTTAGAGGAAAAATGAAAGACTCTGCGTCAAGGCTGTCGGTGGTGCCATGGATGAATGGTGGAGATGTCTCTCTCGAGCTCTATCTCCTGCGAAAGCTCCGGTTGGGGTTAGTGAGGATTCTCACTGAAAATCTCGCTCATGCTCTCGTCTGTGATCGCAAACCTCTGCCTTGAGGCAGAATTTCGGATACCTTGAAATGAAAGTCCAAGGGGCTATTTATAGAGTTTAAACGCCGACAACTATCATGATTGCGTTATGTCTCACTACTGCCTTTGTTGCGGTATGGGCAATGTCATATCGTCTTATCTTGTTGATACTCCCAAGGTATGCGTCCGAGCTTGATCCAGCTGAAGTATCAATGCATTCTACTCATCTTGCGATCGCCCTTCTATTATGGTTGTCACTCCGTGGTCGCAATCTCCAAATGATCACCGTATTTGCTTGATCACCGCAACTTCCATGCGATGGGCACATTCGATCACCGCAACTTCCATGCAATGGACGCATGCGATCACCACATGCATTCGTCTATGCAATAGGTCAGTTTTTAACCCATGCGTTTGTCTTTGTGGTCACCTATTTCCAATGCATGCGTTTGATTCCTGCGATAGCTATAAAAATAGACACTTTGGCACGGAGTAACGCATAATATTGGGGTCAGTGAGGATTTAGGTGCTAATCGACGCAAAACTCAATTTTTTGCAAATTCTAAGTATCATCATCGTATTTTCTACTTGTAGTCCTCATAATTATAAATAAATGGCTTATAATAACTGGCATTTCTGCCAGTTATCTTCTCCAGACGAACAATTCCAAGTTGTTGTTATTATTGATAAACTGCCCCCTTTGTGGAAGGACTTTAAGAACACGTTGAGGCATAAGACCATGGAGTTTTTCTTGGAGAGTCTCATCACCCAACTGAGGATTAAGGAGGAAGCCCAGAAGCAGGACTAGAGGTAGGAGGTGAACGTCGTACTTGAGAAATTCGCTTCTGTCGCGGTAAAACTTGAACAAAAGTCAAAATGGGCAAAGAGGAAAGCTCACAACCATGGTTCTAGCAATTAGAACCAATAGAAAAATTAGAAAGCCCTTTCAGGAGAAACGGTATAGTTCCTTTTCTTTAATTATAATAAACCTGGACACATGGCTAAGAATTATAAGAATAGGCGTCATCTTGTTGGTCAAGCGAACCTGATAGAAGAACCATTGGTTACCATGATCACAGAAGTAAATGTGATCAGTAGTTTCTGAAGGGTGGTGGATAGACACAGGTGCTATGTACCATGTCTATCACGACCTTAGTCTCTTTAAAACTTATACTGAAACTAAGGATAAGAATATTCTGTTTTGGGATCACCACTCCATGAAAGTTGTTGGAACTAGTGAGGTAGAGTTGAAGTTACCTCCGGGAAGACCCTTATGTTGAAGGACGTCCTGCACACTCCAGAGATAAGAAAGAACTTGGGCTCGGGCTATCTCCTCAACAAAGCCAGATTTATTCAAACCATAGGGGTAGAGACTTATATACCTTACCAAAAATAATGTATTCATAGGGAAAAAGTATGCAGCTGAGAGAATATTTAAATTAAATGTAGACCTTAATAAAATGAAATTTTCTATGTATATGTTGTGTTATATGATTGTTTGGCATGATAGATTGTGTCATGTTAATAAGAAATTAATTAGTAACATGATTAGGCTGGAAATGATACCTAAGTTATCCATGAATGAATTTGATAAATACGAGTATTGTAATCAGGTTAAAATTACTAAAACTGTACGTTAATCTGTACTTAGGATTTCTGAGCCTCTAGATTTAATTCATTCTGATTTATATGAATTTGATGACATCTTGACTAGGAATAGTAAAAGATATTTTATTACTTTTATTGATGATTGCTTTGATTTTACTTTTGTATATTTGTTGAAAAACAAAAGTGATGCGTTTGATGCCTTCAAATTATTTGTTTATGAAGTAGAGAATCAATTCAATAAAAAGATTAAAAGGCTTCGTAGTGATAAGGAAATTGAGTATGACTCAGACGGCTTTAATGAGTTCTTTAACTCACATGAAATAATATACGAAAAGACTATACCTTACTCTCCTGAAATTAATGGAAAAGTTGAAAGGAAAAATAGAACTTTAGCTGACCTAGTAGTTGCTATTTTACTTAGTTCAGGAGCCATGTCTTATTGGTGGGGTAAAATCATTCTTACCATTTGTTATGTCCTAAATAGAATCCCAAAGTCTAAAACACAACTTTACCCTATGAAATCCTCAAGAATAAAAACCAAACTTGTCATATTTTAGAACATGAGGTTGTCTAACCTATGTAAGGGTTTCAGACCCTAAAAGAAAAATGCTAGCCAGTAGAGCTATGAGTGCATCTTTATAAGTTATGCCATAAATAATAAAACTTATAGGTTCAATGATCTAATAAATCAAGTTACCATTGAGTCAAACGATGCTGACTTCTTTGAGGATAGATTTCCTTTGAAATCAAGAAATAGTGGGGACTTAGGATCAAGTAGTCTAACCTCTATTAGAAACTCTACCTCTATAGAGGAAACCGACCCAGAACCTAGAAGAAGCAAAAGAACTAGAACCACCAAGGATTTTGGGGTTGACTTCCAGACCTATAATGTAGAAGAAGATCCCAAAGATCTAAAAGCTGCCTTGTCCTCTATAGATGCCAACTTATGGAAAGAAGCCACAAAAGATGAGATGGACTCTCTTGAGTCAAATAAGACTTAGTATTTAGTAGATCTACCCCCAGGTTGCAATGCAATAGGGTGCAAATAGATCTTAAGGAAGAAACTTAGATCTGATGGAACAATGACAAGTTTAAAGCCAGGTTAGTGGTAAAGGGCTTTAGACAAAGAGAAAACACAGACTTCTTTGACACCTTCTCCCCAATCACTAGAATTACCTCAATCCGTGTCTTGTTTTCTCTCGCTTCCCTTTATAACCTCATAGTACATCAGGTGCATGTAAAGACCGCCTTTTTAAACGGTGAACTTGAAGAAGAGATTTGTTGGGGTTGATGCCCTAAATCTCGTAGGGTCCTATAGTTTGTAAACTTTGTATGAACAAAATCATAGGTGATTAATAATATATGATATTTTATTCACTTTGTCTATAAAACATGTGATATTTTAGTTGCATTAACCACAAACCAATAAACTAACATCCAAGGATATAGTTGTAACTTAAACATGTAGGAGACATATAGGTGGATCATGTTTAAGTGATAACCTAAATGGTCTGTAGTATATGGATAAGGATTCGGTACCTTTGTCACACCTCGCCCTAGATTACCCTCTTAACCTGGATGGAGTGGTGACTACAGCAGTTACCAACCCTTTTGCTGGCACTTAGTGCCTATCTAACCTGTTAAATTTCGCTCAAACCTTGAATGCGTACATATCATCAAAACATTGAACAATTAACTCAGAATTTAATACATTTACATTACAGGGTTTTGCAGTATCGTTCATACATGAATATTACAATTTAGTGAGCCCCAACTAGAACACTAGTCACAAGACAGACACATGTGTACTAACATTTAAGCATAACATTCATACATAAATTTCATATTAAAACTGAAAGCTTTTATTGAAACATAAACTTGGCAACTATTATTCATGTTATCATCAACATCATATAGCATTTTTATGCTTTGCTGGACTATGCCTTAGCCTATCAGTCTAGAGTGGCCCTCTTGCTCACTCTTTATCATCCTTTACTACATTACTACTTAACTAGGAAGGAACCCTTTCTGTTCACTTCCTACAATCATAATTTGCATCCTTAGTTGAGAGAGAACCTTTATTCAATCCCTCAACATCAATTCATAGCTAAAGTGGAGTGTTCTCAATACTACCAATAACAACTTTTCATTTATTTGTATAATTCTAGTTTAAGTACCATCATACCTTATGTACTACTGCTCAGATACCTTCTCCGTGTACTTCAGTGTCGAGCTGCTCGGATACATTCTTCATGTCCTTCAGTATCGAGCTATTCAAATTCTAGGACAAAGCTTCAGTACCTTATCCATGTACTTCAGTATTGAGCTATTCACATTCTAAGTCAAGCTTCAGTACCTTCTTCGTGTACTTCAGTACTGAGCTATTTATACTTACTTGCATATTCTTATCTCTTAATGACTTAGTTTCCCATACGCATTCCTTACTAACGCATCTTCATGGTCATCGTAAAGCATAGCATAAACATAATATTAATGTGAGATGCGTTGCTACATAACTATTTGAGAATAATTTTCATAAATAGCTTTCAGTAAACATGCATTGCTAAACATTCATAAGCTTTAGCAATTTACTTAAAACATTTAAAGCATTTAGAGTCACTCATAGTTTTTGGCAATCCTCATCATGTATGCTTACTGTGCGTTGAACACCTAGCCAAATCCTTAGGCCTTAACTTGACTAGGCAGCAACGTTAATACCATACGTCCATGCCTTGCATCCATGCATTGCATTAGGTGTTCAAGCCTTTTATGTGTCCAAGCCTTCAGCCCACGCCTACTGCCTATCACATGGCCCATCGCATAGCAACCTTTGTGCCCATCACTCGGCTTATGCGCCCATCTGGTGGCACATCAACGCATGTCCCATGCGTTCGTCCGATTGCGCCCATCACTCAGCTTATGCGCCCGTCGATAACTTGTAGAAATACAAGTTATTTATGCTACCTTATCTAGATATTGCGGCCAAAAGAGAAGGAATATGCGTTGATTGTGTGTAAATTAGCTCAGAAATACAATAATTATGAATTAACGCAATTACCCACTAACATCGTCAAGATGGTATAAGAGGATATTTTTACTCTGTTTTGCAGGAAACCAAGTCACCGCTTGCGATCAAGGTTCAATGAGAAACTGAACAACGCATCTCTGTTACATTGCGCCCGTCAATCAACAATGAAGAGACGATTAACGCAATGAAGGTGCAATGCAACAGTCGATCCCGAGCTAAATTTCAACCGCATGCGGTAATAAATACAACACGCATGCGAGCAATCGATTGAAAGATGCAGCTGAGCAACGCAAAGGCGGAGGATTGCGACACGTGTACAACTAACCGTTGTGTAGATTTGACGGTCTGATTGCATAATAGAAAGAATATTTATTCCTCCATCTTTGGAATTTCTATAACAAGAAGTGGGATCCACAAGCCAAGAGTCAAAGCTTTTCACCTATAAATACCCCCATAGAACTCAGAGAAGATATATTTGAGGCGGGTATAATTGATAGAAGGGCTAATTGCTGCTGAATTATTGAGAGAGAGGCTAAGCTGAGTACTGATTGGAAGAAATCCGAGAAGAGAAGAGACAAGGCCGAGAGGTGAGTCTCAGTGCGAATCTGCCAGATCCCCGCCGTGAAGCTCTGTGCTTAGATCCTTACTACTGGTTGAGCAAGCCTGAGAGGGAAGCTCATCCTTCCGCACGATCCATCCACACCGGCAAGCAAATCTCCATCCAGATCGACGCTAAGACGTTGGCGCTTATTTGTATTTGTTTCTAACTCTATTTTCATCAAGTGTATTTCATCTTCTTAATCTCTTCATTCACAAATCATGTATCAGACGCTAAATAGTTTTATTGAATGTCTCGATCGTTTCCATTTCCACTTCTCAGTCTATTTCCACTCCTCCATTTATCAATTTCTCCATGAAGTTGTCTTAATACCTTGGTAGCTAATATGGATTAAACGGCTAACTTAATCTGTGATAAAGAGAAAAATGCGTTTAGCTAAAGTATGCTAGACGACATCTTCATCTGCGAGAGCAGAAATGAAGATGTCATTCTGATCTGTCGAGAGAAGGTTAGAAGAATGCATTAACTAAAGTGAGTAGTACTTCTAGAGATGGAAACAACCTTGCGTTCATTACGTTCGTCCCTATTTCACCATAGAGATGTGGGAACGTGGCCGATCACCGAGAGGTGTACCCCAAGGGAAAAACGGAATTGTACTTATATCTTTAACGCAATTAAGAAACTTGCGAGTTTGTATTAATTATCTTTTCTGTTTCTGCTTCGTACATAAGACTTGTCATCGCATTACATGATCTTTGCATAATCTTCACAGCCAGCCTTGACCTCAGTATCTTGTATCATGAAACATGTATCTTGTATCATCTTAGCTTAGATTTACTTTAACGCAATTTATGTTATTATCATATTTTTACCGCTTTAGTTTAATTTATCGCATGTTTAATTTATTGTACACAAATGATTTTATAAATTTAAAAAAAAAACCCTGGTCACATGTATCACAAGCATAACACAATAACCTAAAACAGTCCCTATGTTCGACCTCGGATCACACCGAGAAACTTGCGGTGAAATTATACTTGGTTTTACGCAAGGAAATTTGTGACAACGCATAGCATACTACAAGAACATTCATTAATAACGCATATCTAGAAGTAGTATCACATATCATCATATATCGCTATGCGTACGCCTAAGATAGAAACATTCAACAAATTTGTATCCATATCCATATTTGTATTAGTGCATTGTTTAAGATATAAAAATTTGTGTTACACTCTTCTGGTGGCACATCAACGCATGCCCCATGCGTTCGTCCGATTGTGCCCATCACTCGGCTTATGCGCTCGTCTGGTGGCACATCAACGCATGCCCCATGCGTTCGTCCAATTGCGCCCATCCTTCCTACGCAACCTTGCGCTTATGGCTTCAATATGCGTTGCATGGTCTGATGCTTCTCAGCACATCCTTGCGCCAATTCAACCTTCAACGCATGCGCTCATCATCCTTGTCAAGCCTTTAAAGTTGCTTGCTTTTTCAACCCAAGTAGTTACCTGCTTGCTCAAGATTCTAGATTTAACTTTCAATTTTAATAACTAATTTTCCA
Source organism: Benincasa hispida (assembly GCF_027475165.1). Taxonomy (NCBI): domain Eukaryota; kingdom Viridiplantae; phylum Streptophyta; class Magnoliopsida; order Cucurbitales; family Cucurbitaceae; genus Benincasa; species Benincasa hispida. The sequence continues at coordinate 28,847,840 of NC_143481.1, read as the reverse complement.
AGCCTTTTCTCAAGAAATTTCCTTCTACAAACAATCTCTAAATTGTCTTAGCAAGCTTAACTTAAAATTTCAGCTCATAATTCCTCATAGTTATGCCGGAATCCTCAAATTATCAAGACTGGCCCAACTTACCCGAGAATTCGACCTTCAGCCGGATTCCTCATACTCTAGCTCGATTATGCTAGAATCTCCCTCTGGCATATCAACCTCAACAACTAGACATACTCAGGATTTGAATGGCTTTAGAATTACTTCATTTTCCCGAGCGAATTTCTCTAAACTTCCGCTTGAAGTTGGGCTTCTTTTTTTTAAACATTCCTCTGTTAAGACAAATCACAAAACGTCTATCGTAAGTATCATGTTTAAATTTGATTTCCATGTCACATAGTTATCCCCGATCAGTTTGTTTGATGCCAACAATTATATAATTGAACTTGTCATTCTAAAATTATAAACAAATTCTATAAATGAATTGTTTTTAAATCCAATCAAGTTTTAGCAAAGTGATAATGTACCCATAATCATTATTTTTCCAACAATACTTAAGTGATTTAGAATAAATGCCACCGAGGGGCAGTCAAGAATTCTTTCACAAAAGCAAGACAATTCTTAACCAAATACAATCTCCAGAATAACTCATATTCTGATAGTCATTTAGTTATCGTTTTTGGTCAAGATCTTTACTGACACTTAGTAATTCTTGTAAGTGTAGACCTGCCATTTTCAGATCTTACAGAACGGTATGAGTACGTCCTCGAAATAAAAGACAATACCCAAAACGGAACTATAAGATCCTATTCATTTTACTGAAGCCTAGGTCGCGAATCCTATGTTACAACCCTCCAAGGGGATCGTCGTGGTTAACGACTAATTGGTGCCGCCTAAAAATGACAACAAGCGTAACATAAGAATCTCACAGTTCAAACTAATGGAGGAGACCATAGGACAATGTTGACACATTTCCTTCACCCACTTACTATGAATGACTTCCCTTATTCACCTTGTTATTAACCCATACAAACATTTTTCGAATGGATCAGTCGAGGTACAATCGACACGAAGCCGAGCATGGATCTCACGGTGTGAACTCTTGAGGACGGGAGAGCTAATAACTTTTATTCTCCCACTGAAGTGTTCTAAATGTTTGGGTAAATTTATACTTAGGTTCTTTTCGGCTAATAAAAAATACCCTAAGTCTAGATGGTTTATCGAAGTATAACACTTATAAGTGGATTTTAAATCTACAATGTTCAGGTGATAAACTGATTTTATTACCTCACACCGATCATTAAAGCTTATAAAACTGGTTACAACGCTCAATTATTCGACTATAATCCCCAGGTAGGAGGTATTCCTTAGACCGTCAACTTAAGTACCCCCAGCCTTCGACAGGATTATATACTGGTTGAGTTTGTAACCCTAATTTTACAAGTTTAACGACCTATTTTAACTATTAAAACAAGTGGTTAACCTAAGGGAGCATGCAACTATTCTTTGTTCTGGATTTTAAATGTCTAACCCAATTTTATAATAACTTATAAAACTATAGACATACTAAACATCCACAACATACAACAAAGGCATTCAATATCTAATATAACTATTATATTAAATAAAAGAAACCCTAACATGCATACTATATATTATAACATTTTATAACATACTTTCAATGCATGTAACATGCTTCCTACGGTGGGATTTTAAATCTACATGGTATACTGTATGCACATACAAGATTTATTTAATTATAACATACATCACATGCATAAATAATTAAACATTAACTGATATGGTTTTAGTTTTGGCAAAAATAAGCAAACAAAACCTAATTATTACAAAACAGCTTTAGAACCGCTTTTGGACCGCTCGAACCACTCCAAAATGAACTCAAGTAGCTTGAATCGGACCCGAACTGTCTGAACCGGACCAATAAAAAATCATTCGAGGCTGAATCAGACCGGACCACAAGAAAACCGGTCGAACCGGCAACTCTCACTCTCGCTCAACTTCTCGCTAAGTCTCATTATTTAGCAATGACGACCATTGTCATGCATTTTCCTAATCGTTTAGTGTTTGTGTGATCGTTTAGCAACTATCGCATAGATCCTGATCAAACTACACAATCGTGTAATGTCTTCCTTCCATCATATAGTGTCATCGTCTAATGCCGAAGGACGTTACACGATTTTTTAGTGTCCAACACTATCGCGCAACTCTATTGTTTAGCACGGACAATTACTACACGATCGCTTAGCGCCATCGTCTAGCGCCTGAAGTTGATCGTTTAGCGCACGCACAAAGTAAGCGATCGCTTAGTGCTATCGCATAGCTCTTCAACGCATCGCTTAGCTGCCGCATAGAGGTAAACAATCGTATAGCGATATCGCTTAGTTCTTCAATACATCGTTTAGCTACCGCATAGAGGTAAATGATTGTGTAGCGCTATCGCTTAGTTCTTCAACACATCGTTAGCTCCCCTCCCATCCGAAGCTACATGATCGTGTAGTGCCATCATATAGCAATACAAAGCATCACTTAGCTCCCACAGGTACAAGATCGCCTAGCGCACAACACTTCAACGATCAACGCCCGAAGCTACACGACCGTTTAACTTTTCTTCACATCGTCTAACGCATGTAGCTAAACAATCGTTTAGTTACTGAAGCTCAACGACGACATGAATAGAGGCTGATTTTCTGGAATCTGCAACTCGGCCTCTTCGCTTGTTTATTTGATTTACAACTTAATTTCAACTCTAATGACTCGAAATAAATTACAGACTCTTGGGAACACATATAAGCTCATCGAGCAAGAGCCATTAACAAATTTAATTGAGAAATCAAAGAGAAATTAAAAGCCAAAAATTAAAGAACCATATCAGTACAACAGTTTCATATAACTCATATAAAACACCCACCAAACCAAAATTAAACCGAATTGAATGCTTATAAGATGCTCCAATACCAGTTGTTGGAATATACCATTGTGCAGCGGACAAGATCCATAAATACTCTAATTCATTAATTTTGGCAGAAATGAAAACATGCTTTAGCAAAAATAAATGGGTTTCGTGACATACTTTGTAGAACTTCCTCAAAGCTTGAATTCAGATGCAAATCTCCTCCGAATCTTGTTGTAGATTACCTCAAGATCTTCTCTACTATTCTCTTGGTGCTCTAGATTGAGCCGTGGGACTCAAAATAAGCCTAAATTAAGAGAATTTGGAGACAAATTCACAACAACCAAACAGAAGAACACCTTTCTTCTCACGAATTTTTCAGAAAAATTTGATCGGTTACATTTCTTCAATAACACTCCAATCTCTTCAATATATTGCAGACACTCATGCAAAGAGATTTGCTGCATGAGATGCAGCTCATGCTTGGAGTTAATGAAGCTTGAGAAGTGGGTTGTTAATAAGCTACTTGATGAAGACAATGGAGAAAACCAATTTTCAATTATTTGTGTTTTTCCTTCTTTTTCAATTTTTCAAATATTGATTTCATAAATCAATTTTTTAATAAAATTGAAAATATTATTAATTTTACAAAATTAATTTCATAAATTAATTTTCTTAATAAAATTAATAAATAATTATTTAAACGATTTAAGCAATTCTAATTAATTTAATATCAAATATTAAATTAAGTTTTACATAATTTCATCTTCATATATTTAAATTATATTAAATATTATTTCTCTAATTTCATTTAATTCTAATTTGAACATTTCAAATTAACTTATCACGCTACTTTAAAGCTAATCCATTTACAAGCTAGTAGGGGGACTTCGTAGACCTACAGATCATGGGCTCCAACGATATGAGATTAATTGGCCAAACTCATTAGACCGAATTAACCCCCATTTGTTAACTAATAGGTGATTCCACTAAAGCCCATAGCTAAACTTCCCTCACTGTAGATAGATTATGTCCACTCGATATAACCATGATTAGTAAGTTAACCCTTCATAGGTTGTTCGTAATAATGGCTGGGTTGAATCTCTGTTTTACCCCCAAAATTACCTCTTTTCCTTAAGGCCCACTGATCCCCTAATGAACAATTGATTTGTGATCCAATCATCAAATCGCCCTCTCGGGCCAATGAGAGGGTGAAGCCTCTTGTTTAAGACCCAAAATCAACACTTAAAGGGAACAACCTCTCTACTAACCCTAATCAGGTAGGAGAGAATTCCGTCTTGCACCCTATGTCCCCAACTATTCATCCGATCTTATCCCCAGAATGGGGGCTTATTGAGCAGAGAAATTGGCCTACTCTCACCATTTGCAGATCAAAGGATAATCCTGAACAAACAAAAGTTCATAGTTAGCTTAGGATTAAGGTCAAGTTACCAAGGTCATCAGTAAACAGTTATAAAGTAAGAGTGACTGGTTTCGTGGTCTGATCTTGCACAAAACTCATTTGCACAGGACACCCTCACTCCTCATGTCCCAACATGAACAAATTTGTAGCACTTACAACTTTTTGTAACAATTACAAAGTAGGTCACATCCAATAATGTTACCAGAATAAGGCACCCAACCTTATTCATATACTATAGATCATTTTGACTATTTACTCGAACCTGATCCACTTGTACGTCTCCACATAAAGTTCAAGTACTCATATAATAGTCAAGGGACTTAAGTTTATTGGATTTCGAAAAAACAATATATTCATTAACAACTTATTGAATTTTCGGAATAATTTCTATTGTTTACAAACCACGAGTTTTAGGACATAAAACCCAACACAGTTAACTCACGTAGCCCTTGAGAGTAAAAACTATGTATGTTCCAGTTTGAAGATATATTTTTAATTTTTCTCTAAGAGAACATTTTCTTCAACTTAGTGGAGTCCAATCTATCAAAATCTTAGGGTTCTAATAACCCAACTCCTCATGGGAAAAAGTGTAGTACTTTTTCAATTTGATTTTATCATATTTGTCCTTTTATTTTGATAGTGTTGACATTCAACATGCGTAAGCAATTAGGATCTTAAACACTCTAATTCAATCAATTTTAGCAAACAAGTAAGCATGTTTATATTAAGAAATAGTGTTTCTAAAGTTCATACCTTTTGAAGAACCCTCTTTCAGCTGCAAATCTAATTGAAATTCCCACTCCAATACTTGAAGACTACCACTTGATCTTCCCTACTATTCTCTATGACTTTAGATTGGAAGGTGGATTCCAAAATGAGGATGAATTAAGGAGGATAGGGAAAAAAATTTCCGATTTCTATATTTGCATGAAGAACTTCTTCAGATTTTCTAATTTTTACAACCCTTTATTCAGTTAAATAAGTTTGCCTTTAAACAAGTTAAGCATGCAAACATCAAAAGCATCTCAGCATGACACCAAGACATGCTAAAACTAGTAGAATTTTTGGTGTCTTGTGTGGGAAAAACCCAGTTAAAATTTCCATTTTTAAATTTAAAAATCAATTTTCCAAAAACTTTGAAATCAAAAGTTCAAAACTAAAACATGAAATTCAAAATGAATATTGATTTTTTGGGTTGTATGTCCTAAAACTCGCAGTTTGTAAAGTTAAACATATTCTATTTTCAAAGATGTTATTCGACATTACTTCAATAAAGTTGTTATTGAAATCTATAAATTGCATTTATAAAGTCTAAATCCTATAAACTAAGATCCATGACTATTATATGAATACTTGAAATTTATGTGGAGGTATAAAGTGGATTAGATTCGAGTAAATAGTCAAAATGATCTATAGTATACGAATAAGGTTGGGTGTCTTATTCTGATAACACTATTGGATGCGGCCCACTCTGTAGTTGTTACAATTTGTTGTAAACTGCTACAAACAAAGTGATCCTGATTCGTTCATGTATTGACATGAGGAGTGGGGGCATCCTATACAATGAGTTTGCATAAGATCGGACCAAGAAAAATAACTCGCTCTTACTTTATAGCACTGTTTACTGTTTAAAGACTGACTATTTCGTCTAAATGATCTAGGTAACTCGATCTTAATCTTGAACTAACCATGAATTCCTATTTATTCAGGATTATTCTTAGATTTGCATAGGTGAAGGTTGACTCAACAATGCCAGCTCAATAAGCCTCCTATTTCAGGGGTAAGACCGAGTAGATAGCTGGTGACATAGGGTGCAATAAGGAATTCATGCCTACTCGATTTAATGATAGGAAAAAGATTGTTCACTTCCAGGTCTTGAACAAGGAGGCTCACCTTCTCATAGGACCGAGAGGGATCCGATTTAATGATTGGATCACAAACCAATTATTCATTAGAGGATCAGTAGAACTTAAAGAACAAGATGTAATATTGGGGATAAGACACATATTGACCTAGCCAATATTACGAACAACTTGTGAAAGGTCGACTTACTAATTATGGTTAAATCAAGTGGATACAAATATATCTATAGTGAAGAGAATGCAACTATCGAGTTATAGTGGTGTGACTTGATTGTTAATGAATACTTATTAATTTGGTCTAAAGAGTTTTAGTCAATTAATCTTAAATCGTTGGAGCTCATGATTGTAGGTCCATAAGATCCCTCTACTAGCTCGTAAAACATGAACACCTTGAATTAATGAATTGAGTGAATTTGGAATGATATCAATTTGAAGTGTTTAAATTAAAATTAGGGTTTGAATTTGAATAAGTTCAAATTCAAATTTGGGTTTGTACAATTATATTCAATATAATTAATCAATGTTTAATTTATCAAAATTAAACGAAATTGGAGAGTTTATAATATTTAAATATTGATTTAAATATTGATTACATGAATAAGATTCATGTTTAAAATTAGGTGTGTGATCAATTTAATGTTTTGATACTAAATTGTTATTTAATTAATTAAATATGTTTAATTAAGGGGTCTTTTTAAATATAAAAAATATTTAAAAATATTTACACTTTGTAGTAAAAAGTTTAAAAAGTACAAACAATTTAAAAACTTTTTGTTATAAAATGTAAATATTTTTGAAAATTTTCTATTGATAAGAATTTCCCTTTAATTAATTAAAAATAAATTTAATTTTCAATTTCAATTAATTTGAATTTTGATGTTTTAAATTTAATTAATTAAGAATTAATTAAATCAAATTTTATTTAACTTTTAAATTAATTAAAATTTGAATTTAAATACGTAAAATTGAAAATTAGATTTGAGTGGGATCTTCCCACTTTTTCACAAAATTGAGGTGTTATCCTCATATACACAAACAAATCCTATTTTTATATATGCAATTGAGGTGACCTTGAGTTGTATCCTTCAGTGTCTGCATGAAAAGAGTAGATAAAAACACTCCAATTTAGATGAGGAACGAGAGGCTTGCTACTGGAAATAGGTTTTCTACAGAAAGCTTGTTCATCATCTAAAAACTCACTTTTTCCTTCACAAATTCACTCCAATCTGAGTTCCACCACTCAAATTCAAGACTGAGAATAGTAGAGAAGATCTCTTGGTGGTTCACAGTTGAATCGGAGCTGGAATCACGTGAAGAGCAGCTTGAAATTGGGAGAATTCATCAAAGGCATGTTGCTAAGAAACCCTCTTCTTAAATTTCTGTTTATACATGCTTTTAGAACTCAAATTAAATGTAGTTAGAGTGCTTATTGATTCTGTTTGCTTTGGTTGCATGCTAGTAGATCCTAACATAATTTATCGATAATTAATTAATTTATAAACAAAATTAATTCTATAATTAATTTGGTATAAAATTAATTCTTAATAATTAATTAAATAATTTAATTAATTATATTAATTCAATATTAAATATTAAACTAATTAAACACAAATTCCTAAAACATGAATCCCTATTCATATAATTAATATTTTAATCGTATTTAAATATTCTTCAATTCTACAATTTCGTTTAATTCAATAATTAAACGTTTAATTATATCACATATAATTAATAATTCCCTTAATTCAAATTTTATCATCACATTATTTTAAGGTTCAGTTCGTTTATGAGCTAGTAGGGGGACCTAATGGACCTAGCTAAACTCGGTTGGATTTTATGTCCTAAAACCCACAGTTTATAAAAAGATAAACATTTTTTATAGTCAATAAACTTATTATTGATTTTATAAATTGCATAGATAAAAGTCTAAATCCAATAAACTAAGATCCATGGCTATTATATGAATACTTGAACTTTATGTAGAGAAATAAATATGGATCAAGTTCGAGTATATAGCAAAAATGATCTATAGTACATGATTAAGGTTGAGTACCTTATTCTGGTAACACTATTGGATACGGCCTACTTTGTAGTTGTTACAAAGAGTTGTAAAGTTCTACAAACGAAGTGATCCTAATTCGTACATGTTATGACATGAGCAGTGGGGCGTCCTATGCAATGAGTTTGCATAAAATCGGACCAAGAAATAAGTCACTAGCTAACTATGAACTCTTGTTTGTTTGGGATTATCCTTAGATTTGCATAGGTGAGGGTTGACTCAACAACGTCGGCTCAATAAGTCTCCCATTTTTCAGGGGTAAGACAGAATTCACGCCTACCCGATTTAGGGATAGGAGAAAGGTTATCCTCTCAAGTACTGAATCTGAATCCAAGTCTTAAACAAGGGGCCTCACCCCCTCATTGGGCTGAGAGAGTTTTGGTTTAGTGACTGGATCACAAATCCGTTGTTCATTAGAGGATCAGTAGGAACTTAAGGAACAAGATGTAATCTTGAGGATAAAACAGACATTTGACCTAACCGTTATTACGAACAATTTGTGAAGGGTCAACTTACTAATTATGGTTAAATCATGTGGACATAATATAAGGGGAGTACAACTATGGGTTTTAGTGGAGTGACTCATTAGTTAACGAATGGGGGTTAATTCGGTGTAATGGGTTAACTTAATTCGGTGTAATGGGGGTTAATTCGGTGTAATGAGTTAACTTAATTACACTCCTCTCACTATAGATTGTTCACTTAATTTCTGTCCACTTGGTTTATAAGCCAACCATTCATAGATTGTTCGTAACAACGGCGGGTCAAAAGTTGTTTTACCCCTGAGATTACATATTGTTCATTAAGTTCCTTTGATCTTCTAATGAATGAATGATTTGTGATCCAATCACCAAATCGAGTTCCTCTCGAGCCAATAAGAGGGTGGGATCTCTTGTTGAAGACCAGAGTCAATACTTAAGGAACAACCTCTCTACTATCTCTAAAAGTGGGTAGGAGCGAATTCCATCTTGCACCCTATGTCTCCAACTATCTACTTAGTCTTACCTCTAAAATGATATGTCTCCAACTATCTACCTAGTCTTACCTCTAAAATGGGAGATTTATTGAGAACCCCAAATAAATAGGAGTTCAGAGTTAACTCATGATTAAGGTCAAGTTACCTAGGTCATCGTTTTGAAATAGTCAGTCTTAAACAGTAAACAACATTATAGAGTGACTTATTTCTTGGTCCGGTCTTATGCAAACTCTTTGCACATGATGCCCCCACTCGCATGTCTCCCTATGGACGATTCTAGATCACATCATTTGTACTAAATACAAAGTGGGCTACATTCAATAGTATTTTCAGAATAAGGTACCTAACTTTATCCGTATAGTATAGACCGTTTTGGTTATCTACTTGAACTTGATAGAATGTATCCATTCTTATGTCTCCACACATAAAGTCCAAGTATTCATGTAATAGCCATTGATCTTAGTTTATTGGATTTAGTTTTTACAAGTGAAATTTATATATTCAATAATAGTTTTATTGAATAACCTCAATAACTACTTTATTGCAAATATAATATGTTCAATTTTACCAACAGCAAATTTTAAGACATACAACCCAACATTTTTTCGTCTAAACATTTTCTTTCTCATTGACATTTGAGCCTCCTATCCCTATAATTCCCAACTCTTCATGGGAAAAATGAAGTAGTTTGCAAGAATGGAAGTCATTTTCTAAAGGCTCTACATATTTCTCTTCTCTCTAATCTCTTTCTTATAATTTCTCTCTCCCTCTCTCTTATACTCTTTAAATTTTCCACCAGTTTTCCCTCTCAATCTTTATTTTTCACTTCTTTCTCCTCTCTCTACAACACATAAACAGAGATTCTAAAGAAAATCAGTCACACAAACGATTGTAGTGAAGGAAATCAGTCATTGCCTAAAATTAAAAGCAACAAACAAGGAAGAGTCCAGCAGACACAAATCAAATCAACCATGGAGAAGATAGTACCATAGAAGTTTGCAGTGGAGGAAAATCCTAGACTAGAGGCCCGCAGCAAGAAAGAAACAACGACGTTTGAAGTCGGCGGTGTGCGACAGAGCGAATCGTCCACGTGGCCAACGGTTGAAGGAAAGGATTTCTTCGATCGAAAGGGGTGGAGGCCACCGGTTAGGGTTTCGATTCTTGAAGGTCTACGGTTTTAAACAACGACGTTTGATTTTCTCTGCGATTGAAGGTGAATCGCAAGATTTTTTATTTTCAGGTCGGGTGAATTGCAAGATTCCCACTGCGATTGAGGAAAGAGTTTCTTCTATGGGTTTTCGGTCGGTGCACAAAGTGTGAACGCGAAGCTTTGATGGGATTAAGGGTCGGGCTTCTTCGATTCCAATTTAATCGCACATGTAGAATATTTACCTAATATTCTTGACATTTTTAAAATGACAAGAAATTATAGCTCGACATTTTAAAATGTCAAGTTGTGTTTCAGCGTGAAATTTTTTTGGAAAAATGCACCATCTCCGTTTTTTTAAAAAAAATTCTTGATGTTTTTTTCTTTACCACCGCTTATTTTTTGACATTTTTTTTTATAAAAACGTCAAGTATTTAAAATTGCAATGTAGTTTTTTTTTTCCTTAAAGATGCAGAAAGAATTAATCGAAGAGGAGGTCTAAGATCTCATTCTCCCTCACTCTATTAGACTAGGCCCAACCAGCAATATTATTTTTGCTTATGAGAAATTGTTGCTTGTAATGGGAATTTTTCCTTTTTCTGATTTGGTTTTGATTTTTCCTTTAGAAAGTATTAGACACAGTTTTGTAAAATGAGTCCATAGTAGATTATTTGTACAGTTAACCCTTTCTTTTATTTGTTCTGTTTTTAATTTTCCTTTTCTAGTTAAGCCTCCAATTTCTGCACCAAAATGGTCAACTAAAGGCTACTTAATTCAATTTCTTTGGTATTTGTGTATCGGGGAATTTTCCATTTTTATCTCCACCATTTTAAATGTCTAATTTTAGTTTTCATATTTTTAATAAATCTAAAATTTAACCATCACTGCTGGTTTGTTATTGACTTTTTCCAAAAAAAATTATAATTACCTAGTGCCTTTCCACTATAAATTTTGAAAACACATTTACATAGTTTATTTTCTAACATAAAATTATTATTATTATTTAACTAATTTTGGTAAAATTTAACTTTAAAGGATTAAATGTATGATTTATTGTTGATAAAAGATCCATGGTTTAAGAGTACAAGGACTAACATTGAACAAGTTGTTCAAAATATAGAGACAAAAATTGAATTTTAACTTTTTCTAGAGATTTTTTTTTCCTTATATTGCAAGCCATTATGGTATAATTTTTAAGAAATAAATCTTTTGGAACCAATCCAATTTACGGTGAATGAAAATCTCCTTAATGGAGAGTTGAAAATATATTTTTAAAACATGAACAAAATCAAGAATCGAATTTATACCATTATTATTATTTTTGTTTTTTACAAATAAAGTTGAAAAATAATAGGGTGAACTCTCTTTGATCCTTGCTTAGGGTCTTGTTCTACTCATTGCTTCATAGTTTTCAGAAAGATATTATAAATTCATTTCGCACCTTTTCTTCCCATGTTATGACCTACGGCTAGGGACACATAAATCGAAAACATTGAAAAAAAAAATAAAAAAACAAAACCAAATCGACTTTTGATTCTGCAATAATTTTCAGTTCAGTTTGATTCTTACCTATAATCAATTGAAATATGTGACTTAGTTTTAGGTTAACGGCATGTGGGTATATACTCAACAACAAACTAAAAATTTATGTAAAGAGTGAGACTTGAACCTAGGTCTAAAAGGGTTACAAGATAAATTTATCACTGAACTAACTAACAATTTTAATATTTGGCAATTAGTAATATTATATTATATAAATAGCGTAAAATTGAGAGACTCGAACTTCCTAGACCTTAACTAAATCTGCCCCTATATACACTTTGTTTAATTCGCATTAGTTTATGGCCTTATTTGAGAGTTTGATATTTTTTTGTAAGGTTTGATTTCGATTCATATTTTAAATTCATAAACCTTAAGCTTGTGAACAAAACTCCACCATATATACATAAGCATGCAATTAAATAAAACTCCACCATATATACATAAGCATGCAATTAAATCTAAATTTATATAGTTGATTTTATATCTATCTAAATTTTACCATATGAGACCTTACAAATTTGGATTCAATAAAACTTCTAAATTTTACTTTTATCTCATATTCTGAATAGACGACATAAAGAATGGTGAACCTCAAGATGCACTCAAGTGTTTTTCTCTCATCTTCATATTCTAATGGTCGAACAATTAAACATATGGGTAATCAACCCATAATATCAAAGTTATGCTTTTCTTCATACTTGATATTTATTTAGGAGGAACTTAAGCTATCAAAATTGATCCCAAAACATCTCAACCAAAAAATCTAAAAGAAATATACACAAGTCCAAAGCACACAAGGAAAGGGAAAGCATTTACATTTATCATTTTCCCATCTCAAGTTTCTGCAGAGGGGTGCTTCAAACAATCGACAACATTGCACAATCCAACCGACCTGACTATATCTCCCAACCTGTCGTATTTCATACAACGATTAAGATATCACATTATTTAAATGAAAAACATACCACTGATACCACTCAAAATCCAACACCCTCACCTCATCATCACAAAAGAGAGAGAAAATACTATTTAGAAAAACATATTTTCATATCAAAGAACGACAACCATGAGAGTAGGCAAAAACTGCTAAAACATGAGCATATTTGTTTTCCTCTTTTAAGAATATGACAAATCTATTTTACTGACTTTGTATGTATTAGAAATAATCAAAAGAGATGACTCACCGATCAAAACTGTTTCGTGGTTTCTCCGAGTTGTGCCTCGACTTTAACAACTGATCCATGCTGTTCCTCGACTTGTCATCGTCCTTGAGCTTGTAGTCGGTGCTTGGTCTTGATTTCTCAAGACGACTACTACTATTGCTAACTCTAGATTTTTTGTTTCTTTCATCAGCTTGTTGTGGATTATTAATGTCGTGTTGTTTAAGGTTGATGTTCCTTGAAGGATGTAGCTTGTGTACGGCAGAAATGAAGTTACGAAGATGAGTTAAGTATTGTGGAAAAAGTTCTAAGTCACAATGGTTTCCGCCTTTGAGCCACAAAGGTTCATACTTATCTTTGCAAAGCTCCCATAGTTGCCTTCCATGGGAAAAATCCACAACTTCATCTTCAGTTCCCTAAAACAAAATCAAATTTTCATTATAAACAAAAACAAATGGGATTTTTGCTCTTATTATTATTTAGTTAAATTACCTGTCAAGTCCTACATCTTTAGGATTTTGTCCATTTAATCCATAAACTTTAACAAAATATTTAATAGGTACGAAAACTTTTTAAACTTCTTCGACAAAAAAGATTGAAAGTTTCTATTACACGCATATATTTTAAAGTTGAGAGACATATTCGACATAATTAAAAAAAATTTAATACAACAAATGGGTATGAGAATTTGAACCTTCTATCTCAAGAGAAGTATGAGTCAACTATTGCTCTTGAGCTATATATGCTCACTTGGATAAAAGTCTAACGATCTATTAAATATTATTTAAAATTCATAGATTAAATAGATAATTTGAATAATGTAGAACTAAACTTGTAATTTAAACTTATAATTTTGTAAAACATATACTCACATGAATAACTAACACTGGGCAATCAATTAGTGGAATCTTGTCAACATTCTGCAACAACAAAAATAAAATCAAGACTAAGAATTATGTGGACGATAATCTAAAAGATGTGGTGATCTAAAATTTTCCTTTTAAGTTAATATTACATAATTTCATATCTTAATTTATTCAAGTTTCTATAGAGTTTCTACTCCAAATATACTTTTTGAAATGTTTATAAAAAGTTCAAAGATTATAATACTGTAATTTTGAAAGTAATAGCATTATTTTTTAAACAAAGGACAAATCAAAAGTTAATATATGAAAATAGGATTCAAACTTAGTGATAGACATGGTGGGATATGGAAATAGGGAGAAAATGGAGGGCATATAAGCAAGAAAAAAAGAAAAGAAAAGAGAAACCTTGTAAATGTCAAACCAGAAAGTTTTCTTGAGAGTAGGATAGAGGACACGGAGGCCGGAGAGAATTGGGCTGTGGAGGACGACGGCCCTCGCCGCCGGCAGCCGTGTGGCCAGTTCCAAAGTGGGACCACTTCCGACAGATTGTCCGTACAGAATTGTTTGCTCTTCTTTTACACCGTACGTTTCTTGTAAGCATTTGTAGACTGCTTCTATGTCCGCGTACGTGTCTTCTTCACTTGCCTAACACTCATAAAACGACAACGTTTTCGTTTCTTTTTCGATTTGAGAATTAGGCCATTGGCTTTCGTTATACCAAGGTCTAAATGTCAATTTCCACCCAAATATCAAAGTCTTAATTTCACAAGTCCAATAAAAATACAGGTGGATATTTTTAAACAAATTATAAAAACAAAAAAAATATAAAAAATAAATTTAGATTAATAAATAAACATTTTATGCTTTTTAAACGATCTAACATATCTATTAGTTATATCATATTTACATTAATGACATATTGTTGCTTATTCTTTATGTTTCATGAATTTTTCTATAATACATTGTAAACTTCGATTCACTCTTTATGTCGATATCAAACTCATGGAAACACGGAGATATTAATAGAAATATTGACATGTTGATAGAAATTTAATACTATGATTAAACTCGAAATTTAAAACAACCTTCGAGAATGGAGTTAAAAGGAGAGAAGTCGATGTATATGGGTCACAATTATGTATGTGTTTAGTTTGTTTACACAAGTACGACAACTTTTTCTCTTATGAATTTAACTGGAAAAAATCTACATTAGTTGTTCACGGATGAATTTAACAGAAAAAAATCACACACACGTGTCTATCTCTAATACACATTCTTAAAATTTTCTCATTAGAGTTTAACTAATATTTTTTTTATGCATAGTTTGCTAAAAATAACTTTAATAACAATAAAAACTTTAAATTTGGATATGGATCAATATATATAATTCAAACAATAAATAGAAATTGTTTTCTCTAAAAAAACAATAAATAGAAATTGAAAATTTCAAAATTTCGTATTGTACTTGTATATAGCTAGAGAGAGATATAAATATACCTTTCCAGAGGACTGTCCATAGCCAGAATAATCATACCTACACATCACACCACAAAAATGTTCAGAATTTCCCAACATTCTCTCTCTCTATATATATATTTATATTTATATAATTGTTTAAAAATAATTACAAGAAATATTTTTAGTACACATATATAATCATTTTATACTTGTATATTATCATTTCTTAGTACAATATTTGGTTTAGAAATTATTACAAATAATAATAAAATTATTTCCAATAATAAAATAAGTTAAATCATCAATTAACTACCTCAATTCAACACTAACTCAAAAATCGTAAAATGTTTTTAATTAAAAAAATATTTCTAAACACTTATAAAAAGTCATTCTAACACGAAAAGAAATTAGGGTTTTTGACGTGGAAATGAATAATTCTTACTAACCCAATAATGTTGACACCCAAATGAAGACTAAGTTGAATGAGAAGTTGGTAAATCTGGCCAAGATCTGCAGCATTTCCATGGGAATAAAGCACTGTCAATGAAGAACAAAAGTTCTTCACATACATACACACAATCTCATTCCTTCTCTTTGTCTTCACTTTCAGCACATCCACATTTTCTCTCTCCTCCACGTTCGACATCCTCAATTTCCCGACGATCTTGTCATCGGAAAACACGCTAATAAAATCATAAACAAAAGATTAAATTTACCATGACCCATCTATCTATTTCAGATCTTAATAAATATTTAACGAAAAACTCAATGTGATATATATCATA
This sequence comes from Benincasa hispida, assembly GCF_027475165.1. Taxonomy (NCBI): domain Eukaryota; kingdom Viridiplantae; phylum Streptophyta; class Magnoliopsida; order Cucurbitales; family Cucurbitaceae; genus Benincasa; species Benincasa hispida. The sequence continues at coordinate 28,831,663 of NC_143481.1, read as the reverse complement.
ATAAAAGGTTCTATGTCCGAACTCCTATAACCTGTAAGATGGTGGATCGGGTGGGAAGAACGCAAACTTGGCTGCCATCGAGGAAGCTGCTGACCCCATTGCGGAAAGATGGAACCTTTGTCAAAAATTTGTTTGGCTAGAATTGATGCATGATGAAGAACTTTGAAGTGTTGTCGTTGTGTTTGGTGGCCAAGAAAATATTTGGAATTTTGAAGGAAATGTGAAGGATTTGGAGGGAATTTATGTGGGTGTGAGTGTCTTTTAAAGAAGAAAGGAATGATTAGCGGCGGTGAAGTGTATGATTATATAAATACAGATAAAAAAAAGGCATTTATTTGAAATCATATTAATTGTTTTTTCATTTTCTCTTTTTATAAAAAAAAAGAAAAGAAAAGAAAAGGAAAAAAGTTGAATTTGAATTTGAGTTAATTGGAGAAAGGGGTCCCCTCTAAATTAAAGATCAAAGTTGGGGTCTTGTCGTTTAAGGAATTAAATCGGATGATGTGATTTTACTCCACTAATTCAATATCTATAAAGAATTAATTCAATATCTAGACTGCCATTAAATAATATTAATAATAATAAGGTGAAAAATTAATTTATTTCCTTCAATTGTGGGATTGTATATCGGTTATGTGATTTTGGGCCGAAAAGATAAAACAGAATCTAAGCAATAGGGAAAAAAATTAGAGTAAAAAACAACACTCTTAGACCAAAATGGATCTAGAGGAGAAAGTTAGCCATATATGATCGATTTCTATTTTTGGTCTAGAGGAGAGGGTTAGCTATATATGATCGGTCTCTATTCTAGTAAAATAGACAATGAGACATGCCCCAGTAGGAGGAGATAAATAGTTTTCGTAATGTAGCTTTCAAAACTTTATGGGAATAAAGTAGATCATCTATTCTTATAAATATGTTATTATAACGGTAAAGAAAATAAGTCAACTCTCACTCTCAAATCCTAAAGTTTCCACAGTTTTTCATTCGTTAACTTAAAACATCGAAGTATGTGGCAAGCATCATACAAGTATGTAGGTTTTCTTTTGTTTTATAGCTCACGCTCTTCTCTTCTCTAAACAATTTGTCATTATTGTCACGTGATGGTCATATCATTCTTTTTCTTATGAACTTTCACATTAATGGTATAAATTAAAACTCTAAATTAATAATTTTATCTATTTAAATACTAAAATTCTTTTTAATAATTTATTACTATTTTTAGTTTTTATATTAAAAACTATTTTTATATAAATCAATTTAAAACCTGCTCAAATCATGTAAATGAAATTAGTCTTCTCTCATAATTGTACCGAATATATTTTTTTGTAGAGAAAGACATACGTGAAGATGAAAACCACTTATAATTAGTGAAAAATTACCGCTATCCATTTAAAATGTATTTTAATCTCTGAATTTAAAAAAGAAAAAAAGAAAAGAAAAAAAAAGAACTTCTAGGTCTGTGAAATTTATGTATTATTGATTTTAATTTTAAAATTTAAGATTCTTTCCATTTGAAAGATGAAATTGGTTTTTCTTATTTCCCTTTCCTTTTTCTTTTAACAATATTGTTCATCATAAAACAAAGACACATTGGTTTAGTTGTTAGTTAACAAGCTCTTAATTATTTTAGTAAAATAAAGTGTATATATTTTCAAATGTCATTCTAAAACAAGCTCTTTAATTAACTTCACTATCTTCCAAAATTAATCTTATCCTTCTTTTGATTAAAATTTTATATGGCACTTCCAATGTATTAATGAGGAAAAAGGCAAAAGAAAAATGGAGGACCACTAATGCAGAAAAGATCATTGCACAAAGAAAAAGTAAAGAAATAAACACCAAAGAGGACATCTCACATTATTTTATGAAACATACCTTTACCTAATAATGTTTCTATTGATATTTTGATTTTCAAATGACTTGTCTCCATGAGCTCCACAAGTTATATTCAAGTAGTTGAAAGAGTGAATTATTTCAAGTTAAAATATATAAATTATATTTAAAAAATCCTCCGAATGGTTCTATTTATCTCAATGTATATGTCAAAGTCGGAGAACTACATTCAAAACCTTACCTCAAAAAGAGTGGAGATTTGTCATTTTCCTACTAAAAGACTAGAGTATAGTGGTTAAATTTCCTTAAATTTCTCTAACATAAAGATCAGGTTTATATAATACTTCGAATCAATTTGTTCGTTTTTTCCTAACTTACTCTCGTTTATAATGCACGTGATCTTAAATTGCTTAGCTTGTCTTATATACTCTAGACTTTATTATTTTGGTTGCTTATATATTGAATGCATTACTTTTTTAAATGAATTAAATGGGTAGGGAGACACTAATTGACCATTCTATAAACTCTAGCTTTTTGGGGAAAAGGCAATTGGTGATGTTTGGTGCCACATCCATATGTTGCTATTTTAGGGGGAAAAAGTGCCTTTTTTTCCTCCCAATATGCTACACCAACATCTTCTCATTATAAAAGTAAATAATTTCAAATGATGTCTTGGGGTCTCCTTTCTTCTCAACATCATATCACTATAATATTTATTTATATATAATAAGGTTATTTGTTCATCGTATCTTCTTTATTTGGTAGAATAATATATAATAGTATCTTGACTTTTAAAGAAAATATCAAATGTTTGAGTTAGATCCATGGGCATATTAAAAGGAAAGCGAAGAGATCAGGAACTATATTGATGTCACCATCATAAATAAATATAATAATAATAATAATAATAATAATAATTCTTGATTAAGTTATGATTACATTTTTATAAACTTAATTATATATTTTCCTTCTTAAGTAGTTGTTTTAATTTAATCACTTTTCTCAAAAAAGATATCTAAGATTTTGTTTATAATCAATAAGCACATGGGTGGAGACCTAGAAAAGAGATTAGTTAGTGGAATTTTGGTTAGCTCTACAAGTATTTAGTTTATAAAATATATACAAAAAGTTTTAAATTTCTATGTATGAAAAAGAAATGAATAATAATGTTGATAATGTATTAGATGGTTAAACTCTCTGTCTCTATGTTCAAAAGGTTAAAGGATTATCGGGTCAACAGTGATTAATTCTTTTTAACTAATTATTAGCTTCATTTTCATCCTTATGGTTTTGTTAACTACTTGATTAAACTATTTATGTTTTTAATTAGTTTCTTTATTTTGTTTTCCACTTTCTAATATTTTTAAAAATTTAATTCATATTCTAAAAATTACTTATAAAAACTATTTTTAAAAAAATTGTCTTTAAATTTCACAACCATGGTGCCCAAAAATTGGGAGTATAGATTTCCAAAAGGGAAAAAAAACTTAAAATGAAATGTTATCCATCCGGTTTATATTTTCAATTTTGGTTTTTGGTTTTGAAATTTTAAACTTATATATTTAAACACTAGTTGATCCATAGACGTGTTTCCTTATTTTCTTATTTTTTTTTTAAAAAAAATGCTTTCAAAATTAATGTGAAATTAACGTTTTTTTTTTCAATATTTGGTTAAGAATTTAAATGTGCTCGTTAGAATTAGTAAAAAACATGATATATAAATATGGAGAGGAGGTATATATAATTTTTAAAAACATAATGGTATAATAAATTAAAACTGACCACAATTGTTTTTCTCATAAAGAAAAGGGGACCACAATTGTTTGAGACGTTTTATTATGGTATAATGAGAGCTGAGTTTTGAAATTCAAAATTCTACTAATATAGTAATATTATACTATTTTATATTGGAATGCTAGCTTGAAAATTAAATTAATGTGTTGGAATTAATTTAATAATTTATTTATGTAGGTAACAAACTAAATAGTTTGTAAAGTAGAAACTAACCCATTTATCAGAAAATTATAAGCGAATTCTAAGATCAACCTATAAATTATATGAATATTCGAATTATAGATCTCGTAGTTATTATAACCATATGTCAATTGAGTTGTGCTCTCTTTGGCTTTAAAAATTTATACTCTCTAACAAAATTTCAAATTTTTTATTCTATACTTCTGTGTATCTTTTTTTTTTTTTCACATTTATCGTCCTACATTATTGAAATTGCAGCAAATTCAATTACTTTTTTTTATAAACAACCATTGTTAAATATAAAAATTGCAGACAATCATAAACTATTACGTTATTGTCTTAAATTAATGACGAAATTTTAAATTAGTAATCTAGGACATGTGTCCCAAATTAAAATAAAAGACAACAAATCATAAATCTCCAAATAATGTTATATATCTTCATCGTGGTCATATGATATTTAGATTTCGAGTTCAAGTGAATCGAAAAATAAGCTCATTAAATACATTGGCCAAAGCCAATCAAACCCAAAACCGAATGATTTTGGCCCAAAAAAATCATCTAAACTCAAACCCATATTACACATGAAAAGTTCTATAAATAAAGAAGTTGATCTCCTTCAATTTCAGGGATTAGAAGTTAGAAACAGGAAAATTTTTAAAAAAATAATAATAAAATCCAAAGACATCTAGATTTTTAGGGGGTGTTTGATAAATGGATATAAGTTGTTGGGTTTGGTGAGTATTTATTACCCATGTTTGTTACCATAAAGAAAAATTGTGGATTATTAAAACCACATTTTTTTACTCACTCAAAACTAACCCTAAAAACCATTGATATTTTTATTTTCTTTTCTATTCCCCCATCTTCGCCATTTGGATTCTCCCCAGATCTGACTTTTTTTTTTTTTTTTTTTTTTTTTTTTATTATCGTCAAACCTTTGGAACATCACTTTACAAAAATTCAATATGATGATTTGGTTCATTATTTTTGTTGGATTTCTTCCAAGGATCAATCTTATCTTATGTTATGTTATATCTGAGGCCTTCACTGTGTTATGTTATAAGTATCGAAAAGAACATATATTTTGTGATTTTTTTTTGGAAACGGCCACATGTTCGGTCGTTTCATATTATTTTTGTGATCTTATGAAAAATGTTACTGTATTACATCACATTCTCACCATTATAATCAAATGAAAGGTAATTATCCTATGTACAATTTCAATTTCAAATATACTATCCATATTATATAAAAATAAATTGTATGATATGTGAAATAATAATGTTAAGTTAGCAAGATTCAATATATATACATACAATATACCAATTAGCAAGATTCAATATATATACATACAATATACCAATTAGTAATTGGGATAATTACCTTCAATATATATACATACAATATACCAATTAATTGAGCAGCAATATGAAATGCATTTTGTTGGTATGTTTTACAGATTGAAGAGAATTAGAATTATTACAGTCTTTGAAAAGAATATATGAAAAATAATCTATTAATGTTCTACAAATTGAGAAAAAAATTTGAGATTGTCCAGTTTATGTCATAAATGATATGAGAAAATACATGTATATTTGAAAATTAATCAACAATAGCAAAACATAAAACTAAAAAAATGAAAGAATGAAATAAAAAACAAACAGAAAAAAATACAACTAATCTTATTCACAAAAAATTGCATCAGATCTCCAACTCAACTCAATTCAATTCTGCACAACAAACACAAACAATAATTACCAACTCAACTCTGCAAACAAGCATAGAAAATTTAACTCCTCATATAATTTAACTCTTCAAATAATAATTACCAACTTAACTCAACTCAACTCTCTACTTTTATCATGCACTAAACATACCCTTAAATAATTCTTGAAGTTTGAAGAGTCTTTGAAAATTAATGATCCTTCAAAGATCAAAAGATTTCAAGACTAGAAGTAAAGAGCATTGATCTAATATTAAGGATCAATAAACCAGGAGTTGATCCAACATTCAAGATCAACTAGTCAAGTTTGGTCAAGAAAAGAATAAGCGTTTCAATCTTCGAGTGAAGCAGATATTTGTTCGCACGAGGTTTTGGGAAAAAACTTATTTCGTGGAGTGAACTTGAGTTGGTGTTGATGTAATGTAGTTCGATCTCTAGTACTTGATCCTCTAATTCTCTTTCAGTTGAATATGTGTGCTTGACTTGAAGGAGCAGAGCGTGTGATATTCTTGAAGTCGAAGTTTTGGAAGAGTCTTTGTATGAGACTTGTATGTTTAAGGAGTGTGCAGCTTCAGGAGTCTAGAGTCTAGAGTCTAGGAGTCTTCCAATTGTTCCCCTTTTCTCTGGGCTCTCTCCTCTATTTATAGAGTTCTCTAGTGCACTTGGGTTTGGTTGGTTCATGGACTTGGCCTTTGGTCCTAATTGGTTAGGCTTGGACTTATTTTAGCTTTTGGGCCAAATTAAGCCCATTTATGAGTTCAACTGGACTTTAACTTGGATAATTATATCAAATTGGTCAAATTAATCTTATCCGATTCAACGATCATGATGAAACCACATGACATCATCGGAATTTGTCTTCAACTTCAATTTAGGACACACGTCAATTCCTAATTGGTCCCAGATTTAATATTTTGAAATTTCATCATTAATTTAGTAAACGACGTGACAAATTGTGATTGATCCAAAATTTCTCATTCAACGATATACAAGAGGAAGAATAAAAGGGTAAATATCAGGGATTTTACTCCACTACGTATAAATCAAATACAAACTAAATTAGTTCATCCTCGAATCAAATTTTCTCATTGAAACAAATAATTTATAATAATTTAGATAAAACAAAATGTCTTGCTATATAAATCATATAAATTTTGAAACAAGTAATTTATAATAAAATAGATATTTATACCAATATAATAAAGAAAAATATATGTTTACTTTGATCCTTATAGTTAAATCACAACTATTGAGTATTATTTTACTAAACATTATATTCTACTTTTTCAAGTTGAAATTTGAAATTAATTTACTTGATTAACACATTATATTAAAAGCTACTACAGTCCCGAATTAAGTCGAACAATATTCAAGAATATTGAGTCTTTAATTTCTACCAATCTCACTATAACATTGTATATATGAGCATGTCAACTTCGAGTATAGCTCAATTAGTTAAGTCATATATTTCTTAACTAAGAAGTCAGTGATTTGAACCTAACTACTCACGATGTTGTTAAATAACTCGACAGCATTGATAATCCAATGTGTAAACTTGAATTGACTAACATCCATGAATGTGCATTATTGTGGAGATGTGGGATATTTAACAAGAGAAAACAATAGTTTTGTATAGGTAATAGTTTTTTTCCCCTTGTTGTTATAAACTACAAGAATTAGAACACATAGAAAAGTGACAGCTCAGATTTCAAACCACTAGGAAGAATTTAGAGGCAGTGGGTAGGCTAACTTTTCCCTTCCCCCAAATTCGAAGCCGTCTTGGAAGTTGAAAACCCTAAACTTCCACCTTCTTTTTTTTTTTTTTTGTCTCTCTTTCATCTTTCAATATAGCATTATAATTATTTTCTGGTTTGTAGATTTTATTTAACAATAGTGTAAGTAACAATTTATTCATTATACTTTTAAATTTGTAACAATTTAATTTTTATCCTAATTTTTTTTTTATCAAACCTAATTATCAATTTTGATAATGTAATAAGTTAGCGAGCTTTAAAATTTATAAAATAACTTGACCCTTAATTTATTTAATAATTTACATATATAAGAAAGTTTATTAAATCTTTAATAGTATTTGTCATGAAAAAGACAAAATTGTTCCAAATTATAAAGTACAAGAACTAAATTGATATTTACTAAAGTAGTTCATAAACTAAATTGTTAGAAATTTTGGAAGTATGGAGACTAGGTCAATACAACTAAAATTCAGGAATTAAATTATTACTTCCTTGAAAGTTTAAAGACTAAAAGTGACTTCTAAGTTTAACCAAATTCTAAAAGTGGCATATATCCAAACTTCCTAACATATTGTAAAATATATATATTGATGTCTTAACTATTAAAATATGCTGAATCTCGCTATTGTCTTTTTTCTCTTTATCACCTATTTTAAATTCTCTTGAAATGTTGTATAAATTATTTGTACCTATATATGTGGTGATCAAACTATTGAAATTTTATATATATGGGATTTTATTGATCTAGTTTTTATTTGAAGTCAACAATATGTAGAGATCTTGATTCAAACTTCTAATACTTTTAATTGATGATGTAAAATATTTGATTGTCTTGATATGTAAGAGGGGAAGGGGGAAGGGGAAACACGTTGAAATTAAAATATAATAAAGGTACAAATTCCAAGAAACAAATATGAAAAAGATAAATAAATAAAACTAAAGTTTGGCATTGAGAAAATAAAATAAAGAGAGAGGGCGAAAAGTCCATCTAGAGTTTGTTTGGATCCATAAAAATGGCTTTCCCTCGTTCATCCCACAACGTTAGACAAAGGGAACAACAACAAAATTAATTTTCCTTCCTTTCCACGTTAACTTTAATTATATACACTAATGTATTACTTACTCCCAAAAGAAAATATTATCAAAATCCATTGCTATAGTTTATTAATACAAATAATAATACAAGAAAATTGATTTCCGTCTACGCTTTTTCTCCTGGCACCACACACCTATCGTCGGGAGGAAAACGTTATACGTTGTCATGCGACTTCAATAAATTTTGACGAATTTTTATTAACGCTTCTTGACAATGAAAAATTTATGAATCCTTGTAGTCAAAGATGTTGTCATGCACCTTCAACAATAACTCAGCTTGGTTGGCATTTTGAATCAAATTTTAAATAATTCAGACCTCTCACATTTATACATTCAAAGAAGTGGTTCTTAGGGTTAATTAGTTTCCTTTTATGGACCCTAAAGTTTAAAATACTACATGTTTACCTTCAAGTTTTGAGTTTAGTTTTCATTTGATCTTTAAGTTTCAATATTTTACTGTTTTACTTTCGAATTTTTACTAATGCTCACTTTGTTCTTTTCTTTTTTAATAGATTACTTTATTTCTCAAGTACTATCCCAATAAATGAGGTTATACATCGATAAGAAATACAAAGGTGGTTGAACAACTCAAATTTGAACCTAATTTTTAGACTTAAAACTAAAACGGAAATACTTGTCTCAAATATAGGGACAAATAAGGTTTTTTCTTTAAGAAAGAAATACACTTAAAACACATGGGGTTTGCACCAACATTAATGCCGATACAATAACAAAAATTAAAATTAAAAGAGTGAGATTTTCTAAACTTCATATTGAAATGAGTTGAATGTGGAAGTTTTTTTGGATTTCAAAGCATGAAAAATCAGAGGGATGTTGGAGACAAGAGTCCCATAGATTTGACTAAACCCCAACCCCAAACCCCTTCACTCTTTTCTATATATCTCCTTATTGTCTTCTTCTATAACTCCTCTCCACAAAGAAACAAAACCAAAACTACAAAACCCTAATTAAACCTTCCCTTCTTTCTTCCTCTCTCACCATTTTTTGTATTATCACTTGTTTTCTTTATTCTCAACAATTTAACAACCCAAAAGATATGGCCTTTGTTAGGTTTGCTTGCTTTTTGCTGGTTGTTCTTCCTGTCACATCACTTTCAATCATCAAGTTTCATCAAGAAGGTATCTCTCTATCATTCATTCTTAATGGTTTATGTTTATGAGTCTTAATTCTCTTGATTTGTATTTTTCTTTCCTGAACTTTTTCCTTTTCTATTTATTCTTCCATTCACTTTTGTAGTAAAAGTAGGCTGGTTATTCAATAAAAATACTCAAAACAATACATACAATTCTTTAACCTCAAATGGGGTTGGGAATTGAATTGAGAATATGTTTTTCCATTTGTTTATTAAAAAAAAAAAATTAATCTCAACTGCAATTTAATCTTTAGATTCAATGCAATATGCAAATTTACAAGTGGAGATTTGAATCTCTTTAGTTTTTTGATTGATGATATATATATATATATCAGTTGACAAAGTGATTTATTAATATATGTTAAAAATGTTGTATTTTGTAATCTTGTAGTAATTTTTTTACTAATACAATTAAACGTATTTTCTTATAATACATTATGTAGTAATTATTGTATAAGCTTATCAAAGACCCATTGCAATATGCAAATTTGCAAGTGAAGATTTTAACTTCTTTTACATTTTAGTGAAGAGATATATACACTTTTTAACCAATGGAGCACTATGCTCTAGTTGAGGCAATAGTAGTTTGTTAATATTATTGTTATACTGTTGCAATTATACTCTTGTAGCAATTTCTTGACTTGTACAATTAATGTACTTTCTTGTAGTGTATTCTTTTAGCTTTTTTTTCCTTCTTGTTTTTTTTTTTTTGCCTATAATCCTTTTTTTTTTTTTTTTTCTGGCTTAGAAGACAGAGATGCAGCTCAAGATAGTTTTGGTTCACTTAAAATGGTAAGTAAAGATGTACATACACACACACAAAATATAATTATTAATGTATGTCAATAATCTCTCTTTTTTTTTCCTTAACTTTTCTTTAGGAACTTTTGAGGAACAACATTGGAGGAAGAAGATTAGGAGTAGTGAAAGACCTAATGGAATTGGAAAATAGCAAAAACTTGGGAGGTGGGTCTGAAGAGAAGATTTCAAAGATGGTTTTTTCAAGTTCTTTCAATGAATTAGAAAGTCATGGCAAAAAGAAGAATAATAAGAAGATTTCAAGTTTAGAAAGAAAGAAACTGGGAAGTGGGTCAACAGTAGTTGTTTACAATAATGCTGATTATTTGAGTTATATGCATCACCCACCAAAACATAACTAATGATGGGGAAAAAAAAGAAATGAACTTTGAAGCTTTGAGTTCTTAAAGTTTTGCTAATATAAAACATCATATATATATATATATATATCCAATTTTCATATCTCCTTATAATATGTATGTTATATATGAGTTTCACTATATGTAGTCAACAAATTAAACTAAGTTTTAGTTTTTTTTTTTTCTTTCTTGAGTTTTTACTCCTTTTCATTAATATCAAAACTAGCTTTTGTAGCAAACTTTACGGAGATTGTATTTCTATATATCTCTTGTAACAGTGAAATTGTTGTTGTTACTTATATACATATGTTATTTATCAATTTTTTTTTTTTTTTTTCAATAGTTATGGTATGCAAGATGTGTTATTTTTTTCGTTCAAGTGATCAAAAGAGAGAGCCCTAATCAAGTTTAGAGACCAATTGATTTCAGAGTATTTACTCAAATATTTTCCCTGTATTCAAGATGAGGCAGACGATGCCAATTTATATACAATTACCCCTCTAGGGTTTCAAATAATAACAAATAAATTAATAAAAAAATGATATAAGAAATGAAAGGACAGCTAGCCAACAAAGGAATAATCACAAGATGAATTCTGTTATGAAGGAATCATTACAAACATATTTTCCTTTTTATCTTCCTTCTATGACTCTTGTATCAGACGTGGCATCTTTGCCTTAAGGTGATACTCTTAGACTCTTTGACTTGTCCAAGTCAGCACTCTGTCTATAGCCCTAAGAAAATAAAATATTTAGAACATTTTACTTATGTATATGGTTAATTACCACAATTATCTTGAACAATTGAAATAAACTTGGCGTGAATTAACACCAGATGTATTAGAGATTTACAAGTGAGAGAGAAAAAATAAAATAAAATAAGCAATATTTTTATTTGACTCAAAAGGTGATTTTAATTTAATGTGTGAATTTGTTTATTTTGTGCTATAAAATTGTTAGTAATATAAACAAAATAATTCTTTTGAGATCAATATTGCATACGTGCATGGACAAAAAGTCAATGTTGATCCATGTTCAATTTAGTCATATATTGCACATATTGTATTTTTGGAGGCCCCAATATCATTGTACATCTTCCAGCCCAAAATACTATTTGCAAAAATATACTTAACAAACCCAAAAGAAATTATATGGTCCAAATACTATTTACGAATATAGAAAAATTGATAGGATGGAGAATCACGCAATGGAAACTATCAGAATCAATAAGCACTATATTACATTTAATTTGAGTTCTAAAAGTATGTAAAACCAAATTTTAAAGAAGAGGGTTTCAAGAACATCACACTGATGACATGCAGAAATGCATGTATCTTAGGCCTTTTATTTAGAATTATGAGGACTGTTAAGTAGAATATGCGGCAATTATATTAGGAATTCATAAGAAATTGAGCTTGTGGCGTTCAACATTAAAAATCTCAGCAAACTCATTATTATGCGTTATTATGTGTTCAATTGTCTATTTTTGTAGCTAACGTAGAAAGTGGACACAAACGCAGAAATCGGACTACCGCATACGGAGAAACTCTCCACCGCAAAGCCGAACGCGTTCGATCAATGCATGGATGTTGTAGTAATTAGTCGCATGCATCCATCACATGGAAGTTGCGCTCATCAAGCGATTGCGGTCATCGTGTAGAGTTGCGATATTAAGCGAATGCGATCACTGCATGATTGCGGCTACATGATAACACATGATAAAGGGATCAATGCAAGGTTCGTGAAATGAACACATTAACACATCTCTCAGAAAAATAAAAAAGATGATGTTGACATCTCACCTACCACACCGTTAGCAGTTGAGGTTCAGAAAGGACTAAACGCGCTGCAAATGTCAGAATCAGAGCAGTCTATAAATGTTGTCGGCGATCCAGGCTCTATATAAAGAACCTGATGAGTAGAATTCCAACTTGTCTGGGGATTACCCTTGCAACCCCGGGTTTTCCCTGCAATCCAGACAAATGCATGAGAAGAAGCTTGAGAGTTCTTCACCTCCTTCATCCATTTCGAGTGACGACTGAAGCCTTCGATCGGAGCTAGATCTTGGGACAGTCAGCTCCACCGCCCATCCATGGCACCACTGGCAGCCTTGACGCACATTCGCTGGAAGCAAGTTTTTGCTTCCAGTTGGTCATTTCATTTTCTCTTCTTTTCTTATATTGTATTGTATTACATTTTGTGATTAAGGAATTAATACATTATGTGTTCAATGCATTTCTGTATTTCCTTCAATTCCATCTCCACCTTTCTTTACTTAGCATCCATAACTTCACATCACTTAGTGAGATTGCTAGAGTATCACATACTTATTCATGTGGATTAAAGATATGAAGCATGTAGCAAACCACCAGAAGGCGTGTGTTGCGTGAGTGTGTGAGAAAATCTTATTTGCTTAGTGTGAAGCTGTAGCACGCTTGTCCATGAGTAGAGTCAGCAACAACTAACTGCCCAAGAGGGTAAGTAGTGGTCACATTAAGAAATGTAAGCAAGTATTCACTAGGGATAGGAATAATCTTACATTAACCAAGTTCATGCGATTACCTTGTCTTATGTATGCGCCCATTGCACCTTTAGAGCTACTCGGGAGAGAGTCTAAAGAGAACCTGACTCGAGAGAGCTAGGTTAGAATCGATGCTCGGAAGAGCTAGATTAGGTATTCATAAGCAAGAATGGAGACTTAGGAATAAGTTCCGTTTGCTATCACACATCATATGCACCCTACGGATAGGATATTGCATATGTCCAGGAAGTAGGATATGGTGGTGATATGCGGCCATCACGCTCATGAGACGAAAGCACGTGAGTGGGTTATAGGGGTTTAGGCTGGCATAGGCTTATCAACACTTTCACATATCCATCGCATACGTCCTAGAGTTAGGCTCAAGTGTGTGTAGCATGATCGCATAGCTTGCGTTGACTAAGGTTGCCCTTGCGGTCACTCTTAATTATTACAATGAAGACATCTCCACATTATATCTATTTTCCCATTCATTTATTTCATGTCATGAGTTGCCGTGTATCTACCTCTCTTTCATATTCTCATTGCGTTGTTTGTTAGTTAGGAGTAGGAGTAGTGTTAGCTTAGAAACCTCCCCATCATTTTTTTATTCAACCGCCGCATGCATGTTACTGCATTTAGCCAGTTACAAGTCCCTGAGTTCGACCTCGGATCACCCGAGAAACTTGCATTCGCGTTATACTTGGCGTGAGCGCAAGAAAACTTGTGACAGGGCGCATGGTCATCGCATACATTTGTTAACACATAGTCATTCCAACTCATGACCATCGATGCATGACAATCAACGCATACTTCAAGAGCATGCATCGCATATTGCATCCATGGAATTTTAGTTGTTGAGTAAATTGACATCTAATTTCTCGTCATCAAGTTTTTGACGCCATTGCCGGGGACTTAGTAACTAATTGTTTGTTGAGTTTTGTGTCTCTGCAGGCAACCTTTTTATCTTGGGAGTATTGCAGCTTGTGTGACCAGGTTGCAAACAATATTGAAGTGTAGGTGATGTGTCGAAAGCTAGTATTGATCCCAAGGTAGAAGGGCGATCAGTCGCATGAGCTAAAGGCAGTTCTAAGCACATGGTAGCCAACATGCGCCCAAAAATTGCCGGAAGTTCCAATGGTCAGGGTAAGCTCCTTGATCTAAGTAGTTGAGAGTAATCTCCTGCATGGAAGAGTCCTTGCGGTGACAACACTCCTATTTTTCTAGGGACGTCTTCTACTCTATCTTTAACTTGCTTTCTTAGTTTAGGTTATTTTTATTTTTATTGTTATTTTGGATGTATGGATGCTTTCTTGGTTGTGGTGTGTTTGCTCTTTGTAGGTGCAACAATAAGTCTCCTCGGTGCGCAGTACATCAGAAGAATTCCTTTCACTCTTCAACGCATGGCTTCGATCGTGTGGATTCCAACGCATGATAGCATGCATTATTCCACCTACGGTCCTTTTCTTGTTATCTTTTATGCATTATCCTTTTGAAATTCTATTTTAACTGATTGCGTTGCTTTGCAATATTTCTATGATGGTACGTATAATTCACCGCATCTTCTAATTAATCATCGCAAGACACTCCTTACTTTTATTAGCTTAAAATTTTAAAAGTCTTAAGTTTTATTTTGTGCGAACCTTTGCTGAAACATTTATTAACGCATTCCTGTTGATTTTGCTTTTAGCTTTGCGGTGAGAACACTGCCAACCTCTAAGTTTGGGGGTGGTAGCGGTCTTAGAGAATTGCGTTCATTGAATTGCGATCATTTGAAAAAAAAAATGGTGAAGAGAATTTTTGAGAATAATAACTCCACTATCAATGCAATGGGGAAACCCATGTTGATAAGAATTAAAGTTGTGAAAGGTACTTACCCATAGTTGGATGTCCGCGTGACACACGTGGGGGCAAATCAAAACGAAAGTAAGTTGCCAGGATCAACGCATAAGTGCAACTCCTCTGTCCGGCGCAAGCCAAATCAAGTGAGATAAGAGTTGAGTTGAATATAGAACGCAACCGAAGTTGGATGCTCGCATGACACACGTGAGGTTAAGCCAAAACGAAGGGCATAACCGAGTTCAACGCCACATTTGAATAAGTAATCGCAAATTTTTGAATTGTTTTGATGAACGCATTCTCAAAAGCTAAACGCAAAGTTGCGGCGAATGAATAAAAAGTTTTTGAGCAAAGGCTTGTCGGATCTAAACTTAGAAAAGATCGTTTTGAAGAAGCAGCAAAGTGGAGAAGAGCATTGCGGCGATGGTTAGAGGTATGAGTAAATTATATTCTGAGAAGCTGGTCATCGCAAAGGAAAGCAAGAAGGTAAATTAGAATTTCTTGAGTATACGCATGCTTGAGGACAAGCATGATTCTAAGTTTGGGGGTGTGATGACATGCAGAAATGCATATCATCTTAGGCCTTTTATTTAGAAGTATGAGGACTGTTAAGTAGAATATGCAGTAATTATATTAGGAATTCATAAGAAATTGAGCTTGCAGCGTTCAGCATTAAGAATCTCAGCTAACCCATTATTATGCGTTATTATGCATTCAATTGTCTATTTTTGTATCTAACGCAGAAAGTGGATGCAAACGCGGAAACAAGACTACCGCATAGACGACCGCATACGGAGAAACTCTCCATCGCAAAGGCGAGTGGGTTCGATCAACGCATGGTTGTTGCAGTAATCAGCCGCATGTGTCCATCGCATAGAAGTTGCGCTCGTCAAGCGATTGCGGTCATTGTGTAGAGTTGCGGTATTAAGCGAATGCAGTCACTGTATGATTGCGGCTACACGATAACGTATGATAAAGGAATCAACACAAGGTTGGTAGAATGAATGCATCAACGCATCTCTTGAGAAAATAAAAAAGATGATGTTGACATCTCACCTACCACGCCGTTAGCAGCAGAGGTTCATAAAGGACTAAACGCGTCGCGAATGTCAAAATCAGAGTAGTCCGTTAATGTTGTCAGTGATCTAGGCTCTATATAAAGAAGCCGATGAGAAGAATTCCAACTTGTCCGAGGATTACCCCTACAACCCAGGTCTTTCCCTGTGATCCAGACAAATCCATGAGGAGAAGCTTGAGAGTTCTTCACTTCCTTCATCCATTCCGAGTGACGACCGGAGCTTGATCTCGGGAGAGTCAGCTCCACCACCCATCCATGGCACCACCGGCAGCCTTGATGCACATCCGTTGGAAGCAAGTCTTTGCTTCCAGCTAGTCATTTCATTTTCTTTTCTTTTCTTATATTATATTGTATTACATTTTGTGATTAAGGAATTGAACATTATGTGTTCAATGCATTTCTGTGTTTCCTTCAATTCCATCTCCACCTTTCTTTACTTAGCATCCATAACTTCATTGCATCACTTAGTGAGATTGCTAGAGTATCGCATACTTAGTCATGTGGATTAGAGATATGAAGCATGTAGCAAACCACTGAAGGTGTGTGTTGCGTGAGTGTGTGAGAAAACCTTATTTTCTTAGTGTGAAGTTGTAGCACGCTTGTCCATGAGTAGAGTCAGCAACAATTAACTGCCTGAGAGGGTAAGTGGTTGGTTGCATTAAGCAATGTAAGCAAGTATTCACTAGGGATAGGAATAATCTTACGTTAGCCAGGTTCATGCGGTTACCTTGTCTTATGTATGCGTCCATTGCACCTTTAGAGCTACACGGAAGAGAGTCTAAAGAGAACCTGACTCGAGAGAGCTAGGTTAGAATTGATGCTCAGAAGAGCTAGATTAGGTTTACATAAGCAAGAATGAAGACTTAGGAATAAGTTTCGTTTGCTATCACACAGCGTATGCACCCTACGGATAGGATATTGCATGCATCCAGGAAGTAGATGATGCGTTGTTTTATGAAGTGGAAATATGGATGATATGCGTTGATGGAATTGCGTTGTGCACTCAAGTTTCCCTAGCGAAATTCAAGTGTAAATTCCTTTGAGTTTCCTAGTAAGTCCAGGGTCGAACACAGGGACTTGTTAAAATAGATTGCGTTGGTAATTTTTGATGAAAACTTTGTGGTAATCAGGAAAATAAATAAAGTGTTTGGTTTGTCGATTGTGTTGATTAAAAATAAATAACAAATGCGATAGAGTTTGACAAGAGTTGGTAAATGGGAAATGCGATGAATATGTGGTGAACGGGTTGAGGAAGATTTCGGCTAACACTCCCTAGAATGCGTTCATGCTTGCGATCATGCAACATGCATACAACAGTAAACCACCTCTCGATGCGAATACCACGGCTAGAACACATGTGATAATATGCGATAAGTCTACAAGGTTTATATAAACCTTTATCTCTATTTATGCGATGACAACATGACATTCACACAAATATGTGACGACATAATATCATTCCCATTCCTAGGATGCATGCGATGCAAGTTGACAAACAGAGTTTATCTCTAAGTCCCTATCTCTTGTTTATGCAAGCCTAATCTTTCTCTTTCGAGTCCAGATTCTAACCTAGCTCTCTCGAGACATTGGGTTCTTTCTTTAGACTCTCTCTCGAGTAACTCTAAAGGGTATTTTGCACAGCATAAAACAAGACAATCGCAAGCAATGAACTTCCTGGGTCATGTTAGCTTAGTTCTTCTCAACCCATTCAACTAGTTTAGCTACTCATGCATATTAAGAGAGTGAGCAAGATGTAGAACTAAAACTTCCATTGAATAGATATGAAGATGAAGTACAAAATAACAACGCAAGTATAGTAAAGAGCATGGTAGCAATTTCTTGCTGCTAGGCATTTACACTATTTCTACTCGTGCTCTAAATATATTCTCGTTCTTGTGAGAGTCGGCTCGGTCTCTATTCTCACGCCCCAAGGTTCACTCTCGAGTTGCCCTGGGCGATCTCTGGCGCCACCACTCTTCTCTTGCCCCGTCTTAAAAATGGAAGAAAACTATGAACAGAATGTGCGATGAACCGATTATATATATCGTGAACCCCTTTTTTGAAGAATGCACTTAGTATTTATAGGGCATCAATGGTGAAAAGCGGCTTCTCTCTCCCGGTTGTACAGATGAGACAGCTTTAATTCCTGATTCACGCGCCGAATAACCATCACCGATAAAGTTGAATGTACTTCGTGACCGTTATCAGCTGTCATCTTAATTTAGATTTGACTGTCATCAGCTTTTTGTCCCATCGCTCTTAATTGGCCTTTCACCTAGATGCGCCCACCATGTTGTGCTGACCAAGTTGCAGCAATTTTTCTTGGGCAAATGTTTGCGAGCACAATCAATGCAAAGTCTTGCGGTGAAGTTGCGCTCGACCAATGAATTCCTATAATCACAATCTTTGCATTGCGTTAATGCATATTCTGCACAAAAATACAAAAATCAATAGTTCTAATGAGTTGAACGCATGCGACCGCAATATTACGAAATTGATGCTTAATGGACGCAAATTAATATATTTTATCAATGCAATCCAACATTGTTTAAGAACTTAGCACTATGATAACGTGCATTTCTGCCCGTTATCAGTAGGATATGGTGGTGATATGCAGCCATCATGCTCCTGCGACGAAAGCACGTGAGCGGGTTATAGGAGTTTAGGCTGGCATAGACTTCTTGACACTTTCGCATATCCATCGCATACATCCTAGAGTTAGGCTCAAGTGTGTGTAGCATGATCGCATGGCTTGCGTTGACTAAGGTTGCCCTTGCGGTCACTCTTAAGTATTGCAATGAAGACATCTCCACATTTTATCTATTTTCCCATTCATTTATTTCATGTCATGAGTTGTCATGTATCTATCTCTCTTTTATATTCCCATTGCATTGTTTATTAGTTAGGAGTAGGAGTAATGTTAGCTTAGAAACCTCCCCATCATTTTTTTATTCAATCGTCGCATACACATTACTGCATTCAGCCAGCTACAAGTCCCTGAGTTCGACCTCGGGTCACCCGAGAAACTTGTGATCGCGTTATACTTAGCGTGAGCACAAGAAAACTTGTGATAGGATGCATGGTCATTGCGTACATTTGTTAACTCATAGTCATTCCAATTCATGACCATCGATGCATGACAATCAATGCATACTTCAAGAACGTGCATCGCATATTGCGTCCATGGAATTTTAGTTGTTGAGTAAATTGACATCTAATTTCCCGTCATCAGTAGAATCCTCCAAATCCAAGTTGTTCTCTTCGAATTCTCAGCTTCAAAACCTCAATGAATCACCAATAGATCTTCTCTACTATTCTCAGGCTTGAATTTAAGTGGTGGAATTCAAGATTGAAGTGAAAATTGTGGGGTGTGTTCTTCATTATCTTTATTTCAAATTTTGCGCTATCACGTTGCATTTTAATTTTTAAAGTTTTATCACCGCATCCTCTTTGATCACCGCAATCATTTGACATAGATAAATTTAGTAGTTTACCGCAAAATGTCTCTTTGCCAAGTATGATTTCAATGATTAAAAATATGCTTCTATTTCTTTCGTATATACTAAAGTCAACTTAATCTTAAGATAGTCACCTCATAAATATTTCTAGAAGTTAGAGGTTTGCTAGCTTTCTTTCAAACTCTCTTTATGAAGCTTTCTAAGAACATCGCATGACTTATCTCAATCTTTTGGCAATGAGGATATTGCCGCATTTTAAATTTGGGGGTGAGGTATTTATTTTCAACCTTGCTATTTCTAAAAAAAATAATAATAATAAATTTTTAGAATAACAACTCCACTGTCAACGCAATGGGTAACCCATGTTGATAAGAGTTAAGTTGTGAAAGGCACTTACTCATAGTTGGATGTCCGCATGACACACGTGGGGGCAAGTCAAAACGAAAGTAAGTCACCAGGATCAACGCATAAATAAATGACCGCAACTCCAATGCCAAGTAGGCATGAGTTTAGTTTGAGGAAGAGCACATTGCTCGTAGTTGAATGTCTGCATGACACACGTGGGGGCAAGCCAAAATGAAGGCAAGGCACTTGGATCAGCGCAAGGTCAGAAAAAAATAACAATGACAAGAAATATGCAAGGATAAAATCATTTAATACACTGGTGGAAAATTTTCTTTTTGAAATAAATCATGCAATGTTCTGGAAGTAGTAAAGTCTTTTTGAAGGTTAAGCTTGCGGTCCCTAGGGCTTAAAAATATTTTAAGAAGAGACTTGAATAAGACTTAAGGAAACTTTGGTGTATAAGATTTGAACGAAGTATCCTTGAGAAATCTAGGAAAAGAACATTGCGGTTGATTTGCTAAAGAAATCTTTAGCTTATGCTTGAGGACAAGCATTGTTTAAATTTGGGGGTGTGATAACGGGCAGAATGCACGTTATCATAGTGCTCAATTCTTAAACAATGTTGGATTGCGTTAATGAAATATGTTAATTTGTGTCCATTAAGCATCAATTTCATAATATCACGGTCGCATTCGTTCATCGCATTAGAACAGTTGATTTTTGTATTTTTGTGCAGAATATGCATTGATGCAATGCAAGAATTGCAATCATAGGAAATCTTTGGTTGAGCACAACTTCACCGCAAGACTTTGCGATGATTGTGTTCGCAAACATTTGCCCAAGAAGGATCACCGAAATTTGGTCAACGCAACATGGTGGGCGCATCTGGGTGAAAGGCTAATTAATCGCGATGTGATGGGACAAAAAGCTGATGACAGTCGAATCCGAATTAAGTTGACAGCCGATAACAATCACAAGTACATTCAGCTTTTTGGTGACAATTATTCGACGCATTAGTCAGGAATTAAATCCGTCCTATCTGTAAAATCATGAGAGAGAAGCCGCCTTTCATCTTGGATGCTCTATAAATACCAAGGGCATTCTTCAAAAAAGGGGTTCATGAGTTCAGCAGTTAGAGATTTCATACTTCAGTTCGCTTGTTTTTGTGCATAGTTTTCCTTTCGTTTTAAGGCGGAGCAAGAGAAGAGTGGTGAAGTCGGAGATCGCTCAGGGAAACTCGAGAGAACCTTGAGGCGAAGAAGTAGAGAGCAGACCAACTCTCGTGAGAGCGAGATTATCTTTTGAGCACGAGTAGAAATCAGTGTAAAATCCTGGGCAACAAAAGATTGCTTCCAGGCCCTTTATTCTAAACTTGCATTGTTATTTTGTACTTCATCTTCATATTTATACAATGAAAGTTCTATTTCTACATCTGTGCACTCTCTTAGCACGCATGAATAGCTAAACTAGTTGAATAAGTTGAAGAAAACTAAACTAACATAACCTAGGAAGTTCATTGCTTGCGATTGTCTTGTTTTATGTTGTGCCAAATACCCTTTAGAGCTATTCGAGAGAGAATCTAAAGAAAGAACCTAATGACTCGAGAGATCTAGGTTAGAATCTGGACTCGAGAGAGCAAGATTAGAACTACATAAACAAGAGATAGGGACTTAGAGATAAGCTCTGTTTGTCAACCTGCATCGCATACATTCTAGAGATGGGAATGATATTATATGGTCACCTTATTTGTGTCTATGTCATTTCGTCATCGCATAAATAAGAATAGAGGCTGTGTAGGTCTTATAGACTTAGCGCATATATCGCATGCATTCTAGCCTTAGAAGTCGTGGCATTTGCACTGAGAGGTGGTTTACTATTGTATGCATGTTGCATGATCGCATAGCATGAACGCATCCTAGGAAGTGTTAGTCGAAACTTTTCTCAACCCGTTCACCGCATACTCATCGCATTTCCTGTATATCAACTCTTTTCAAACTCCGCTAAATTTGTTTATTTATTTATTTTTATCAACGCAATCAATAACAACCACAATTTATTTATTTACCCGGTTACTGCAAGGCTTTTATAAAAATTACCAACACAATCTGTTTTCACAAGTCCCTGTATTGGACCCTGGACTTACCAGGAAACTTAGAGGAATTTACACTTAGATTCCGCTGGAGAAACTTGAGTGCACAACACAATTTCAACATCGCATATCATCCACATTTCCACTTCGTAAAATAAAACATCAAAAATCCATTTGTCAGATTTCATAATCATAAAAGGCAGCTATGGATAAGAGTTTTCTAATAGACTTTATCATGGCAATCGGAGAGAAGGTTTCTTCATAGTCTACCCCCTCTCTTTGGGTAAATTCTTTTGCTACAAATCTAACCTAGTAGGTCTGTACCTTATAAGCTTGGTCTCGTTTTCTCTTATCGATCCACTTGCAACTATTGGGTTTTACCCTTTCTGGTTGATCTACAAGATCCTAGACTGAATTGAAGTACATTGACTCCATTTCAAGGTCCATGGTTTTAATTCACTGGTTCTTATCTACATCTTCCATTGCTTGTTTGAAAGTCAATAGATCCTCTAAGCCATCATCTGGCATGATGAATTGAGTTTCAGTTAAACCCATATACAGTCAGGCTGTTGCACAACCCTCCCACTACGTCAATTCTCAATTCTTGAGAAAGATGTGAAGTACTAGTTTCATTAACAACTCTTGTTGATGGACCTGCTCGATCAACAACTCTTGTTGATGCATTTGTCGTTTCTTTGGCCATTTCATCTATTATTAGCCTACGGTGAAGTTGATTATTTTTAATGTGGTCTTCCTCTAGGAAAGTTGCATTTTTCGATACAAATGCCTTATCTTCCTGAGGATCATAAAAGAAACCACATTTTGTCTCTTTAGGGTAACCTACAAATAGGCATACCTTTGAACGACATTCCAACTTCTTAGGATTTTGTACCGATACATGTGTTAGGCATCCCTAGATCCTAAAGTGACGTAAACTACCATAAGTCCTCTCCATAATTTGTAAGGTGTTTTTGAAACACTTTTCGAGGGAACTATGTTCAATATATACACCGCAGTCTCAACTGCGTATCCCCAAAAAGAACTTGGAAACTGGGATAACTCATCATAGAAAGAATCATGTCTAACAGGGTCCTATTTCTCCTTTTTGCTACACCATTTTGTTAAGGTATGTCAGGTGTTGTGAGTTGCGACTGAATCCAATGTTCTATCAAATAGTCCTAGAATTTTAAGTCCATATACTCACCACCTCGATTTGATTGAAGTGGATTAAGTCTTTTACCTAATTGGTTCTCAACCGTGTTTTAGACTTATGATGCATTAGATAAATATGGCCATACCTTTAATAATTATCAATGAAGCTAATGAATATTATTAGGTAAATATGGCCATACCTTGAATAATTATCAATGAAGCTAATGAATATTCATACCATCCTCTAGCTTTAACATTCATGGGACCACAAAGGTCTAAATGTACCAAGTCCAAGGGTTCTCTAGGACCTTTTCCAGAAAAAGATCTTTTAGTCATTTTACCCTCAAGACAAGATTCACATGGAGGTATTGAACTGTCTTCTAACTTATTTAGATGACCATTCTTCACCAATCTTTTAATCTTGTTGAGATTGATGTGACCAAGTCTCAAGTGCCAAAGATAGGCATTTGAAGAAATTTTTCATTTCTTATTTTGAGCCTCAGCTGTTTTAAACATCTATATGTTCAAAATGGCTTTTAGCTCAGTCGGTTTTAACATGTATAAGTTATTTTCTAGTTTCGTAGAACAAATTTTGATATCTTTCGAAGTAATGAACACTTCATTATTTTCAAAAGAAACTTTGTAATTTTGTTCTAGTAAACATGAGATAGATATTAAATTCCTTTTCATAGAAGGAATGTTATATTTTCAAGTAAAATGTATCTATCTTCTAGAAATAACTTTATATCTCCCACTGCTTTAGCTTAAACAGCCTCCCCGGTTCCTACCTTAAAGGTTGCTTCGCCTTCCGTAAATTGTCTTCAGAAACTTGTTTTCTGAGAGAAAATACAGATATGATCAACGACACCTAAATCTATTATCCAGGTCTTCTTATCGTTTTCCATTAAGGATGTTTCGATGACAAGTAAATCATATTTACTATGTCATTTCATTTTCGCATTCTCATCTATATAGTTCAAAAGTTTAGATGAGTTGGGAGATAAAGGACATTTCTCAGTTAAAACTTTTTTGAATCATCATTTGCTAGTAATTTGCATGCTTAATTGTTATTACCATTAACTAAAACAGAAGTGAGTATTTTAGAAGAATTCAACATGCTAAAAATTTAAACAAATTCTTATTTTTAAATTGCAACTAAATCCAAATCAAGTTTTAGCAAAAAGTGATAATGTACCCATAATCATTATTTATTTATAACAATACTATAATGAGTCAGAATAAGTGCTATTGAGGGGCAGTCAAATACTCCTTCACTAAAGCAAGACATTCTTGACTAAATACTATCTTCAGAATAAGTCTTATTTCTATAGTCATTTAGTTATCATTTTGGATTAGAAATTACTAACAATTAGTAATTCTATAAGTGTAACCCTCCAATTTCAGACTTCAGAGGTCAGCCCCAACGATGCTACCGAATTGGAGAGTCAAGGTTGGGAATGGACCTAAGAAATCCTATCCATTTCTGAATTTTGAGTTGTTCCAAATCCTATGTTACAACCCTCTAAGGGGATAGCCGTCGCTAAACAACTAGCAAGGTTGCCTAAAGTCAACAAACAGACGCAATATATGAATCTCATGGTCCAAACCAAGGGAAGAAATTGCAGGACATGTTGACACATATCCTTTACCCACTTACTATAAACTACTTCCCCCATTCACCTTGATCTTAATCCATACAAACACTTTCCAAATGAAGGTCACTCTCAAGGTGACATGAAGCGTCGTATGAATCTCACGATGTGAACTTTCTAGGGACGTGTGAGTTGAAATCAATATATCACATATTTGATTTTACAATGAATAACTTCACCTTATTCACCTTGATATTGACTCATACAAACACTTTCCAAATGGAGATCACTCCCAGGGTGACACGAAGTGTCGCATGAATCTCACGGCATGAACTCTTTGAAGACGTGAGAATTAAAATCAAAACATTGTATATTTAATTTTACTCCAACTTCCCTTATTTACCTAGATCTTGATTCATGCAAATTCTTTCCGAATGGAGGTCACTCCCAGAGTGACACGAAGTGAAGCATGAATTCGATGTAAACTCTTAGGGATGCAAGAGTTAAAACCAACATATCTTATATGTTATTAATCTCCCACTAAAGCATTCTAACAACATATCATATACGTTATTATATTCCCACTGAAGTGTTCTAACAACTTGTTATATATGTTCTTAAACTCCCACTTGAGTGTTTTAATTATTATTTGGGTATATTTATACTCAAGTTTATTTTGGCTAATTAAACAACCTAAATTCTATGTGGTTTATCCAAGTATAACGCTTATAATTGGATTTTAACCTACGATATCTAGGTGATAAACCGTTTTATTACCTCACACCACTCACATACGCTTGTAAAAACCGGTTGACAATGCTCAATTAATCGGCCATAATCCCCGAGTAGGAGGTGTTTCGTAAACCGTCAACTTAAAAACCTCTAGCCTTAGACAGAATTATACACTGGTTGAGTTTGTAACTGTGTTTTATAAGATATCAACCTATATTTAACTATTAAAACAAGTGTTTAACCTACGTGAGTATGCAACTTATCTTTGTTATGGATTTTAATGTCTAATTGAATTTTACTTATAAAAATAGACATGTTTTGCATCAATAACATTCAACAAAGGCATTCAACATTTAATATAATACTTATATTAAACATAAGAAACCCTAAACATGCATACTATATATTATAAGAATTTATAACATATATCCAATTCATGCAACACGTTTCCTATTGGTGGGATTTAAATCTACATGACATACAATATGTATAAACATGTTTTCATTTAAATATAACATACATCACATGCATAAATATTTAAACAACACTGATATGATTCAACTTTGGCATCCTAAGCAACCAATAATAACTAAATTATTACAAAATAGGTTAAAGAAGCTTTAATATTGTTTTAGATCACACGAACTGACCCGACCCGAACTCGAATTGCCCGAACCAGACCTCTAGACCTTCAAAAGATGCTGAACTGGTCCAAGAATGGATGAATTGGACCAGAATGGTTGAAAATTGGTCGAATCGGACCTCCCGCGTGAACCGACTCACGAACGCGCGCGTTGTTGGGCTAGAATGAGTAGCGTTGCAATGCTCATCCCAACGCTACGATGCCTCGAGCATCATTGCAACGCCGCCTGGCAGAAGGATCTTCTCCAGAAATCTTGAGCTGTGCTTTCTTGCTTCAATCTTCAAATTACAACCTAATTTCGACTCTATTGACTCCAAATAAATTACAGACTCTAGAGCACACAGATAAGCTCATCAATCAAGAGTCAATAACAAATTTAACTTGGGAATCAAAGAGAAATCTAATGCCAAAACTGATTAAAGCACCATATAAGTCCCCAAACATTCAATCATAGAAATTCATCCACCAAACTTAAATTAGCGTTAATTGAGTGCTTAAATCGTGCTCTGATACCAATTGATAGGATGCAAAATCATGCAATGGAAACAATTAGAATCAATAAGCATTGTAATTACATTTAATATGAGTCCTAAAAGCATGCAAACCAAAATTTTACAGAAGAGAGTTTCAAGAACATCATACCTTTGTAGAATCCTCCAAATCCAAGCTGCTCTCTTCGAATTCTCAGCTTCAGAACCTCAGTGAATCACCAATAGATCTTCTCTATTATTCTCAGCCTTGAATTTGAGTGGTGGAACTCAATATTGAAGTGAAAAGTGAAGAGAATCGATGAGGGCTTTTTTAGAGAAAAACTAGAAACTAAATTTCTGCAACGAAACTCTTATTGTTCAGCCTCCTCCTCATTGTCAAATCAAAATGAGGTGTTTTATGTATCTAATACATGCAACTGATCAGCTCTAATGCTGATAGACACCTCAATTTGACCTTGGAAGTGGTTTGGGTGTTGCTATGGAAATTATATCCACCTCCTACTTCAAAGAATGTGGATTTTTTTCCATTATCACAATATCTATTTTTAATTTCCTTTTGATTTAATTCAAATTAAATAAATTTCAAAACTCAGTTTCTAAAATTGATTTGAAATTTGAAAAATTAATTTGATTTTTAATTAATTAATTAAATAATAATAATTTAATATAAAAAATATTAAATTAATTAAACACTTAATTTATACATGAATCCTATTCAAGTAATCAATATTTAAAAAATTTGAACTCTCCAATTCAAATTCAAACCCTAATTTGCAATTTGAACACTTTAAATTGAAACTCTACAATCAATTTTGAATATTTTAAAGTGAAATTCAATTTGAACACTTTAAATTGAAATCATTTCAAATTCACTCAATTTACTAATTCAAGGTGTTCATGTTTTACGAGCTAGTAGAGAGGCCTTATGGACCTACAGATCATGAGCTCCAATGGTTTGAGATTAATTGGCTAAAAATCTTTAGATCGAATTAATTAATATTCATTAACTATCGAGTTACACCACTATAGCTCTATAGTTTTACTCTCCTCACTTTAGATATATTTGTGTTCACTTGATTTAACTATATTCAGTAAGTCGACCCTTCACAGGTTGTTCGTAATAACGGCTGGGTCAATATGTTGTTTTATCCCTGAAATTACATCTTGCTCCTTAAGTTTCATTGATCCTCTAATGAACAATTGGTTTTTCACCCAATCGCTAAACCGGATCCCTCATTGGGCCAATGAGAGGGTGGGGACCTTGTTCAAGACCTAGATTCAGTACATAATAGAACAACCTTTCTTCTATCTCTAAATCGGGTAGGCATGAATTCCATCTTGCACCCTATGTCCCGAGTTATCTACCCGGTCTTAACCCTGAAATGGGAGGCTTATTGAGCTGACACTGTTGAGCCAGCCCTCACCCATGCAAATCTAAGGATAATCTCGAATAAACAGGAGTTCATAGTTAGCTCAGGATTAAGATTGAGTTACCTAGGTCATCTATGCGAAATAGTCAGTTTTAAACAGTAAACAACGTTATAAAGTAAAAGTGATTTTTTTCTTGGTTCGATCTTATACAAACTTATTTCATAGGACGCCTCCATTCCTCATGTCAATACATGAATGAATCAGGATCACCTTGTTTGTAGCACCTTACAACAAATTGTAATAACTACAGAGTGGACCGCATCCGATAGTGTTATCAAAATAAGACACCCCAACTTATTTGTATACTATAGACCGTTTTGACTATTTACTCGAACTTGATCAATCTTTATGTCTCCACATAAAGTTCAAGCATTCATATAATAGTCATGGATCTTAGTTTATTGGATTTAGTCTTTACAAGCGCAATTTACATATTTAACAACAACTTTACTGAATAAACGTCAAATAGCATCTTTATTGATAATAGAATATGTTTAACTTTACAAATTGCGAGTTTTAGGACATACAACTCAACAAAAATGAGCCAACTTATTTATAAATATTGTAAAATTTCATTGTCTATCACTGACATTGATAGATGTCTATTACTGATAGACAATAATAGACAGTGACATTTTGTTATATTTGAAAATATTTTCAACAATTTTGCCATTTAAAATAATTACTCTAATTATTATTTAGAACTTCTCCCAAAAAAAATATACTCTTTTTTCGTCAATATCATGTGTGATTATGTTAATTACTGATTGTGGTAAGATTACTCTATATTTAATATGGAAATAGTACAAATATTTTCCAATTTTAGTGGTGAACTCTCATGTCAATTATTCATTTCCATAGTTTTCAAAGGAAAAGAAAATAACAATAATTTATCTATATATCATATAGATTTGGAAATATTTTAATCTATTAATTCAAATAAAATTACTTAAGATATATCTATTCAATCGAAGAGGTTAGATATTCGAATTTCTCCTTTAAATTGGAAAATGAAGTAAAAGTAAACAAATCCAGATAACTTGCTTCTTCTTTGTGCTTCAATTTTCTAAATTCATGAAAAAAAATGTTTTGAATTAATCAAACATGTTTCAACTTTATGGATTTACTTAATCTTTCATGACTTAAACTTTTTACCAATTTTATATGTGGTAGGTTGTCTATCAATAAAAAAGATTAAGGTCCTGTTTGTGTTTGGTAACCATTTTATTTTTTATTTTTAGTTTTTGAAAAATTAAGTCTATCTTCTCTTAATTTCATACAATGATTTACATCTTTTTTAGGGGAACTATTTTCTCTTAATTTCATACAATGATTTACATCTTTTTTAGGGGAAGTTGCATAAATAGTTATTTTATAATAAATATTAGAATTTATATAAGAAGATAAAAGTAATTGCAAATATAGATTTTTTATATTAAAGATTTAGGCCCAGGAAAAGGAAAGACTAAAATGGACATGGCTCATAAGCACGGTTTGGCCCACCTTCTTTCGAGTTCTATAATCGGGGAAAACGCTTCCAACCCTTCATCTTCTTTTGCTCCGACAGTGTTGTCTTCTTCCCCTTCGATTTCGCTCCAAACTTCAAAAGGTACGTTCTTCTTCGTTTCTTCGTTTCTTCTTCTTCTTTTCTTCACTCTTCATCACTGATAGCAAGACTTTGAAAATGTAGGGCTTCGTTCTTCTTCTATTGACAGTTTATATAAGAAGATAAATAATTATTTCAAATTAGGACTACATGCATTCTCCATCTTTTTTAGGTATTTCATTCACTGTTTTACTGTGCATTTTGGTCACAGTGTAGTCATCATAGACTGATAGTCATCAAAAAGTTGATTATGTGAAGTTTATTTATTGATATTTGTTGATATTTTTTGATATGCTGATTGTGATTTGCTTATTTTTCGGTGAATATGTTGATAGTTTATTGTTGACGGTTTTTTATTGTCAATTATGTGAAGTTTATTGTACTGTGTTTGATTGTGATTTGCTGATGTTTCAGTGAATAGTATGCTAATTTAGTTATGTATTAGTGATAGAAGTTATCACTGATGCTTCAGGGAATATGTTGACAGTTCCATGATAGTTTATTGATGGATTTATCTATCAACAAACTATCACTGATGCTAATTTAGTTTCCTATAATGTGATTTGATGATTGTTTATTTATAGGAATAATATCTATCACTATTATTGCTATCAATGATACTCTTTTATTGCTATCACTAATAGTATCTATCACTGATACTATCACTAGAGTATAACATTAGGAGAATGTAATTGATAGCATCTTTAAGTGATATCTCTAATAGGCTACTATCAATAATATGAATGTAATGGTTCCACATGTTTGTTTTTAGGATAATGGAGAAAGGAAATAGAAAATCATTGGAAGGATCAACATTTGGAAAAAAGCATAAGAAGATCAAGGTCCACAATCTAATGATGTCTTATAAATTTATATAGATTTGTGGTTGTTTTTTTTCTTATATTTAGGTTATTGTTATATATACAGAAAAATGTATTAATTGTTCCAAAAAGTGAATGGACAAACTCGTTGAAAGTCAGCTCCTTCATAAGTTTAGAAGTCCTATCTAGCATAGGAAAATTAGATGAGTCATCACTCCAACTATTTAAGGAAGCTCCTTTTGGGCACTTCTTAGATATGAAAATGAAAAGGGTGCCCAACCAAATCATATCACACCTAATTAGAAGGCAATGCACAACTACCAAACAAAATATTTTGGCCTTTAATTTAGAAGGACATATTTCAGAAATCAGCCTCAAGGATTTTTGTTTAGTAATAGGTTTAAATTGTGATGATTACCCTATAAATGGTATCTATAGTGAACAAGAATTAATGGACAACACAATTAGGAACTTCTTTTTCAAGACAAATACGAAAATTATAAGGAGAGAGCTCCAACCTACTTTTAATTTGTTAGGCTTGATGGCAATATACCCATTGATATAAAGGTTAAACTTGCACACTTTTATTTTCTAGAAAGCTTCCTAATTCCTACAAAAGGACATAACAAAGTAAGTTGGAAGCATCTAATTGAAGGAACTCTTATACAAGAGTACCTATGAGCGGAAGCGGGTCTTTCCAATTCATTGTAACCGAATTTCGCCATATACATTCACACAAACAGATATGCATTAACAACACTAAATTACTGGCATTCTTATAGGATAAATGATAAGAGAACGAGTAAACATACCAGTTGAAGACCTTCTTCTCGACAAGACTCGTACTTTCCATGAACGAACTCCTCTCGCTCTCGCTAGACCAGCAAGCAATCGTTCAGCACCACTCTGATCGTCTACCACGAACGGCTTCGCACAAATAGTAGGAAATTGGGACTACACCACCACTCAGAGCCCTTTGTATTCTCGGAGTGAGAATCCAAAGTGTGAGCTTTGTTTGGATTTGGTAGAGGTGAGGAGGATAGACTATCGTGTACAAAGATCATGCAATTGAGAGAAGGGAATGACTATCGTATAGTCAGGGTGCTTGATCGTTTAGGCGAGATACACGATCATGTAGGTAAAGCTAGGCGATCGTCTATACGATCATTTAGTAAGGCTCAGGCACTAAGCGATAGTTTAGTAAATGGTAAGCGATCGTTTCGAGAAGCGCACACCAGTGAATGCGGTCGTTTAGTAAGCTGGCGCTATCGTATAGGCTCTGAAATTATAAGTGGTGGAATGAAAATCACATCGAGAGCAAATTATGCGTATATACTTCAAAATGAAAATCATTTTCATTTTATTCTTTAGTTACGAAAACCAAATTAAACTTTCCACTATCTTATGGTTGTGGAGAAAACGTCGGGCAATTGTCTCATCACTGTCTAATTAATAAACTAATAAATATGATCATATTATATTCATAACATATAGTTTGATATCATATATCAACCATAGTGTTTTCTTCACTACTTGATATAAATCATATTTATATCCAATTTCCTCCAAATTAATGTATCTCATACATTTAGTCAATCATATCATATATAATTAACCAGTCCAATTATATCATATACAGTCGAACTCCCTCTTGTCAATTTGAACATTTCAAGCTGACCCAAAAATTGATTCTCGACTTACATCTAAGCTACCAAGGGGACCTTATGGACCTATGGCTCGAAGCTCCAACAGTACATGAATAGTTGACTAAACTCTTTAGCCACGAGATCCACCATCCATTAACTGCCAGACATTCCACTAAAGACCGATAGCTGATCTCTTCTTATCACAGATATATTTCTATGTCCATCGGATATAACCAATCATCAGTACGATAACCCTTCACAGATGTTCATAAATACAGCTAAGTCAATATACTGTTTTGGCCCTATAGTTATATCTTACTCCTTAAGTACCAATGATCCCTCTAATGAACAATACAACATAGTCCTACTATGTGTGAACACCTCTTAGACCAAGAGAAGGTGTGTGGTGCCACATCGTTCAAGCCCCGGGATCAGTCCTTAAGGGAGTTATCTATCTACTTGCCCCTTCTTCGGGGAAGGAGTGAATTCCATCTTGTGTAGCTGAGTTCCCAGCTCCCAAATCAGACGAATCACCAAAGTGGTAGGTTTGAGTCTGCGGTCTGGCCACTCGCACCTATGCAAATCAAAGGGCTGCCCTCAATGGCAGGAGTTACCAACTCACTCAGGATTGAGGTTATGTTACTTATGGTCATCCTAGTGAAGGGAAGTCTCTATCATGAATGGTGTTATATAATGAGACTTTAACACTTCATGGTCAAGTCTTATACAAACACTTTGTATAGGACGCCCTCGCTCTCATGTCTCTTACACGAATGATCAGGATCAGACCATCTATGACAAGTCACAAAACTTGTAACCATTCCACAAAGCGGGTGGCAGCGTTACCAGGATAAGGTTTCCCTTCTATATCCATATACTACAGACCATTTTGGTTATCACTTAAGACGTGTATGTCACCACATGCATGCTTAAGTTACAAAAAGACAACCAGGGATTTTAGTTTATTGGTTTGTGATAAAGCAAATAAAACATCCAATGTGCAATGTCAAGAAGTGAAGTAAATATTATTTATTATACATCACAAGCGTTCATACAAATTGTTTCCAAACTATAGGATACAAGACTTTAGGGCATCATCCCCAATACTAAAAATATTGGATGATGAAGAAAAGTTTAGATCTTATTTATGAGGCAGGGTTTCTTTTGAATTAACTGTAGAGTTTTTTAAGAAAGTTGTCATAAATAAGCCATCTTCCATTTTCCTCCAAGGATTTTCACTTGCTTTGTTATATTAGGCTTTTGAAATTATACCAAGATTATCCAACCCCACTATTGGATTTATACGAAGAATAAAAAGTGTAGACCTAGAATTACTCAATGGGAATCTCAAGAACCTAATGATTGGAAACACATCAACATCAATATTTTCAAAGCCACTGGTGTAAGTCTTTTATCACTATTATTTCCTTTATTTATATATATTATTAGCATGCTATCAAATGATAGAAACTATAACTGATG
This sequence comes from Benincasa hispida, assembly GCF_027475165.1. Lineage (NCBI taxonomy): Eukaryota > Viridiplantae > Streptophyta > Magnoliopsida > Cucurbitales > Cucurbitaceae > Benincasa > Benincasa hispida. Next base: position 28,798,046 of record NC_143481.1, on the reverse strand, counting down.
TTTCAGCTTTTATGACATAGAAGATACCACTGATTTTAAGTTAACAGTGATAGCTTCTATCACTCATTACGAACTATTGTGATATCTTCTATCATTGATAGCATGTTATTGTAGATAGAACAATCAGTGATAGCTTGAAATCGGTGATTGTTTCTATAAACATGTTGTATCACTAACATCTTTATTAAACTTTTAGTTTACCATTGCTTTATTGGTTCCAATTGAATAAGAATTACAATCAAACTATTATGGGTATTTTGCAAAGTTGAAAAACAAGGGGGTTGATATTGGAAAAGAAAAAGAAGGAAAACAAATGTCAACTAAAAGAAGAATTGCATCATTACAAGAAGGAATTGAAGAATTAAAAAGAGGATAAGAAGATATTAAGAAGGACATCCATGAAAAGCATAAGGAGATTCTTGATATATTGGGTCACATAAAAGAAGCTATCAGTGATAAACTTCTACAAAAAGAAGAAGATGGTGAAAAGAAATCTCAAGAATATCTTGAGAAGAACAAAGCGTCATCATCTAATTTGAAGCTTTTAAATGCAAGTTTGGAAGTTCTAGAGGTAAAATTTGTGATTTTATTTTTCTGTAATGAAGTACAATAACATAAATGATATATGCATGCAGGCTGAAGTTGAAACTGCCAAGGACAAGGAGGCTCAAGAAAAAGGGTGTTCAAGAGAATGACCAGCAAGAACAATTGCAAGATGGAGAGAAAGATCCTAAAGATGAAGAGGAATATTAAGAAGAAAAAAGGGATAAAGATAAAGAAGAGGAAGAGAATGTAGATAAAGAAGAGTTGACCAAAAAGAAGGTAAGTATTGATTAATTAATATTTTTAAGTATAAGATTAACATGTATCAGTGATATCTGAAATCACTGATAACCAACTATCAGTGATAACACGCTATCACTGATAGTTTGTTATTAGTGATAGTATAAATAATAGTAAGCTTTATTTACTTGACTAATACTGATAGCACATTGATAGATGTCATGTTATATTTGATTCCATGATTTTAGGTTATTGAAAAGACTCTTAAAAAGAGTCCAAAAAAATATGGACCAAAGGTTGTGGTTGAAAATATGGAGGACAACAAGAGACCAAAAAGACAAACAAAACTAACCAAGAAAATTTTGGAAAATGCAAAAAAAAACAAAAGAAAGACAAAAAGAAGGTCTTTCCAAATGTGTCTACTAAGGTGTCTCCAAGCAAAGCTATAAGGCATTCTCCAAGGTGGAATAACGACGCTCCAAGCTTCGATCTCAAAATATCACAACTTTGATTGAAATAGATAGACTTGTTTATTAACAATAGATAGACTTCTGTTTGACAATGATGATTGGTTTTTTTTTTTTTTTTTTTTTTTTTTTTTTTTTTTTTTTTTTTTACAATAGATAGGCTTCAGTGTGAAGGAAATCGGAAGCGAGATTTCCATGAGCAGCAGAATAAGATTATTCCAAATCACAATCATGAATGAACATATATTTACAGTTGACTTCAAAACAAACGGTTATACAATTACAATGCAGAAATTACAGCATGAACAATACAAATGCATAGAAAGCAAACTCTATACACATAGGCAGAAACGTCTTCATGCTTTGATGTGCACAAACGTTCAAACAATCAACAACCTTGAATGCTTGATTTACATGACCACAACACAACACGGACACTTCGTGCTCGATCACGAAATCCTTAACGATCGCCTCAATCACGAACTCCTCCGCCACAGCGAACGACCTCTACAGCACCACAAACGACCTCTAGAAGACCTCGACGATGTCGAGTTGAGTCTGAAACCACTAACAAGGCTACCTTGGTATTCTCGATGTTAGAATCCAGAGTGTGGGCTCTGTTTGGAGTTGGTATGAGGCAGACGACCGGAGGAAACAACGATCGCGTACACGTCTGGGCAAGTGGGAGATGGCGGAGACCTATCGTATAGGTCGATGCCCAATCGTTTAGATAAAGCTATGCGATTGTCTAGCAAAAGCTATGTGATCGTTTAGTCTATTGTTTAGCTCGGTCTGTCACCTACATACTCTACACGATCGTTTACCTTGGGTCAGTGATCGTCTAGCAAAACTATGCGATCGTTTAATAAATACTGCACGATCGTTTAGCTCTACTCTGTATGATCATTTAGCTCGCCCAGCCGTCGTTTAGTAAATATGAATTTACTTGATGACTTCGTGAGTTTCTTTTGCGCGGAGAGAAAACTCAAAACTTTTTCAATCTTTTGTAAAAAGTTCTTTTGAAAATAGGAAAACCATTTTTCTTTTAAACTCACGGTTACCATGATCCAATAACCACCCACTACTTTTTTTATTTAAAAAAAAAAAAGAATTAATTATCCAATAATTAATATTATTATAAACATAAATGATAACAAACTTATCATACTATATTTATAACCTATAGTTTTAATATTTGATCTCATGAAACATATAAACCATAGTTCTTTCTCTATTCCATGGTACTTAATGTAAATCTCATTTACATCAATCCTCCACTAGATGTATCATATATATCATACCGATTATGTCATATATAATGAAAGTACCTCTCGTTAGTTTGAACATTTCAAATCAACACCGAGAACTGATCCTCAACTAAATCCATTGAGTGATTGTCTCCATCAACTACTTTATATTCTTCATTGTTAATAGGTCCAACCTGAAAAATATAATAGTCAACGAAATGTAATCAACTAGATGAACTAATTGAATGTCAATGAAAACTAAAATATAAACGAAAATGTAAGTGATACTATCCCTACCTGATTAAATATTTTCAAGCTATTAGTGAAAACAAAAAATATCAGTGATAGCTTCTATCATTGATAACATGTTATCAATGACAGAAGCTATCACTAATAACATGTTATTAATGATATCTTCTAATAGTTAAGGTATTTATACCTTGAAGCTTCTTGATTGACTGTGTTGCTCTCGCAACTCAGACTCTGCCCAACTAGTCAAAATAGTGTTCATGGATAATGCTGATTGACCTTTTTCATAAGACCAATTTTGAAGTATTTCTCTAATATAATCAAGTAATGATGCAACAGGGAACTCCCTATGCTCTTTCAAAATATTATTCAAGCACTCTGTAATATTTATAGTCATCATATTATGCCTTCTTCTCCTAGAATATGCACGTGCCCACTTCTTAAAACCAACTTTACTGAGAGATTCCCGAATTGTAGGATATATTGATTCCATCCATTTTATATAAAACTCAAACTTATCAATTGTATAAGCTTTTGCACAACTATAATATATGTCATCAATTAAAGAATCCTTATAAATCAACTTCATATTTTGCAAAAGGTGTCATAGACAAACACAATACTCAACATTTGGAAAAACATTTATAACACCTTTCGGAATGCTAAAATGTCAATTAGAAATAATGACTAATCCTTCTCGTTCACTAAAACTTTTCTTTAAGTTCTCAAAAAACCATCTCCAAGGTGCATCATTTTCAAAGTCAATAATATTAAAAGCAAGAGGAAAAATATTATTGTTACCGTCAATTGTTGAAGCCGTCAAAAGAGTCCCAACATATTTATATTTCAAAAACGCCCCATCAACCAATATATTAGGCCTACAATGCTTCCAACCCTCAATTGATGCTCCAATAGCCATATAACAATACTTAAAATGCCCATTTAAGTCAGCTTCATAGGCAGTGAATGTACCTAAAAGAAGAAAATAAACAACTAAGCCAAATTACAAAAGGTATATAATTGATAGATGCCTACCAATGATAGCTTCTATCAATGGTTGCAGTCTATCACCAATAGCTTCCATTATTTTCATGTTATCAGTGATGGAAGATATCAGTCATAGACTCCAATCATTGATAGATCATATAATAAGTCGGAAACTAGAAACCTGGATTCTTTTCTTCTAACTTCATAAAAAACTTTGGAATCAAAGCATATGATTCACGTGCATCGTCTTTCAAAGACTTCATTATTTGCTCTTTTGTCCTCCATGCTTTATAATAGCTAATAGTTACTCCAAATTCCTTACGGACATTATTCACAATATCTCTAGGAGTGAGGTATGAGAAGAACTAAATTTAAAATCATTTATCAAACATTCATCTATTAAAGACGAAGAAACTTGCCTATGGCAAGTTTGAATACTTTTTATAGAACAATCATGAATATCAATAAACTTCCTAAGCATCCACAAAACACTCCGCTTGTAACGGGATGCCCTCACATACCACTGACAACCATTTTGAACATATCAAAATATAGTTGCTCTTGAATTTGACGTTATAGTCTTAAATTCAAAATTCTTCTTAACTACTATCAAGTAAAAAGAATTTGATAAAATCTCTTTACTAGCAAACACATCTTTTTCTTTCAAATCACGAGCAATATGTATATCCATAATCACTTGAAAATTACCATCATCAATCATATGTTTAGAAGAAGGAACAATAGACAAATAATTCTCAGCTCCACTAGAAACAACATTAGAAGACACTTCCAAACATGAACTACTGATATGAGCAACCAAAGGATGTCGTGTATTGTGTTCCCTTAATTAAAACCAAAAACCAAGCTATATCCTTATCTTCACGAATTTGAACTACATTTTGAACCTCATTCATAACAAAATCTAATAAAACTGAGAGTTCTATAGAAGAAGTAGACACATTAAATAAATCTCCTTCACTATTAAACCCAGAAAATCTTCAAAAACCATTATATCATCTACTAAAACTCCAGTAGATTTGTAATTCACATAATAGTGTTTTTCATTCCATATTCCACTATGAAAAACAACTATTGGAATAACCATGTTTTAAAATTCCTGCAAAAGTAAAACAAAAACTCTTGAATAACAATATTAGTAGGCTCTAATATCTATCAAAAGCAAATATAAATCTATCAATATCGCTGATACTAGTCTATAACTAGGCATGTCTTTCAATGGATATCAATAAAAAATAATGAACAAATAAAAAATGATAGCAATCACATATATTATATTAGTGATAGTCACTATCAATGATAGCCACTGATATCTTTCAACTGATGACAATAGCTTCTAAACCCTAAGTTAATACATTGAAAACAACAGAAAATCATAAATGACAAACAAAAAGCCAAGGTAGGTGTAATATCAAACCTAAAAATATCAAACATCAAAATATACTGATACGTTTATAGAAATATTATACAATATCAAATAAAAGAGTGAAAAATGCAAGTCCTAACTTAATTAATCAATCAAAACTCAAAATATATAAAAAAAGTAAACAACACAATGAACAAAGTAAAATTTCATGAAAGCACACAAACTCTGCTCACAATCCATTATGTTCACAGTGAGCTAAAGAAATCATTAGGTTCTTGAGAAAAGGAGAAAGAAAAGACTAAATGAGCTGAAGAAATCGAGTAAAAAATTGAAAAACAAAATCGGAAAAACAAAAACGCTCAAAGAAAACAAACTCCCAACCGAAGATGCAATCAAAAAAAGAAAAATAAACTCACGAATTGGAATTGATCGAAGTATCACGGAGCTTCACGAATTGGAATTCATGAAATTGAGTGAATGGAGACTGATTCTTCGACAGAACTTCACCGTGAAATAATGAAAACGGCAATGTGAAAAAGAAAAGTTAATAAAGGGAAAAAGAGGGTAAATTTGGAATTTTAAAAAAAGTAATAGCTTGACCGGTCAATATTTGCTATATTAGCAAATATTTTAAATGTGGTATATATGATGAGTTTTTTTTTCTATTTGTATTATTCGATACAAATTTCCTCTTTTTTAAGTATAAAAGTTGAATTCTTAGCCAAATTCCAAAAACAAAACAAATTTTTAAAAACTATTTTTTTTTTTTAGTTTTCAAAAACAAAGAATGAAAAACTAAATGATTATCAAACAAACCTAAATTAGTCATAAAATGTTCACTTATATTTTCTTAATTAAATGAATAGATTTTTTTTAAAATAAATTATTTTTATTTTTATTTTAAAAACATATTATTCCTTACAAACTTCAACCTTCCCCTCAAGAATATTTGTGATTAATTTCAAAGGGCATGTCGTGTGATAGTTTTTATTTTATTTATTTTTTCTTTGCTTTTCTTTCACGAGAAATGATCCCCACTATAGAAACAAGTTCCTCCCCTTGGGGGTCATACATATAAAGACAGTTTGTGTTGTAGAACCCTTAATAGTAATAATAATAACATTTTTGTAAAAATATCATTTTCAATCCTGAAGTTTTTCTTTTTAAATTTTAATATATATGTTTTCAATAAATTTTAAATTTAGTCTCCACGGTTAGTTCATTGTCGTCTTTTTTTTTTTTTTAAAAAAAATATCTATTATCATTTTCATTATAAACTTTTTTGGCCAACAGTGTTTTGTACATATTATATATACTAGCTTTTATAAATTATAAAACTCACGAATGACGTTAAGCTAATTTATTAATCATACATTTTCCTTTCAAATATTCAACTTATCGTTCGTCATTGTTTAGCTCAAAAAATGGAGAAAAAAATATTGAAATGCCCTGACAATATGGATTTTTCGTAGTCTTCAACGTAGATCACATAAATTCAAATGGATTAATATTTTTTTTATGGACTTTGTAAGTATTTTTTTAATACAATAAAAGATTGAAAGATTCAAAGCATAGACCTCTTAATTACTAACACGATGTATTAGTTAAATTAGGTTTGCTTTGACAGATGTTTTAAGTGTTTCAATAAATATTTTTAAATGGAAAAAATATTTTTAAGCACTTTAGAAAGTCAATCAAACAAATTCAAAATTTTTAGCTAATCTAAATTTTGTGAGTGCATACATTTCTTTTGGTTAAATTATTAATTAATTGGACATATTAGAAGTTTAATTTTTTAATTTTGAGATTGATATCTATTTGATCCTAAACTTTTAAAGTATCTAAACTTTTAAAATATCTAAGTTCTTATACTTTTAAACTTACGTCCAAATGTTCAATTTTGTGACTAATAATTTCTTGATCAATTCAATATTTTTAAAAGAATTTACAAATTTACTAGACTTTAAACTCAAAGTGTAGGGCTCCACATAAAATCAATTTTAAATTTATATCAAATAGATCAATTATTTTAAAAAAAAAAGTCAAATACATGTCACAAAGTTCAAGGTTTTATACATTCTTAAAATTCATAGACAAGTTACACGTAAAAGTGAAAATTTTGAGAATCATTGGACATTTTTAATAGTTCATGAACTAAATTTGTAATATAATTTAGGGAAAAGTAACATTTTGGTACCTAAATTTTTAAGAATAGATGTAGTTGTCCTTAATGTTTCAAATTCATCATTTTAATCTAAATTTTAAAGAATAGGTTTAAAAGGTTTATTGGGCTCAACTAATAAATTTATTAGATTTAAACATAAAATTGAAGAAATATATGATTTGATCAGATGAATTAGAAAAAATATATATTTTTTAATCTTTTCCACTCCTCACTCTTCTCATATGAACTCAAAACCCTAGAAAAATTAAAATTAAACGTCATAACCAAAACTCAAAGAAGCACTGAGGAATAGAATGATAAAGAGACACAAGTGTTTTTGTCTATCATTTTTCAATGGAAGAAGATAAAAAAAATTTGCTCACTTCTAAAAATGGCTAATGTATCTATTCTTGAAAACTCAATAATCAAAAAGATATTTTTTTCCCTATAATTTAATTAATTTTATCAAGAACTCATATTAGGTAAGAATTATTCAACTACAATCATTTTTTTGATCCAGATACTTGACTTATTCCTTTTTCTAGTGTCGTTTAGTTCTTAGAAAGAGCCACAAAACAAAAGAAAATTTATAATATCGAACTACTCCTATCACTACAAAGTGAAGCAATAGTAGTAAAATGGTCGGTCCGTAGGGAAACGCAATTTATTTTGTTAAGATAATTCTCTAGTTATAGCAGTAAATGGGGGATTTTACTGTGGAAGAAATAATTGATAGGATAAAGAAGCAAGCAACGAAAGTAATCAGAATCAATAAACACTCTAACTACTACATTTAATTTGAATTCTAAAAGCATGCAAAATTAAATTTCCAAAAGAGAGTTTCAAGAACAACATACCTTTGTTGAATTTCTCCAATTCCAAGTTACTCCTCACAAATTCTCAACTCCAAATCTTTATAGAACTACCAACATATATTCTCTACTATTCTCAACATTGGATTTGTGTGTGGAACTTAGATTTTAGGTGAATTATAAAGAAATGGTTTCAGCAGAAAATTTTTTTGGCATTAGTTTTTGGAGAATTCAGCTTCATCCTCCTCTTTAATTCGAAATTGAAGTGATTTTATATAAATCATGCATGCAACCATTAGGTTTGAAGCTGAATGCCACATCAATTTGGACTAGGATGTGAGCTAGGTGTAGGAAATGTGTATAAACACATCAAATTTTCCAAAAAATGGAAAAATTCTCTACCAAAACATATATTAAATTTTAATTTTAATTAATTCAAAATTAATTAAATTTAAAATTTCAAAGAATCAATTTCTCAAATTGATTTAAAATTGAAAATAAATTTGATTTTAATTAATTAAACGAATTTAATTAACTAAATTATAATTTAATATCAAATATTAAATTAATCAAACACCAAATTTTAAACATGAATCCTATTCATATTATTAATATTTAAATATTATAAACTCTCCAATTTCTTTCAATTTCGATAAATTAAACGTTTAATTATATCAAATATAATTATACAATCCCTAATTTGAAATTGAATAATTCAAATTCAAACCTTAATTTGTAATTTGAACACTTCAAATGGAAATCCAAAATTCAATTCGAACATTTCAAATTGAAATCATTTCAAATCCATTCAATTTACTAATCCAAGATGTTCATGTTTTATGAGCTAGTAGAAGAACCTTATGGACCTACAGATCATGAACTCCAACAATTTAAGATTAATTGACTAAACTCATCGAATTAATCAATATTCGTTAACTACCAAGCCACGCCACTATAGCTCGATAGTTGCACTCTCCTCACTGTACATATATTTATATCCACTTGATTTAACCATAACCAATAAAAGGGTTGTTCGTAATAACGACTGGATCAAATGTTATTTTACCCTTGAAATTATGACTTACTCCTTAAGTTCCGCTGATCCTTTAATGAACAATTGGTTTGTGATCCAATTATTAAACCGGATCCCTCTCGGGCCAATGAGAGGGTGAGGCCCCTTGTTCAATACTTGGATTCAGCACTTAAGAGAACAACTTTCCTCCTGTCCCTAAATTGGGTAGGCATGAATTTCATCTTGCACCCTATGTCTCCAATTATCTACCTGATCTTACCCCTAAAATGGGAGGTTTATTGAGTCGGGGCTATTGCACCAATCCTCATCTATGTAAATCTAAGGATAATCCTGAATAAACAAAAGTTCATAGTTAGCTTAGGTTTAAGATCGAGTTACTTAGGTCATCTAAGCGAAATAGTAAGACTTGAAAAGTAAACAGTGTTATAAAATAAGAGTGACTTATTTCTTGATCCGATCTTATGCAAACTCATTGCATAGGCACCCTCACTCCTCATGTCAATACATGAACGAATCAAGATCACTTCGTTTGTAGTATCATACAACAAATTATAACAACTACAAAGTGGACCGCATCTAGTAGTGTTACCATAATAAGACACCCAACTTTATTCGTATACTATCATTACAAGAAAAATCTTTCAGTGGTGAGTAAAACGCGTTACTAAATGCAAAAAAAAAAAAAAAAAATGCTGCTAAAAGTATTAACAACACAGAGGTAGCCGCATAGTCGAAAGTTTCAGTGACATACTTACAACGCGGTACTAAAACGTAACTTTTACTAACGCGGTGCTAAAACATGACTTTTACTAACGCTACTGCGTTACTAAAAGCGTACTTTTAGTAACACTCATTTTGTCGCTATTTGTGTGATACAGTGACGTTGAAAATTTGTCTCTAAAAGTTAAGCTCTAGCAACATATAAGATTATTGCCAAATGTGGATCAATGGTCATTGCAAGTATCTTTTACAACATGTGTAAACGTCGTTAAAGGTATTTCATTTATTAAAAGAATAATATTCAATTTAATATAAGATATTTGTATACACAACTTTCAACAAATATAACAATTAACTAATTTACTTCAACAAAAGTAATATAATTATTCGTCCCATCACAAACTATATTCAACTTACAAAGATAAACAAAATTGGTAACTATAATAAGTACAAGACTCTAAAACCTTAAAATTAACCCTAAATAATTGTCTTTTTGAGCTTAAATATTTCATGAAGTCTTATCGTCAGTTTCACCACGCTAAGCATTTTTCTAATGAAGTCGTCAGCATCACCATACCCAACTTGAACTCAAGTGTCTTCTTGCTTCTATCCTGAATGTTTTCAAACTAAGAGCAAAGACTAATAAATTCCAAATTCATTTTACAAAATGCATAAACATAAACACAAAAGCACACATAAATGATTCAACAAAAACTCAACAAGTTAATGATACTCATGAACTTAATAGAAAACAAAACAAACTAGAATTTGGCAAAATATATAAACATAAACAAAAAAAGACTTATAAACACATAAAACTCAATGGAGATCATAAACAAACTTAACAACAAATTCACTTGGAAAACCTACCAAAAATGATTTGAGACCTAATGGAAAAGTATCTGAATAAGTTTGAAACGAATCCAAAGTTTGGAACTAGACCGCACCTACCAACAAAAATTTCCAAATATTTGGGATAATTTAAAATACTTGAAACAAGTTGGAATGGGTTCCAAGTGAACTGATACTTACTAAGCATAACCAAATAGCCCCGATACCATTATGGTAGTTGTGAGAATAAACTTACTCTTACAAACTTGAAGACATTAAAGGGATTTCAGCAAAAAATTATAAAAGCATACATTAAACATCAATGTTAACCATAACATAACATGTTTTGGTTTATCACAATCCAATCAATTGAACCTTTTTAGTTTCCACAATTTTTTAATTAGATCCTAGGACAAGAACCAAAATTAATTTTAACCTTTAGGTTCAAACTCCTAAATACTCAACCATGTATTCCAAAAATCACCAACAAAACTTAACAACTTAATTTGTAGAAATTATTCTTAACTCGGAAGAGTTGTAAAGCCTTAAATCTTACCAAAATCCACGAAAGTTAACCTTTAAAGATGCCAGACAGCCCGCTTCTATGCCCAAAAGTCTCCTGAAAATTATGGTGGATCCAAATTCAACTCCAAACTTAAAATAAGCTTCCAAACTAAATATAACCATAATTAAAGGTTCCAAAGCCAAATTTCCAGCAACCAAATTGAATCCAAAGGGTTTCAAAATTTTAAATACTTACCAAGAACGTGTCAAAACGCTTCGAATCTTGTCGAACAGCGACATTAAACAACCTCAAAACCCCATTCACAAATCGCAATTCAATGGGTAATAACCAACTAATGCCAAAATTCCATGGGTATCCAAGATCATCCAAAGAAATCCTTAAAAATCGCCTAAACCAAATATCCCTTACTTAAAAACCCACAGATTGGCAGCAACACATGATGAAAAAGGCGATGATGTGGCTACATTTGGGCGTCGAACAGAACGGCAAGAGACCGATGATGACCGACGGAACAGAGCGGCGGCGACGGTGTGACTAGATCTGCAACAGCCACCGTGAAGACCACCGGAATAGACTAGAAAATAACCATGGCAGCTGTGACGATAAGAGGCGGTGGTTGGCACTCGAGAATCGAAAGGGCGAGATGGGTTTGGAGGCGGCCATCAAAATCGGCCATGGTGGCTCCTAGGCGATGATGGGTTCCCACGCGAGAACGAAAGACCACACCTTCGTAACTCCAAATACCCGGATGAGCTAAAAAATAGGGGTAGAGGGAAAGCAAAAGGGCTGAAAATTTCCCTAGTTTATAAAATTTTATGCATTTTTAGTAACACTATACTATGTTGTTAAAAGTTATAAATATTTAAGGGCATGAATTGACACGTCATGGAATATTTTAGTGACACAATTTTAAGTCGCGTCATTGATAATAATATTTTGTGACATTTTTTCAACACATCGCTATAAATCAACTTTTACCAACGAAAATTGCTATGTCACTAAGAAAATGTGTCGCTAAAAACAAATTTTCTTGTAGTGTATAGACCATTTTGGCTATTTATTCGAACTTGATTCATCTTTATGTCTCTACATAAAGTTCAAGTATTCATATAATAGTCATGGATCTTAGTTTATTGGATTTAGTCTTTATAACTGGAATTTGATCCATCTTTAGAACATACAATCTAACAATAATTGTGCAAGAAATTAAAATAAATCGGGTAAATGTACTCAAGGATCGGAGATTCTAGTTCTTGGGAGTAATTGGGTTCCTATGTAATTCTTTATCATCAAACTATTTTTATTAACTTATTTCGATCATGCTTTCACAACGACTTGTTTGACTCGGCCTAACTAGACACTACTAAGGCGGACAACTAGCAAGGACCGAATCATGCAAGCAACCCAAGTATAATTAAACCTCATACGAAGGTCCAATTAACTAAATGCAATCAATCCTACGGAATCCTTAGCGGTTGTGAAGAATCAATTACATTTGCATTAAATCCTATGTTTCTATTGTGTAGTTAATTAACCGGAAAGCCAAATCTAATTAACCAAAGTTCCTTGGACCAAATCAAATCAAGCATTTTAAGATTCATGGTTAGACTATAAACCCTAGAATGTGAGATTCAATATTTTCTACTTAATGACTTAAATTAGACAAAGAATCAGAACGTCATGCAAGCCTAAAATCTATAGCATACAACATACATTCAAAGGAAATAGCGTCGATCGATCCAATAAATATACATCGAAGAATTAAATAGATCCAAAGATGCATAAAACGATGAAATTAATATAAATAATCTCCAAGAGTTATATAGGTTGGCATCCCAAGAATTAAAACCAAATAACTCACCTCATTCTCTTCATAGACAAAGGAAGAAGAGGCAAGTCGATCCAATCCATGAAATACAACCAAAAAATCCTAAACTAATCCTAATCTAAGATGAAAAAAAAATGAAAAACGAGTTAGACAGTCATCCTCCTCCTTTCTTCATCCTACATTGCATGATCAACCCTAAAAAAATAATAAAGAGATATTTATAAAATCGGTTGTGGCGTAGCTGTGCTATAGAAGAATGCAACTTTGTTCTGGCTTTTTGGCCGAACGCAATGCATAGTTATAAGCCCTTGTTCTTTTTCCTCTTGTTTATCCTTAGGGTTAACTTAAATAAGTAAACTTACAATTTACTTAAGTGAATCACATTGAACAATGACCTAAGCATATTTTGTTGCTAAGTGTTGAAGTTAGTTGTTAGGAATTACTTTACAAGTGAAAGCTTATTTTATTTATTTAGTAAATTAGTAGCATTATTGACAGTTGAAGCAATTGAATATGAGTTGTGATTGGCTAAGTGTTAAAAAGAAAGAAGGAATAAAACTTGGTAGGAGAAACAAGTAGGTCAACAGTGAGGAGGATAAGTGTTTAGGTTGGAAAATATTTTTAAATTAATTTCCTAAGTTTTTAAATTAATTTAACTTGATAAATATAACCAGGGATGAAAAGGATAAGAAAAAAAGAGAAGAATCCACGTAGTAGGATAAGCAAGTAGCAGGTTGACTCAAATTGATTGGATGAAGAAAAGGCAGTTTTTGGCAGTATATGAAGGGTGTTTTTGGAATGCTAGTTCTTCCAATTTACCCATGCTATTTTCGTGATTTTTGGACCAAATGAAAGCTGATTGAGCGTAGAAGAAACCCTAGGACTACCGGAGGGATTTGAGATCAGGAAGGTTAAGAAAACTTGAAACAAATAGAGGTTGTCTGAAAATCGGGTGAATCTAAGCTTGTTGTTTTGAAGGAGTTTTCAAGGCACTTAGTATGGGTATTGTAATGCCCTAGTTTATTATATTTGTACATTTTATTCTATCCATGTAAACTCAACATTGTGTATATTTTTCCACTAGAGTTTTAATCCAAGTGGGAGTATTGTTGGGTTTTATGTCCTAGAACTCGCAGTTTGTAAAATGATAAACATTTTCTATAATTAATATACATATTATTGATTTTATAAATTGTATGAAAGTTTAAATCCAATAAACTAAGATCCATGACTATTACATGAGTACTTGAACTTTATGTGGAAACATAAGAGTGGATAAGATTTGAGTAAATAGTCAAAATGATCTATAGTACATGAATAAGGTTGTGTACCTTGTTCTGGTAACATTATTGGATGCGGCCTATTTTGTACTTGTTACAAAGGGTTGTAAAGTGCTACATATGATGTGATCCTAATTCGTACATGTTATGATATAAGGAGTGGAGGCGTCCTATGCAATGAGATTGCATAAGATCGGACCAAGAAATAAGTCACTCATACTTTATAACGTTGTTTACTGTATAAGACTAACTATTTCACCTAGATGACATAGATAACTTGATCTTAATCCAGAGCTAACTATGAACTTCTGTTTATTCAGGATTATCCTTAGATTTGCATAGGTAAGGGTTGGCTCAATAGCGTCGGCTCAATAAGCCTCCTATTTCAGGGGTAAGACCTAATAAATAACTGAGGATATAGGGTGCAAGACGGAGTTCATGCCTACCCGATTTAGGGATAGAAGTAAGGTTGTTCTCTCTAGTACTGAATCCAGGTATTGAAAAGAGGGCCCCACCCTTTCACTGGGCTGAGAGAGTTCGGTTTAGTGGTTAGATCACAAACTAGTTGTTCATTAGAGGATTAGTAGGAACTTGAGGAATAAGACGTAATCTCAGGGGTAAAACAAATATTTGACCCAATCGTTATTACAAACAACCTATAAAGAGTCGACTTGCTGATTATGGTTAAATCATGTGGACATAATATATCTAAAGTGAGGGGAGTGCAACTATGGGCTTCAATGAAGTGACCCATTAGTTAATGAATGGGGGTTAATTTGGTCTAATGAGTTTAGCCAATTTATCTCGGATCGTTGGAGCCCATGGTCTGTAGGTCTGCGAGGTCCCCTACTGGCTCATAATTGGACTAGCTCTAAAATAGCACGATAAGTTGATTTGAAATGTTCAAATTAGAATTAAAGGAATTAGTAATTATATGAGATATAATTACATGTTTAATTTGAGAATTAAACGGAATAGGAGAATTTATATTTAAATATGATTTAATTATATAAAGATGGATGTGTGTAAAAAATTAATTTAATATTTGATATTCAATTAATTAATTTGATTTGAAAATTAATTTATAAAATTAATGAGTTAGAGTGCTTAAATGATCTCTGTTGCTTCCGCTGGTTCTGATACATTCCTACAATTGGTATCAGAGCATCATATAAGCATTCAATTCAGTTTAATTTTGGTTTGGTGGGTGTTTTATATGAGAAATATGAAATTGATACACTGATATGGTTTTCTGAACTTTGGAATTTTAATTCTCTTTAGTTTTTCATTTAAATTTGTAATTGGTTGTTTGATGAGCTTTTATGTGTTTGCAAGAGTCTTTAATTTATTTAGAGTCATTAGAGTTGAAATTAAAATATAATTGAAGAAACAAGTGAAGGAGGTCGAGCTGTTGTTCCAGTTTTTCAGCTTCTTCTCAAAATCGTTGTTGAGGTTTAGTTGCTAAGCGATCATCTAATTCCAGGTACTACACCATGTGAAGAAAAGCTAGACGATCGTATAGTAATGGGTACTGGTCATTGCGATGTTGAACGTTAAACAATCGTATACCTATGGGAGCTAAACGATGTGTTCAAATGCTATATAATAGCACTAACGATCGTTTAGCTTTTGCGTGGGAACTAAATGATACGTTGGATTTGCTAAACAATGGTACTACACGATCGTGTAGTTGTAGTGCATGCTAAGTGATGCGTTGAAGTGCTATGCGATAACGCTAAGCGATCGTCTAGATGCGGCACTGAGCGATCGTCTAGAGGCGATGCTAAACGATACGTTGAAGTTTCTATGCGATAGAACTAAATGATCGTTTAGCTACGGTGTTGAACGACGCGATGATGTTCTATACAATAGAGCTACGCGATTGTTTCGCTGTGGCGGACACTAAACGATGACATGAAGCGCTAGGCAATGGTGTTAAGCAATTGTTTAGTTCTACCCGAGAGCTAAATGATTGCTCTATGCAATAGACAGACGAATCTAAGTGATCATGTACCTCTTCTCAACACAAGATGGTGGTGTTAGACGATTGCCTTTAGCGCTACACGATCGACATTAGCAAGATTTTGAGGTTGGACCGAGAGCAGCCGGTTCGACCGGTTTTCTCAAGGTCCAATCCGGTTCTGCCTCAAAATATTTTTGGCTGGTCCGGTTCAGACTTTATTGGTCCGTTTTAGACTTATCCAATTCGGTTCAAGATGTTTGGCTTCTATTTGGAGTTGTTCAAGAAGTTTAAAGATAGGTTTTGAAGCTGTTTGTAATAGTTAGGCTTCTGTTTACTTGTTTATGCCAAAACTAAAACCATATCAGTTTGTGTTGAATTATTTATGCATTTGATGTATGTTATAATTAAATAAATCTTGTATATGCATACAGTATGCCAATTAGATTTAAAATCCCACCATAGGAAGCATGTTACATGCATTGAAAGTATGTTATAATTAGTTATAATATATAGTATGCATGTTAGGGTTTCTTATATTTAATATATGTGTTATATTAAAAACTGAATGCCTTTATATATGTTATGGATGTTTGACTTTTTTTTTTTAAATAATGTTTTTAATAAATAATGATAAAATTAGGGTTGGGGGGAAAGTATTCCGAAAAATAGATGTTTTGGGAAAGTATTGACAAAATTAGGGTAGTGGAATCGTGTACCGGTACACGATTTCTATGTGGCAAACTCGTGTACCTAGTACACAAGTACCATTTAATCCAGTCAGCTGAACGTCAGCTGACTGGTTGATCGGTCAAGCGAACTCGTGTACCCGGTACACGATTCACTTACAATTTTTTTTCTTTTATTTTCTTAAAGTTAATTGTTAAACTTAACTTAATTCCTTCATTATTGCTTATAATTGTTTTTTTAATTGTTATACTTAATTATTAAATTTAATTCTTTCATTATTAAACTTAATTATATATTTAATCTACAATGAAAACATCTTGCACTCATATTAAAAAAAAAATACCATGATATTAAAGAATATTTACAATTAGTTCTTTAATTTAAAATCTAAAAATAATACAATGTGAGATTTAAAAACGATCCCCCCTGGCCCTTACTCCTCATGGGGGTTGTCTTCATATTCCTCTAAATTAGGTTCACTCTATTGTCGCTGTCATCTTCGACGAATACGTCTTTGATCGGTGTCAGCAATATTGAGTCGTCTTGTTTGTTGAATAATACTTTCTACGTTGACCAATGCTTGCTGACACATTGAACCCAATTCTGGTAAGTTGTTCTGCACTGAATATTGTTGAACATCGCCGATAAAATTATTCTATAAAATAAAAAAATATTAAACAATATTCATATTATATATATAGAAAATGTCTAATTTTAAATCTCTTACCATGTAATAATAGTAAGCGCTATCAAGTGAGATAAATCGCCTCGTGATTGAATTGTACCAGGGAAAGTAGTCGTCTGATATAGCTGGCCCATCTGTTAATTCTCCCTGTGCACAACAATCACGTCGTCCATGCCAGTAGGATAAATACTCTGCATGGATTCGACACCAGTCTTGGTCATGCTTACCTCTTAAATCGATTTTGTGTAGTACTGGGAATGTATAGGAAAATGAAGGTATCGTTTGTCGCATACCGAACTGTCTCAGCACACAATCTGGATGATGCCACTCTATTATATGGAAGCATATAAGAGGGCTAACAGTCAACTAGATGTCGTCACCATCACAACAATAATCAGGTAAGGATGACCAAAACTGTGTGTATGACGTCCAAATAATATGACAAAAAAAAATAATAAGTATACATATAAATTTTTTTAAATATTCATTTATATACATATTTACTACCTGATTAGGCGTCAGCATGTCGAATATTTTTCTGTACACGAGCAAAGATCCTGATTTGATTCCACTACGACAATTTTGTAGTGTTCTGTCACACAATATTTTTTTACAGCAAGCTATAAATCTTCTTTGGTATTAAACAATATTCCCTTTTGTATTAAACTACAATTATCTACTCCTACATTCCTTTCTTCCAAAATAGACCCTAGTTCACTCGTTGAATTTGTCATTTCCTAATCTATTTGGGTGAACATTTTCGATGGTACCAACTCAAGATCATGTTCACCACTACTTTCGTTTCCAAATAATTCATCAACTTCAACGTCAATGTCACTATCTCCATCATTTTCATGTTAAAAAATTACTAAATATTCAGGATGCATCGACATATTTATTATGTTTTTTTCAACTGTTATAGTTAACAAAAAATATGTTAATATGTCAACCCAACAAACTCTAATTTCTAAGTTTTCTAAGTTTTCTAAGTTTAAATCAATCATACATAAATTATACATATAAGATTTCTAAGTTTAAATCAATCCAAACAAATAAAAAAATGTAAGATCAGCCCAAAAACATACATAAGCTAAATCATATATAAACTAAATCATACATAAACTATACATAAACTAAATCATACACAAACTAACATAAACTAAATCATACACAAATTATACATAAACTAAATCATACATAAACTATACATAAACTAAATTATACATAAACTATACATACATAAAATATAAATAAACTATACATAAACTAAGTTTAAAATAAATTCAGCCCAAAAACATGCAAAAACATACATATAAATACAGATCAGCCCAACTAGAGAAAGAAATATACCACAGAAACGAGCAAAAATCGGCAACCAAAAAGGTATGAAAATCGAGCAGCACGATCGCTACAATGGAGGATTCGATGAGGATCAAATGGAGGACTGAAAATCGAGCAAAATCGAAATTTTGGAAGATTTCGGTGAAATAGAGGCCTTGGTGAGGAAAATCAACGAGATTTTGGTAAGTAGAAGGAAGGAATCGGTGGTCTCGGTGAGGAAATCGATTATAAACGGTGGTGAGGAAGAAGAATGGGCGTTTCAGTGAGGAAGAACAACTTGTTTGGAAGTTGTGTACCCCGGTACACGACTTCGGGTAATCGTGTACCCGATACACGATTCCCTCAGTCAAACCTGCATGACTGGCACGCCAGACTGGGCGTGCCAAGTGGCCAGGTACTTGTGTACCCGGTACACGATTTAGGCCTTATCGTGTATTCGGTACACGATTAAGGTGTAATCGTGTACCCAGAAACGATTTAAACACCTATTTTTGGGAATATTTTCCCCCTAACCCTATTTTTGTCATTATTTCTTAAAAAAACATTATTTAAAAAAAAAATTCTGGATGTTTAACATGTCTAAAGTTTTATAAGTTGTTAAAAAATTGGGTTAGACATTTAAAATCCATAAACAACAGTTGTATGCTCATGTAGGTTGACCACCTATTTTAATAGTTAAAAACTTATAAAACTCAGGTTACATACTCAATTGGTATATAATCCTGTCTAAGGCTGTGGGTACTTAAGTTGACGGTTTACAGAACACCTCCTACTTGGGGATTATGGCCAAATTATTGACCCTTGGTAACCAATTTTTTTAGCATACGTAAGTGATGTGATGTAATAAAATGGTTTATCACCTAGATATCGTAGGTTAAAATCCAATTATAAGAGTTATACTTGGATAAACCATATAGACATAGGGTTGTTTTATTAGTCGAAAAGAACCTAAGTATAAATGGACCCAATAGAACACTTCAATGGCAGTTTAATAATTTCTATATGATAGAGTTATTAGAAAACTTCAATAGGAGATTAATAACATATACGATATGTTATTTTTAGCTCTCATATCTTTAAGAGTTCACAATCCAAATTTAAGCGGTATTTCGTGTCACCCTGGGATTGACCTCCATTCGGAAAGTATGTTTTAGTTTAAGTCTAGATTACGGTCAATAAGGGGAAGTTGTTAAAACATAAGTATATTATTCGATATATAGATTTCAGCTGCCACGTCTCCACATAATTTACACCGTGAGATTCATATGACACTTCGTGTCACCCTGGGAGTGACCTCCATTCGAAAAGTTTTTTGTATGAGTCAATATCAAAGTAAACAGAGGAAGTAGTTCATAGTAAATGGGTGAAGGATATGTGTCAATATATCCTACGATCTCCTCCATTAGTTTGAACCGTGATATTTCTATGTTGCGCCTGCTGGTTAGCTTTAAGTGGCTCTTTGCTAGTCGTTTAACAACGGCTATCCCCACGGAAGGTTGTAACATAAGATTCGGAACAACCCAGGCTTCAGTAAAATAAATAGGGTCTTATAGTTTTGTCTTGGATATTGTCTTCTATTTCGGAGGCAAATTCATATCGTCCTATAAGATTTGAATATGGCGGGACACTTACAAGAATTACTCAATCGTTATTAAAGATCTTGACAAAAAACGATAACTAAACGACTATAGGAATAAGAGTTATTCCAGAGATAATGATTGGCTAAAATCGTTTGCTTTAGTGAAAGAGTATCTGAATGCCCCTCGGTAGCACGTATTCTGACTCACCAAAGTATCGTTGCAATAATAGTTATGGGTACATTATTACTTTTTGTTAAAACTTGATTTTTGATTTAGTTACAATTTGCTAATTTGAATTTGATTGAATTTTATCAGCATGTCAAATACTTCTACAATACTCACTTCCGAATTAAATAACAGTAAAATCAAATCAACAAATAAATTACTAGCGGTTGATTAGACCAAAAGAGTTTTAACCGAGGATTGTTCTCTATCTCCTAACTCATCTAAAATTTTGACTGATGTAGATGAGAATTCAGAATTCAAACAACAAGTTAAATATGATTTACTTGTTATCGAAGCATGTTTAGTAGATAATCATAATAAACCCACTTTAGTCCACATTTCATTCAACACTTGAATAGAAAGGAAAAAAACACCCACCAAAAGCTATTAAGCGTAATTAAAGCATTCTTTGATGCCACATGATGAAACACGAGACATGTGCAGAGAAATTAGGATCTAATTACACTCTAATTGCTCTTAATTAAAAAGAAACTAGCATGCAAGTAAATGCAAAAACAGTAAATAAAAAGATAGGATACAACCTTTGTAGCTCCCAAAAACCGCTTTTCCTCGTTGAATCTCGACTCGAACTCTTCCGGACCACCACTAAAGTTGACCTACTATCATCTGGACTCAGAACCGGGTTGTAGGACTCAGTGGATGAAGAAATCGAGAGAGAGAAAGAGATGGAAAAAGATGGAGATTTTTTGGGTTGGGTTTTGTTTTCAGCCCAATTTTGACAAACTAACTTTTTGCAAAAATGGGCAAAAGTCTTTAATCCAAATTCAAAGCCCAATTTATAGAAAAAAGTTATGCAACAATTGCATGAACCAAATCCATAAAAACCCAACACCTATAATCTACTATCTTAGTAGACTTAATGTCTCCACTATAAGCCAACACCTAGCCCACTATTTTGTTAGTGGAATTATCCAACAAAAGTTTGGATTTTCCCCCTAACTTTAGTCAAAGGGCAAAATAGTCATTTAGTCAAAGTCAAAATTTGACAAAAAAGTCAACATTTTGACTTTTTATGATTTTTTTCGTGTTGACTAATTGTGACCTCCCGAGCATGAATCTGCATTCATTTTCTCGAAATTCAAATCACATTTGAATATAAGGTCGGTCAAAGTTTGACTTTTCAAAATCAAAAGTCAACTCTTTGACTTTTTACATCTTTGACCATTTCCATTGTTTCCGAGCTTCCGAATATGAAAGTATTCATATTCTTGATATTTAAATCACATTTAAATATTTAAGCTGTATCTCTAAACTGAAAATCGACTACTATATCATATATACTTGTCAGTTTCTCTCTCTTCACCTAATTCGAACAATTTGAATTATTCTATCATACTGTTCTAAGTTTATTCCATATGAGCTAATAGGGAAATCTAATGGACCTAAAAATCATGGGCTCCAACAATCCGAGATTAATCGGTAAAACTCTTTACTAATTAATCAATATTTGTTAACTAACGAGTCATTCCACTAAAGTCCCGTAGTTGCACTCCCCTCACTGTAGCTGTCCATCTGATATAACCATAATCAGTAAGCTAATCCTTCACAGGTTGTTCGTAATCTCGGCTGGGTCATAAAAACCGTTTTACCCCCAAGACTACATCTTGTTCCTTAAGTTCCACTAATCCTCTAATGAACAATTGGTTTAAGGTCCAACCTATAAACTGAATCCCTCTCGGGCCAAGGAAAGGGTGGGGCCTCTTGTTCAAGGCCTGGATTCAGTACTAAAGGGAACAAGCTATCTACTATCCCTATAACGGGTAGAAGTGAATTCCATCTTGCACCCTATGTTCCCAGCTATCCACATGATCTTACCCCTGAAATGGGAGGCTTATTGGGCCAGTGATGATGAGCTGCCCTCACCTATGCAGATCTAAGGATAATTTCGAGTAAACAGGAGTTCATAGTTAGCTCAGGATTAAGATTAAGTTACCTAGGTCATCAATTAACGAAATAGTCAGTTTTATACATAAAACGACACTTAGAACGTAAAAAGTGACTATTTCATGGTTCAGTCTTATGCAAACTCATTGCATAGGATGCCTCTACTCACATATCTCTATATGAACGATTCAAGATCACATCGTTTGTACTAACTATAAAGTGGGCCAAATCCATAATGTCCCCAGAATAAGGCGCCCAACCTTATTCATATACTGTAGACCATTTTGGCTATATATTTGAACTTGATCCACTATGTCACTACATAAAGTTTAAACTATATTAAATAGCATCAGGACCTTAGTTTATTGGATTCAAGATTACAATTTCAATAACAACTTTATCAAAAAACAAAACAGAATATGTTTATTAATTTACAAACTACGAGTTTTAGGACATAAAATCCAACAAAAACTAGACCAAGCTCGTAAAGTACAGACCTACAAAGCTAGACTTGTGGCAAAAGGGTTTCCCCAAAGAGAAGGGGTAGATTATGAAGAAACCTTCTGTCCAGTTATCATGATAAAGTTCATTAGAATACTTTTGTCCATAGCCAAATTTAATGATTATGAAATATGGCAAATGGATGTCAAGATAACTTTTCTAAATGGCTATCTTGAAGAGAGTATCTATATGTCTTAACCAGAAGTGTTTACATAGCAGGGTTAAGAGCAAAAGATTTTCAAACTTAATCGATCCATTTATGGATTGAAACAAGCTTCTAGATCTTGGAATATGAGATTTGACACTTGGCTTTGAACAAAATGTTAACAAACTCTGTGTATACAAGAAAATCGTTAACAAAACTGTCGCTTTTCTAGTGTTGTATGTTGATGATATTCTACTCATTGGGAATGAGGTAGAATATCTAGTTGATGTTAAGAGATGATTAGCTTTGCAATTCCAAATGAAAGATTTTGGAGAAGCACAGTATGTTCTTGGAATCTAAATAGTTCGAAATCGCAAGAACAGAACATTAGCATTATCTCAAGCATCTTATATAGACAAGATGTTGTCTAGGTATAAAATGCAAAATTTCAAGAAAGGATTTTTACCTTTTAGACATGGAATTCACTTGTCTAAGGAACAGAGTCCTAAAACACCTAGATAGCTTGAGAAGATGAATCGAATTCCATATGCATCAGTAGTAGAGAGCTTAATGTATGCAATGTTGTGTACTCGTCCCGATATATATTATGCCATAGGAATAGTCAACAGATTTTAGTCCAATTCTGGATATGATCATTGGACTGTTATTAAAAACATTCTCAAGCTTCAAAGAATGAGAGATTATATGCTCGTGTATGGTACTAAGGATCTGATCCTTACTGGATACATTAATTCTGACTTTCAAACTGATATTGATTCAAGGAAATCAACTACGAGGTCAATATTCACTCTAAATGGAGGAGTAGTTGTGTGAAGAAGCATCAAACAAAGTTGTATTGCTGACTCCACCATGGAAGCTGAGTATGTAGCTACAAGTGAAGCAGCAAAAGAAGCAGTATGGCTAAAAAATTTTCTGACAAATCTGGAAGTAGTTCCAAATATGCACCCGCCTGTCACTCTCTGTTGTAACAACAGTGGAGCAGTTGTAAATTCAAAGGAACCACGAAGCCATAAAAGAGGAAAGCATATCGAATGAAAGTACCATTTCATCAGGGAGATTGTACATGGAGGAGACATAATCGTCACCCAGATTGCTTCCCAAGATAACTTAGCTGATCTATTTACAAAGGCCCTCTTGGCTAAAGTGTTCGAGGGTCACCTAGTAGAACTAGGTCTACGAGTTTTGTATCACTAGGGCAACTGGGAGAATTTATGGGGTATTGTAATGCCTTATTTATTGTATTTGTACTTTTTATTCTCTCCATATAAACTCAACATTGTATATGTTTTTCCATTGGAGTTCTAATCCAAGTGGGAGTATTGTTGGGTTTTATATCCTAGAACTCGCAGTTTGTAAAATGATAAACATTTTCTATAATCAATATACTTATCATTAATTTTATAAATTGTATGAAAGTCTAAATCCAATAAACTAAGAGCTGTGACTATTACATGAGTGCTTGAACTTTATGTGGAGACATAAGATTGGATCAGGTTCAAGTGAATAGTCAAAATGATCTATAGTACATGAATAAGGTTGAGTACCTTGTTCTGGTAACACTATTAGATGCGGCCTACTCTGTAGTTGTTACAAAGAGTTGTAAAGTACTACATACGATGTGATCCTAATTCGTACATGTTATGACATGAGGAGTGGGGGCATCCTATGTAATGAGATTGCATAAGATCAGACCAAGAAATAAGTCATTCATACTTTATAACGTTGTTTACTGTATAAGACTAACTATTTCACCTAGATGACTTAGGTAACTCGTTCTTAATTCTGAGCTAACTATGAACTCCTGTTTATTTGGGATTATCCTTAGATTTTTATAGGTGAGGGTTGGCTCAACAGCACCGACTCAATAAGCCTCCCATTTCAGGGGTAAGACCTAATAGATAGCTGAGGACATAGGATGCAAGACAGAGTTCACGCCTACCCAATTTAGGGATAGGAGAAAGGTTGTTCTCTCTAGTACTGAATCTAGGCCTTGAACAAGGGGCCTCACCCTCTCACTAGGCTGAGAGAGTTTGGTTTAGCGGTTGGATCACAAACAAGTTGTTCATTAGAGGATCAGTAGGAACTTGAGGAATAAGACGTAATCTCGGAGGTAAAACAGATATTTGACCTAGCCGTTATTAAGAACAACCTGTGAAGAGTCGACTTACCGATTATGGTTAAATCATATGGACATAATATATCTACAGTGAGGGAGTGCAATTATGGGCTTCAGTGGAGTGACCCATTAGTTAACAAATGGGGTTAATTTAGTCTAATGAGTTTAACCAATTAATCTCGGATCGTTGGAGCCTATGATCTGTAGGTCCGCGAGGTCCCCCTATTAGCTCGTTATTGGACTAGCTCTAAAATAGCGTGATAAGTTGATTTGAAATGTTCAAATTAGAATTAAGGGATTAGTAATTATATGTTTAATTTGAGAATTAAATGGAATAGGGGAATTTATATTTAAATATGATTTCAATATATAAAGATGGATGTGTGTAAAAAAATAATTTAATATTTGATATTAAATTAATTAGTTTTATTTGAAAATTAATTTATGAAATTAATTCTATAAAATTAGATATTTCAGTTTTAGAATCAAAATGGTTTTTTTTTTAAAAAAAAAAATCAAGTTTTGATTTTGAGATAAAATTGAAAATTTGGAAAAACAATATACAAATGGAAAAACTAGTTTTTCCATTATCCATCTTCTACTTATTCACACAAAATCCTTCACCATTGCCTTGTGTTAATCCAAGTATGAGCTGCAACTCATACAGTTCTCTTTCTTGCATGATGGTCTGCAATATATAAGAGTTTGAAGTGAATTTCGTGTATGCAATCAAGATAGAATTTTAGAGAAAATTTGTGTTAAAGAAAGTTTTCTTCAACAAGATTGCTGTTGTGAGCAATTCTCCATCATCCCTTGATTCATGCTTGTTTTGAGTCCCACCACTCAATCTAGAGAACCAAGAGAATAGGGGGGAAGATCTTGAGATGGTCTGCAACAAGATTTGGAGAAGATTGCAGGTGGTGATCGAGCTTTAAAGAAGTTCTACAAAGGTATGTCATGAAACCCACTTGTTTTCTGCAAGAGCATACTTTATATTTTGCTAAAATTAATGAGTTAGAGTTCTTAAATAATCCTTATTGCTTCCGCTGTTGCTCTACATTCCTACACTTAGAGGAGGATTTTGGCACCCAAAATTTTTGGTAAACTAGTTCAAAGGTCCCTCTTAAGTTCCATAAAATTTATTTGAAGCTCAATTAGAATTTTCTTGATATTTTGACCCTAAAATGTATAATTTTTTTTATTTTAAAGTGATTTTTTTTTGGCTATTTTGGATAGTTTGAGAAAAATGAACTTAAGGAACTAAATGTGAGTGTTTAGGAGTTCAATTGAGTTCAATTAGTTTAATTAAATCACTAAGGGCTGTTTAGGTTTAATTTGACATCTTGTCAGTATCTAGTAACCTTGGGACTTTGTTTAGGTCAAATTGAGATCGGAAGAGCTTATAAGCTAAGGAACTCATGCCCGTAACTGTCAGTGGTTTATTTTTGAATGTTTTGATATGAAAAGTATATATGTATTATAATGTGCTATGCTTTATGAAATGTGATGGCATGATCTTTTTTACTTGACTGTTATTTCAAAAATGTCTTAATCGTGATCTCTGAACTCTCATTGGTTTTATATGAGCCAAATTTATGAAAATGTAGTTTGGAACCTGATTTTACATTATTTTGATTAGTATGGTTTTATATGAAAATCTTTTGATGGTGGATTTAAGAATGTTGTATGGTTGTAAAAGTGGTTCCAAATTACTGGTTCTTGTACCCAAGAAATGGTTATTTTCTCATGCTACTTGAATGTCTTTTAATAGCACCACTCAGGCGATTAGTGGGCTACCGAGGCCAGATATGGCTAGGCTGTATCGAGAAGTCCAAAGGAACCTGTGCTTGTAGCACCACCAGACTATCAAGGGGCTACCGAGGTCAGATATGGCTAGAGTATACCGTGGAGTTACTTAATCTCATATACTTTGGCAATGATTTACTAAATGATTTAGCCTAATTTATTGATGATTTTGAAAGAGAAAATTTATGCTTATATTAAATTTACCACTCATTGGGCATTAGCTCATGCTTTATAATGTTTATGTTTTCTCCTCCCCCCCCCCCCCCCCAAGTAGCGATAAAGTTTCAGATCTAAGCCGAGTTGTCTACAGGCACACGACGACGGTCTCCTACTATATCGTAGGGCTACATGTTTTGAAGTCCAGTTGTATATAGATTTCATAACATAAACTATATGTATTTGATTTTTGGGGGTGTGGGACAAGAGTAGTGTATGGTTGTATAGATAAAAAGGAGTTTTGTAGTACTTAAACTTTGTTGATGTTTTGCATATAACAAGCGATGGAAAGCTATGAAATATGTTTGTGAATGTCATGATATGAAGTATGTCGAATGAAAATTAAATGTTTTAAATGATCATTGTGTAACAGTTCAGGTACACGTTGAGTTGGTTAGTTGGATACTAAATGTCATCAAGAGAAGTGATGTTTAGCATCTTTACACCTCTTTCTAGATTTGGTGGGTAATCTGAAAGGGGGTGTGATAGCTTGGTATCAAAGTATGATTTTGGAAGATATGAGGGTTATGTGTTAGAGAGTTAGCATGTATTAAGCTTGCATGTAGCTGGATATCCATGATTTTTACTGAATATAGTGTCACAAATTGTAATCTAGGGATTATGACTCGTCGTGGCAGGAAAGAGAAACAGGCAGTTGACAGGACTGGTAAAGCTCTTGATGGTGTAAAGGAACTGAGGAATTAGAATATAAAACTAATCAACCCTACCTAGAGATGAATTTTAGGGAACAAATGATAGCTAGACTGGCTCAGGGTCGTGCAAGATAACTTTAAGAAGATCTTTCAGATAGAACGATTGAAGGCCTTGTGTGCCATAATATTTTTAGGCACAATTGGTCCCACGGATGCTGAGAAATGGATGGAAATGGTTGAAAAGTGCTTTGGAGTAATGAGATACCCAGATGAAAAAAAGGTGGGACTTGCCACTTTCGTACTACAAGGGTTAGAAGATGACTGGTGGCATATGACTCAGTTACGCCATGGAGATAGAGTGATCAGTTGGGAGAAATTCAAAAGATTCTACTATGATAAGTTCTATCCAAGGTCATTCCGTAATATAAAATGGAATTATTTTTAAAGATAGTACAGGGAACGATATCGGTGGTAGAATATGAGAAAAAAAATATACAGAACTATCCAAGTATGCTATTTCAGTAATTGAGGATGAGAGGGACAGATGCAACAGATTTCAAGATGGCTTGAGGGAGATATTTGTACTCCATTTACTGTAAGTGCAATGAGAATTGAGAAACTACAATGAGAATTGAGAAAAGTATATTTGATTATTCTCAGTTTGTTGAAACTACAATGAGAATTGAGAAAAGTATATTTGAGAAGAAGATAGAGAGAGAAATTGCAAGGAATGCTCGTGCAACTACCTCCTCGAGCTAACAACATGACAAATCCAGTAGGAGGTTTACTCTTTGAATTTCGAACAATGGAAGCTTTAAACCAAGGTATAGTGGTTCTTTTAGTTTTAGATCAGGCAAAGGAGGAGATTTTAGTCTTTTAGCAATTCAAGACGATGATCAAAGTCCACAACGGGTTCACAAGTTAGAACATCCAGTGGTGCTTCTATAGAAGTTTAGGGGATACTTGTTTGTGCAGAATTTGGCAGGGGTCACTAGGGTCATGCTTTGGGAAGAATGATATATGTTTCAACTGTGGACAACCTAAACACTTCTGCAGAAATTATCCTAAGTTACTGTAAGAGGACAATAATACTCAAAGTTACCACTTCTCAGACAGTTGATTAGCCATCTGTGCCAACAACTTCCAAAGGTGAGGGTTTGAATGGTACTAAACAAAAGGCACCAGTGGGTCGTCCCCATGCTCAGGGGAAGATTTTTATGATGACTCAACAGGAAGTTGATGAAACTTTTGATGTTGTAACCGATACGTTATTTGTTTTTGATAAATATGCTCATGTCTTGATTGATCTTGGTGATACGTATTCTTTTGTGTCACGTGTTTTTGTTATGGGTGTTAATAAAAAGTTAGAATATTTTCCAGAAGAGTTATTAATTAGTATGTCATTGGGTGAAACATTTGTGGCTAAAGATGTATAAGACAATATTCAATACGTGTTGATGGAAGTGAATTACCTACTTAACTAATATCCCTAGATATCTAGGAATTTGATGTAACCTAGGGATGGGCTTCTTGTCAGAACATCATGCCTCTTTAGATTTCATTGAAAAGAGGTAGTATTTAGAAAGCCTGAAAAATCTCGCTGTTTTAGTAAACTTGTTAATTATCCCCTAGATGCCATCATGACCATTCTAAGTGTAAAGAAGTCTAAACAGAAAATCCATGGTAACATGCTCCCACTTCCATTCTAGCACTGGGAATGGATTTAGGAGCCCAACTATTTTCTGTCGGATAGGTTTAATCTGTTGGCAATCATGTACTTCAATACATATTCAGCTATATCACGTTTTGTCCCAGGCTACTAGTAAAATTGTTTCAAAGTCCGATACATTTTAGTGCTACTCGAATGCATCGTATAGGCTGATCGGTGGGCTTCCTCCAAAATTTCATGCTTTAAGTCCGTATTAGGAACACATACACGGTTATACTATAACTCTATATGGCCTTGCTCCACTGTTACTCTTATCTGCTTCAAACTTTCATCGACTTTCTGTTCCTCAATAATCTTGTCAATTAGGGTAGGCCTTATCTGAAATTGTGTAATTAAACCTCCCTGATTATCTGCTGCTAACACTACATTACAACTCTTTAATTCACATAAGAGAGATGAGTTGATAACATTCAGATGAACTTTCGAGACGACGATCAAAGTCCACAGTGGGTTCACAAGTTGATAAACATTCAGATAATCAAAGCATCAGCTACCACATTAGCTTTGCCTGGATAATAATCAATAGTACAATCATAATCTTTGATCAATTCTAACCACCTTCTTTGCCTCCTATCTTTCTAATAAAAAACATACTTCAAAATTTTGTGATATTTAAGTATATAACACTTTTGTCCATATAAATAATGTTGCAAATCTTTAACGCCAACTTTACCGCTGCTAGCTCCAGATCATGTGTTGGGTAGTCACACTCATGCTTTTCCAGCTATCTGGAAGCATAGGCTATCACTTTACCTTTTTGCATGAGAACACACACCAAACCCTGGCTGGAAGCATCACAATAAACTTCGTACTCAACACAAAATGTTGAAAGTGTTAGAATAGTGTGAAACTAATCTCCTCTTTAATTTTTGACAATTGCATTCACAATCTTCTATCCACACAAATTTAGAATTCTTCTTGGCCAGAGTTGTTAATGGAAGTGCCAACTTCGAGAACCCCTCTACAAATTGACAGTAATAACCAGTTAAAACATGAAAACCACGCACCTCAGTCATTGTTGTGGGCTGCCCTCACTTAAGTCCTACTTCTATTTTCTATGGAAGCCCTTAAACACCTTTAGCTACAATCACATGTCCAAGGAACATCACCTGCTCGAGCCAAAACTCGCATTTGTTGAACTTTGCATACAATTTCTTATCTTGTAATGTCTGTAACACTGTTCCGAGATGCTCAACATGTTCCTCCTTACTCTTAGAGTATATCAGAATATCGTCAATAAACACGATTACAAACTGGTCTAGGAAAGGATTAAATATCCTAATCATCATATCCATGAATGCTGCAGATGCATTAGTCAACCCAAACAGCATTACCAAGAATTCATGATGCCCATACCTTGTCCTAAATGTTGTCTTTGGAATGTCTGACTCCTTAATTTTCAACTGATGGTACCCCGATCGCAAATCAATCTTGGAAAACACTGAGACATCCTTTAACTGATGAAATAAGTCATTAGTAGATAGCAAAGAATACTTATTACGTATTGTTACCTTATTTGACTGTGGTAATTAATACATAATCTTAATGTATCATCCTTCTTTTTCATAAGCAATACTTATGCACTCCATAGAGAAACATTGGGTCTAATATAACCTTTATCCACCAGTTCTTGCAGCTGAGTTTTCAACTCTTTTCGTTATATCGATGCCATTCTATACGATGCTTGAGAGATCGGAGTTGTTCTAGGTACTAAATCAATGGAAAACTCTATCTCTTTATCAGGTGGTAGTCCTGACAGATCATCTAGAAAAACATTTGGGAATTCTTGCACCACTGGTATATCCTCTAATCTCAACTTCTGCCACCTATTTGTCTATCACATGAGCTAGATAAGCAGTGCAACCATTTCTTAGCATCTAACCTACTTTTAACACAGAGATCACACGTGCAGGTAGAATTTTCCTGTCACCTTTAAAATTCACTTCAACTTTTCTAGGCTGTCTAAATACTACCTCTTTTCGATGACAATCTAAAGATGCATGATGTTCTGACAAGAAATCCATCCCTAGGATTACATCAAATTCCTTGATATCTGGGGGTATTAGATCAACAGATAATTCATTTTCATCAACACATAAAGTACACTCTCTATATACATCTTTAGCCACAAATGTTTCACTCAATGGGGTACTAATTAATAACTCTGCTGGCAAACATTCTAACTTTTTATTAACATCCATAACAAACAAACATGATACAAAAGAATGCGTAGCACCAGGATCAATCAATACATGAGCAAGTTTGTAAAAAAAAATAACGTATCAGTCACAACATCAAGTGTTTCATCACCTTCCTATTGAGTCATCGCAAAAATCTTTCCATGAGCATGGGGACGACCCACTGGTGTCTTCTGCTTAGCATCACTCAAACCCTCACCTTTAGAAGCTATTGGCACATATGGCTGATCAACTGTCTGAGATGTGGTTCTTTGAGTATTATTACTCTCTTGCAGTAACTTAGGACAATTTCTATGAAAGTGTCCAAGTTGTCTGTTGGGATGTATATCCTAAAGCCTCATAGTTATATGTTAGTTGAATCAATAGTTGATTAGTTTTATGTAACTTATGCAATAATCCATTAAACTAAGATTATCTGATGTAACTTAAACATGTATGTGGAGACATACAGGTGGATCATGTTTAAGTGATAACCTAAATGGTTAGTAATATACAGATAAGATTGGGTACCTTATCCTAGTAATACTACTGATATGACCCATTTTGTAAATGTTACAATTGTTGTAAACTATTACAAATGACATGATCCTGATGATTCATGTGGAGACATGTGAGGAGGGATACCCTATACAAAGTATTTGTATAAGATCGAACTACGAATTGTTGGGTTTCCCTTCATAACACAGTTACTAGAAGAGACTCACTTTTCACCAAGAAGGCCATAGGTGACTTGACCTTAATCCCGAGTGAGTTGTGAAATCCTGTATATGAGGTCGGTCCTTTGATTTGCATAGGTGAGGGTGGCTAGTTTAATTGACTCAATATTCCTACCATTTTGGTGATTCGTCTGATTGGAAGAGGGAAATAACTACACAAGAAGAAATTCACTCCTTCCTTAATCTTAGGGTAAGAAGATAAATTGCTCCCTTAAGGGCTAATTCTGGAGCTTGAATAATGAGGCGCCTCACCCTCTTCTGGCCCGAGAGGGGTTCGGTCGGACTATGACTATTATTTATTAAAGGGATCAGTAGTACTTAAGGAGGTAGATATAACTACAGGGGTAAAACGGTAATTTGACCCAGTTGTACTTATGAGCAATTTGTGAAAGATCAACAGATTGTTGATTGGTTATATACAATGGACACAGAAATATATCTGTAGTGCGAAGAGTGCAGCTATTGGTCTTTAGTGGAATGATCGACAACTAATTAAGGTTGATTAAGTTACTTAAAGAGTTTAATTACTTAATCAAGTATCATTAGAGCTTCAATCTATAGATCCATAAGGTCCTCTTGTTAGCTCGATAAGGACTAATGAGAATCAAATTAATTTTGGTTTAATTTGAATTGTCCCAATTAATTAAAGGAATTAATTGTATAAGATACAATTAAATAATGTATATAGATACATTATAATATATAATGTATGTTGATACATTATATAATTTTATAAGAGAAATAAATATTTGAATATGATTTAATTATTAATTATATGAATATGATTCATATAAAAACTATATGTTAAAATTTAATGTGAATATGATTCATATTAAATTTATATATTTTTATTAGATAAATAAATATTTGAATATGATTCAAATATTAATTTTATGAATATGATTCATTTAAAAACTATATGTTAAAATTTAATGTGAATATGATTCATATTAAATTTATATAGTCTGATGAAAGGGGTTGTTATTTGAATGTGATTCAAATATTAAATTATATGAATGTGATTTATAAATATATATATAGGTTAAATTATACGTGATATCATAAATTATGCTAGAGTTAGAAAACACGCATCGGAAGTAAAATGGATTATTAAGCATTCTAATTCATTAATATTGGCTTTAAATTAAGCATGCTCATAAACTAATAAGAAGGTTTCATGACACACCTCTATAGAGCCAGTTGAATCTCGATTCGAGCTGCAAATCTCCTCCAAATCTACTTGTGAACCACCTCAAAGCCTTCCTTACTATCCTTTTATGCCTTAGATTAAGTTGTGAGACTCAAAATAAGCTTGAATTAAAGAAATTTGGAGATGAGGCCACTATATCACCATGGAAGAAGACTTTCTTCAACCTCAAGTTTTTTTAGTAAAAACTATCAGAAATGCATGCTCGAGTCTCACTTCAATCTTCTCTATTTGTTGCATGAATTGCACCTCATGCTTGAAAGATTGACTCGAGAAAATGGTGGAGAATGTGTGAGCAATTTGGTTTGAAAGTAGAGAAATCCCATTTTTGGGATTTTTCCATTTTCCATCTTTTCATTTTGATTTTCTAAATTAATTTCCAAATCAATTTTATTTTCAAAATTGAAATCTTTATTAATTTTATAAAATTAATTCATTAATTAATTTTCTAATAAAATTAATAATAAATAATTTAATTAATTATAGTTAATTCAATATCAAATATTAAATTAATTTAACACTAATTCCACCATCATGAATCTCTATTCATGAATTTAATATTTAATATTAATTGATTCTTCAATTTCGTTTAATTTCAAAAGTAAACGTGTAATTATATCGCATATAATCACTAATTTCCTTAATTCTAATTTGAACGTTTCAAATTAGCTTATCACACTATTCTAACGCTAATCCATTTATGAACTAGTAGAGGGACCTTGCGGACCTATAGATTATGGGCTCCAACGATCCGAGATTAATTGGCTAAACTTTTTATACCGAATTAACTTCCATTCTTTAAATAGTAGGTCACTCCATTAAAGCCCAGAGTTGCACTCCCCTCACTATAGATATATTATTTCCACTCAATATAATCATGATTAGTAAGTTAACCCTTCACAGGTTGTCCGTAATAACGGTCGGGTCAAATGATTGTTTTACCCTCGTGATTAACTATTGTTCCTTAAGTCTCATTGATCCTCTAATGAACAATTGGTTTGTGATCCAATCTACAAACCGAGTCCCTCTCGGGCCAATGAGAGGGTGGGGCCACTTGTTCAAGACTCGGAGTTAGAACTTAAGGGAACAACCTCTCTACTATCCCTGAAAGTAGGTAGGAGTGAATTCCATCTTACACCCTATGTCTCCAACTATCTACTCAATCTTACCCCTGAAATGGAGTTTTATTGAGTCAACACTGTTGTCACACCCCGTACCAGATTACCCTCCTAACCTGGATGGAATGGTGACTGCAACAGTTACCAACCCTTTTGCTGGCACTTACTGCCTATCTTAACTATTAAACCTTGCTCAAACCCTGAATACATACATAATAACTCAGAAAACACATTTACATTATAGGGTTTCGCAGCATTGTTTATAAGATAATACAACCTAGTGAGCCCTATCAAGAATACTAGTCACTAGATAGACACATGTGTACTAGCTAACATAGGTCTTCAACTACACTTCCCTCAACTTGCTTCTTTGAGTGGCAGAGCAACAGTAGAATAGTCTTTTGGGAACTGACCGCTACCTGAAACAAAACATTTGAAAACATGAGCTAGAAACCCAGTGAGTGACTTAATAAAACATAAATCTCACGCTTAAACTGAAAGCTCAAAAACATAATACTGGAACTAAAATATACCAAGAAAACATGTACATAAAACCTTTACAACCATTGTATCTGAAACCTGAATCTTAGTTGAGACCCCTACTTCGATCTCTTCATACTGAGCTATGGCTAGGAGGGACCCCTATGTCGATCTCTTTAAAAAAATATATCGATGGCCATCTCAAGCAACTTCCTCTAAACATTAGCATTAATAACTACTCTTAAACATCATTAAACATCATTATTCCTTAGTTGAGAACGAGTATACCTTGCTCTAGCTCCCAACGTCTGTTATCGGCCATGAGACCCATGCTTCGGCCTCTCTTTGCTAGTTTATGGCCTAGGAGACCCATACTTCAGCCTCTCTTTCAAAACTATCCACGTGTACGTGGAAGTTTCTATGTACCGTCAACACTTTAGGTACATTTATTCAGATACCTTTCTTACCTTCAGTACTCCTCTTCATTGTGTTTAGGAATATCAACGCATTTACTTCAGCAATCTTAGGTATATAAACATAGCACATCAAGCTTAGTTTTAACCCTAACACTTGCTTTATACTTTATAAAATAAGTTGGCTTAAATCATATTGAACTGGCTTGTAAAAACTATTAGCATGCGTTAGATATGGAAAACATACTTGGAAAACTCATACATTAGTAACATCATGCGTTGATAAACATTCATAAGCATTAGCAATTCCAAACTATCCTTCTAGCCTAGGAGAAGATATGATTGCCTTTATCCTTAGTTGAGAGTGAACTACTAGATCTAACCCTAGACGTCAACCTTAGTCGGGGAGAACCCTTTTGCTCAATCTCTCGACGTCGTATTACCTACGTGCACTTAGTTATAATTGAGTACCGTCATACCTTGGGTACTTCTACTCAGATACCTTCTCCAATGTTCTTCAGTATTGAGCTGCTAAGATACCTTCTCAAATGTCCTTCGGTATCAAGTTGGTCTGGTACCTTCTCAAATATCCTTCGGTACCAAGTTGGTCAGATACCTTCTCAAATGTCCTTCGGTATCTAGTTGGGTGGATACCTTCTCAAATGTCCTTCGGTATCGCATTTTAAGTAAAACTAGTTATAGAAATTTAGTTGAACACTAAGGCTTAGTGCTCGAACCATCATACAAGTTCATCCATCATACTAGTTCATCATAAAAATGGAGTTACTTAAACATGCTAAAAGTATTTGGACAAGATAACATTTAAATCATGTCAATTCCATGGAAAACATGCTTTACTTAGCATGAGAAATAGTTTCACAAATACATTGCTTGGCACTTCATTTAAACACTTAACATGAGGAATATCTTCAAAGAAATCATAGTTTCTAACACTTAGCATGAGAAATAACTTCAAGGAAATCAAGGTTTCTAAATCATTAAAACCTCAATTCATCACATAGTCAGTCACAGCTCGTTGGCCTCTTAACGGGTTATACGCCTCTCCTAGCTCTTCTTGGCCTGAAAGGATATAATTCTAGATTAAACTGCCTAGAATTCCTAGCAACATACCTCAAATAGAACTTTCATCATCAAAGACAGCTTTACCAGTGAGATACTCATCATGAGTGAATTCTTCTCATGAGCGAGATCCTCCGCATGAGCGAGATCCTTTCATCCTAGCGATACTCACCTTTCCAGCGAGATTCAGCCCAATTTCTAGCAATATTTCCTTCTAGAGCGAGATTCTCATCACAAAATTAATGAGATTTCCTTCATTAGCGACATCCTCATCACAAAATCTCGCTATAATCTCCACGGTGAGCTGTTTGCTTGTTCTTCCATGGCAGCTGTCTGCTTATGCACAGATTCTTTGTTACAAATTTAACAATTCATAACTCAAAATCCAGACCTCTTTTGAAGAAACTTCCTTCTACAAACATGTTTAGCTTTCCTACCTTAAAATGTCAACTAAAACTTCCTTATAGTTTGGCCTAGAGATTCCAATATTCACCTCGGGACCTGATTAACCTGAGATTCTATCTCTTCTTTAATTTCATCACCTTATGTTCTTCTTCTCTTGCCACCTTTCTTTAGCAAGACAACCTTGAAAACTAGATTCTCCTAGCTTTCAAATGATACCGATTTCACTAAATTTGCTCATGTAGATTGCCGAAACCAAGCTTTCGAAGTTCCTCTTCCTTTTAATCTTCCTCATCACAAAATCTCGCTATAATCTCCACGGTGAGCTGTTTGCTTGTTCTTCCATGGCAGCTGACTGCTTATGCACAGATTCCCTGTTACAAATTTAACAATTCATAACTCAAAATCCAGACCTCTTTTGAAGAAACTTCCTTCTACAAACATGTTTAGCTTTCTTACCTTAAAATGTCAACTAAAACTTCCTTATAGTTTGGCCTAGAGATTCCAATATTCACCTCAAGACCTGATTAACCTGAGATTCTATCTCTTCTTTAATTTCATCACCTTCTGTTCTTCTTCTCTTGCCACCTTTTTTTAGCAAGACAACCTTGAAAACTAGATTCTCCCAGCTTTCAAATGATACCGATATAACTAAATTTGCTCATGTAGATTGCCGAAACTAAGCTTTCGAAGTTCCTCTTCCTTTTAATCTTCCTGTCGCCTCCCGAATTCAAGGATTAACCGCCACGTGCCAAACCAATAAGTGAGTTTCCTTATTTAATGTGTTTTTCTTTTCCTTTCTCCACAACCTCTATAAATAACAAGAATTTTCACTTATTAAATATTTAATATATCATTCCTTTGGCTAAACATACTTGTTTAGGAACTTAGAATTCGGGGTTTACACTTAGCTACACAAGAGCTTATTTCTTCTTGCTTCCATCCTCTAACCCTCCTAAAACATGGCTTCATTTAACTCATTAGGAGACATCTCATTCCTTACTCTTACTTAAAGTAATTATGGTTCGGGTTTTATAGCTGTTGAGCCAACCCTCACCTATGCAAATCTAAGGATAATCCCGAATAAACAGGAGTTCATAGTTAGCTCAAGATTAAGGTCAAGTTACCTAGGTCATCGCTTTGAAATAATCAGTCTTAAATAGTAAACAATGTTATAAAGTAAGAGTGACTTATTTCGTGATCCGATCTTGTACAAACTCATTGCACAGGACAACCTCACTCCTCATGTCAAGACATGTACGAATTAGGATCACATCGTCTGTAGCACTTTACAACTCCTTATAACAACTATAGAGTGAGCCGCATCCGAGTGTTACCAGAATAAGGCACCCAACCTTATTCATATACTATAGACCATTTTAACTATTTGCTTGAACCTTGTCCACTTTTATGTCTCCACATATAGTTCAAATACTCATGTAATGGTTGTGGATCTTTTAGTTTATTGGATTTATTTCTAAAACGAAATAAGTAATACATATATTCAATAATAACTTATTGAATTTTCATAATAAGTTTTATTGTTACATACACACACGCACACACACGCACACGCACACGCACACACGCATGCACACACACACGCACGCACACACGCACACACACACGCATGCATACATACACACAAATTGGGGAGGGAGTTATGACTCCCTCAGCCCTCAAATCTTTCCTTCTCACGTAAAATTGAAAAAAGTGGAGAAATTGTTTTCTCCTTCCTCCCTCTCTTGCTCTTTGGGTTCTATAGAAAATGTTTTCTCAGAAAAAAAAATATATATATATTTCAACCCTCTCCTTCCCTCTTTCCAAAATTAAGTGCAACCAAACAACTCTGCTTGATTCTCATTCCTGAGAATAATGAGGAAGACCTCGTGATGGTGTCCTCTTCATCTCGTACGTTGTGTTTGTGGTTACGGGTTTAGGAGATCGAGAGGAGCAATTTATGTTCGTGTTGTGAAGAGGAAATAAGAAGATATAGATCTTCAAATGTGAGTTATCTCTTAATCCTTTCCTCTCTAATTGCACAATAGAAGCATGCTTAGATTTATGTTTATCATTGTTTCGATCACTCTGAATTTTGGGATGTTCTGTAAAACGAAAAATAGAGACTAATGCATTTATATGCTTCCGCTTCAGAGAATTTCAATCCCTTTAATTGGTATCAGAGCCATTTTAAACCTCTAAATTTTATTTTCAAAGTTATTGGTGGGTGTCTGATATGCATTGTGAATGTATGTTCTGGGTTTTGCTCATTGGACATTTCTAAATTGGTCTAAAATGTACTATTTTAAAGGTGTTTAAAGTAATAATTGCTCGATGTTTTGGGCATTTATATTCTTGTAATAGAGTCGGTAATTGTGCATGTGGTTCGTGATGTGGTTTCGGCTTCGATTTGGAGAATTTTAGAGCAAGAACGGAGCATATTGGATGAACAAGCTAATGGAACATAAAAAAATGTATGTATAGCGAAAGCGATGAAATCGATAACATTCTAATTGCAATAGAAACAAGAATAATCATGCAAAAGGGATATAAAATACAACCTTTGAAGACTCCATCGGAAACTTTCTCTCTCGTGCATGAATGACACCATCAACGGTAAATTCCGCTATTCTCCGGTTGAAGAACACGGTTGTGGGACCATTTTGTTAATGAAAAAAAAAGGAATTTCACTATAAAAAGAAGGAGAGCAAAGAGAAATGTGGTGGAAGATTATAGGTCAAAAGTTGAAAAAGCATTAGTCTTGTAAATTTCAAAAACAAAGCCTTTTGTAGAGAAAACACATGCAAAATCCCATTTTGCATGTCTTCCACCTCAACTCCACTAGCATGTAATCCCTAGGTATCAAGCTTGGGAAATGCTACTTCAAAATCCACTTAGTTAGTGGGAAAATCCAACAATTCGATTTTTCCACTAACTAATTTTTATTAAAAAAACGAAATATAATTTTCAAATTTTGGAAATTAATTAATCAAAACAATTTCAATTAAATAAAATAAACAAATTTAATATCATATATTAAATTGTTTAAGACACCTAGCTTTGATTAATCACATTAATCAAGTTTAAAAAATACTTTCATACTAATGATCAAGTATACTCTCAAAAATAATTAATTAATACATTAATTATTTAATTGTAAATTATATCTCATATAAAATACAATTTTCCCTTAAGATCGAATTTGAATGTTTAAAATTCTCACTTCACCTAGTTCTTAAATTTTGTCCGTATTGAGCTAGCAAGGAGACCCAATAGACCTACAGATCATGGACTCCAATGATCCAGGACTAATCGGTCAAACTCTTTAACCTAGTTAATCAACATTTGTTAATTAACAGGTCTGTCCATTATAGCCTGTAGTTGCACTCCCTGGGATCAACCCTTAAGGGAACAACCTTTCTACTATCTCTAAAATGGGTAGAAGTGAATTCCATCTTGAAAATTCTATATCCCCGGCCATCTACACGGTCTTATCCCTAAAATGAGAGGCATATTGAGCAGCGATGTTGCGTTTACCCTCATCTATGTAGATCAAGGGACAATCGCAAATAAACAAGAGTTCATAGACAACTTAGGATTCAGATCAAGTTATCTAGGTCATTAAGAATTGAAATTAATCAGTGTTAACAGTAAACAGTGTTAATACGTAACAATGATTATTTCATGGTCTGTCTTACACAATCTCATCGTGTAGAACACCCTCACTCACATGTCTCTACATGAACGAACTGATCACATCGTTTTGACACTTTACAACATTTGTAACAATCATAAAGCGGGTCATATTCAATAGTATCTCCAGAAATAGGTATCCAACCTAATCTAAGTACTATAGACAGTTTAGGCTATTTTACTCGAACTTGATCAAGTTTATGTCTCCAAATAAAGTCCAAGTATTCATGACAGTAGCCAAGGGTTCGTAGTTTATTGGATTTAGAGTTATTAAACAATAAACAAGACTTGTCTGAATAAACTTCATATATGTTTACTGTTTACAAAACTATGAGTTTTAGGACATATAACCTATATTTGTTATATCACATATAAGATATAACCTATAGTTTTTATATTGTATCAAATACAGTACAACCTATAGTTTGTATTTTCTCTCAACATTACATGACATTTAATATAAATTATATTTATATTTCTCTACATTACATGACATTTAATATAAATCATATTTATATTAAATTCAATTATATGAATTTCATCAATATAATTAATATTCGAATCATATTCAAATATTTAATTCCTCTCAACTATTTATGATATTTAACATAAATCATATTTAGGTTAAATTTAATTATATGGATCTCATTCATATAATTAGTATTTGAATCATATTCAAAATCCTTTCAAAATTATAATGTATCTAATACATTATATTGATTATATCACATATAATTAATTTAGATAATTATATCATATATAATTAATTTTTCTTAAATAATTTGAATAATTTAAATTAATCCAAAATTAATTCTCAAATAAATCCCTATTAAGCTATAGAGGGGACCTTATGAATCTGTAGATTGAAGCTCCAATGGTACTTGCATAATTAATTAAACTCTTTAACTAAATTACCCAGCTTTCATTAACTATCGGTCATTCCACTAAAGATCAATAGTTGCACTCTTCACACTAAAGATATATTTCTGTGTCCATTGGATATAACTAATCAACAGTGCAATGACCCTTCACAAATTACTCGTAATAGGCCAAGATTACAGTTATACCCTTATAGTTACACCTAACAACTTAAGTGATTTCTCTAATGAATAATAAGTCATAGTCCAACTATGGCCACGTTGTTCAATCTTCAAAATCAGCCCTTAAGAGAGCAATTTATCTGCTTACACTGACATTAGGGAATGAATGGATTCCATCTTATGTAGCTGTGTTCCCAACTCCCCTATCAGACATATCCCCAAAATGGTAAGCTTATTGAGTTGGCAATCTGATCACTCTCACCCATACAAATCAAAAGACCACCTTCATGAGCAAGAGTTCATAACTCACTCAAGATTCAGGCCATGTCACCTATGGTGATCCTGGTGAAATATAAGTCTTTACTATTAACGGTGTTATATAATAAGACTAAGTATTTCGTGGTCTGGTCTTCTACAAACTCTTTGTATAGGATACCCCCGCTCACATGTCTCCACATGAATGATCATGATCAAATCATTCGTAGCACTTTACAACACTTGTAGCATCAACAAAGCGGGTCGTATTCATAGTGTCATTAGGATAACGTATTCAGCCTTATTCATCTACTACATACCGTTTAGATTATTATTTAAACAAGATCCATCCGTATATCTCTACATACTTGTTTACATTACATTAAATAACTTAGGATTTTAGTTTATTGGATTGATTGTATGCTCATAAAATAATAATTATTTTATTAATAACAATTTGATTATACAATGTACAAACTACGAAAAT
Source organism: Benincasa hispida (assembly GCF_027475165.1). Classification (NCBI taxonomy): domain Eukaryota; kingdom Viridiplantae; phylum Streptophyta; class Magnoliopsida; order Cucurbitales; family Cucurbitaceae; genus Benincasa; species Benincasa hispida. The sequence goes on along the minus strand of NC_143481.1, from coordinate 28,755,073 downwards.
ATAAAAGATTTAGGACACTAATCCCAACAATTTGTTAATTATGAATGAAGTAGAATTAGTATGAAAGTGTGATTGTTTAACCAATCTTAAATAGTTGATTTGAAGTGTTCTTGTATATTAAAAATCTACATTCAAATGTTTAGGTTATAATTTGTCTCATACATCTTATGTTTACAAAGTAGTTGTTTACTGTTTAATGCAATTGCTTTAGGTGGAATGGTAATGTACCACTCTACAATGAAGATGAAATCCCTAAGGGAAAATTTTTCTAAGACACATCAAATATTGTGGGGATGTAAATCTTACATGAGACTTTGTTGACATTTAATATACAATTGGTTAGTTAAATCTGTAAAGTCGATGGTATGATCATTGAGTTTTGAAAATTAAAACCTATGAGTTATGAGATATTAATGCATATAGTTTAAGATTTGATCTTTTATGGGATGCACTATTTGGCCGGCATCGAATTTACTGCTGCCCATAAACCCGCGCCTACCCAACTAATATTTATAAATCATCGAACGAACTACTTATACTAACTGGTAGTACAAGCGGCAAGTTCGGGGTCGAACCTCAAGGAAGCACAGAAGATTAGTTCATCAAAGCTCGTTTTCAGTTAAAGGGATAAATGGGAAATTTGGTGTGGATGGATAATTAAAATTGCATAAAATAAAGTGCAAGAAAATAAAAGATAGAAACACAATTAATTGAGATATTTAAAGAATGGAACATGAGATGTTTTATTTGCATAAAATAAAGTGCAAGAAAATAAAAGATAGAAACACAATTAATCGAGTAGGGTTCTGTAGTTTGTAAACACATGTATGAACAAACACTTGTGATGTAATAATATGAGATATTTTCTTCTTTATTGTCTATGAAACATGAGATGTTTTATTTGCATTTACCATAAACCAATAAACTAAGATCCCTGGTTGTCGTTGTAACTTAAGCATGTATATGGAGACATACAAGTAGATCATGCCTTAAGCGATAACCAAAATGGTCTGTACTATATGGATATAGGAGGTAAACCTTATCCTGGTGACACTACGGATGCGGCCCGCTTTGTAGATAGTTACAAGTGTTGTGACATGCTACAGATGGTCTGATCCTAATCATTCATGTGAAGACATGTGAGCAGGGGTGTCCTATACAAAAGAGTTTGTATAAGACCAAACCACAAAGTGTATAGTCTCGTTATATAACGTTGTTCATGATAGAGACTTCACTTTACTAGAATGACCATAGGTAACATGACCTCAATCCTGAGTGAGTCGGGAACTTCTGCCTTTGAGGGCGGTCCTTTCATTTGCATGGGTGTGAGTGGCCAGATTGTCGACTCAAACCTACCACTTTGGAGATTCGTCTAATTGGGGAGCTGGGAACTCAGCTACCAAAATGGAATTCATTCCTTCCCTAGACAATCGTGGAGTGTTTCTATACGATAGACACTAAGCTGGCCAACTAGCTAAACGATCGTCTAGCTTTCACTAAACGATTGCATAGCTTTTGTTAAACGATTGGGCATCATCTATATGATAGACATTGTCATCTCCCACTTGCTCAATTGTTTACACGATTGTTCTTCCTTCGGTCTCTGCCTCTAACCAAGTCCACACAAAGCCCACACTTCTGGATTATCACACCGAGAATACCAAGGTAGCCATTGTGGTGGTGTCATACTTAACTCGACACTATCGAGATCATTCAGTGGCCGTTCGTTGAGTTGGTGGTGTTCGTGTAGTGGTTGTTGTGTTCGTGATCTGGGAGACTGCGATGTTCGAGTTCTTTATTGATCGTGTTGTGTTATGGTCGTGGTGCATGTGCGTTCGAGTGTTGCAGTCTTGCAAGTCGTTCTAGCATTCGTGATCAAGGGTGTTAAAGATGAGTCTTCAAAATGTATGTTAATTCTATCCTTTGATCATTTAGTGGAGCATGTTGTAATTTCGATTTATGCATAGCCTGTTGTTTCCATTTATGTACTGTAATTGTTAATGTTCATATACGATTGAAATTTGGAACGACCCTTCTGCTACTCATGGAAATCCTCATGTCTGATTTTCTTCATCTTCTTGGTCAGAGTTGGTAATAGAAGTGCCAACTTTGAGAATCCCTCTACAAAGGGGCGATAATTATTAGGGTTGATGCCCTAAACTCTCGTAAGGTCCTATAGTTTGTAAACACCTATATGAAAAAATGCTTATGACGTAATAATATGAGATATTTTCTTCTCTGTTATCTATGAAACATGAGATGTTTTATTTGCATTTACCAAAAACCTTATCCTAATGACACTACGGATGCGGCCCACTTTATAGATAGTTACAAGTGTTATGACGTGCTACAGATGGTCTGATCATGATCATTCATGTGGAGACATGTGATCGGATTGTCCTATATAAAGGAGTTTGTATAAGATCGGACCACGAAGTGTTTAGTCTAGTTATATAACACCGTTCATGACAAAGACTTCATTTCACTAGGATGACCATAGGTAACATGACCTTAATCCAAAGTGAGTTGGGAACTTCTGCCTTTGAGAGCAGTCTTTTAGTTTGAATGGGTGCGAGCGGCCAGATTGCGGACTCAAATCTACCACTTTGTTGATTAGTCTGATTGGGGAGCTGGGAACTCAGCTATACAAGATGGAATTCACTCATTCCCTAAAGTAGGGGTAAGTAGATAGATTGCTCCCTTAAGGGCTGATTCTGGAGCTTGAACGATATGATGCCACACACCTTCTCATGGCCTGAGAGGTGTCCACTCATAGTAGGACTTTGATGTATTCTTTATTAGAGGGATCAGTGGTACGTAAGGAGTTAGACGTAACTACAGGGGTAAAACGGTAAATTGACCAACCTGTACTTACGAGCATCTGTGAAGGGTTATCGTATTGTTGACTTGTTATATCTAATGGACACAAAAATATATCTATAGTGAGAAGAGTGCAGCTGTCGGTCTTAGTGGAATGCTCGGCAATTAATGGATGGTGGATCTCATGGCTAAAGAGTTTAGTCAGCTATTCACGTACCGTAGGAGCTTCAAGCTACAAGTCCATAAGGTCCCCTTTGTAGGTTAATAAATTCAAGTTGAGAATCAGTTTGAAGTGTTCAAATTGACAAGAGGTAGTTTGATTATATATGATACGATTAAACTAGTTCAATTATATATGATATAGTTGACATGGTGTATAAGATATATTAATTGGAGGAAAATGATATAAATATGATTTATATCAAGTAAAGAGAAAAAGGACTATGGTTTAAATGTTACATATGATGTGATATTAAAACTATAGATTATAAATATAATATGATAAGTTAGTTATTATATTTATTTATAATTAAAACAATTATGAGATACTTGTGGGTGGTTTCTCCTATAACCGTGCGTGAAAGTGGGAGGTTGTATTCAGTTTTCATAACTGAAGGATAAAATGAAAAAAGTTTTCATTTTGGAAGAGAATTGCTTAATCGCTTAACTAATGTACACAACCAATCGTTTAGCTCACGAGAGACTACACGACAGCCTTCAAGTGTTTGTCTAAACGATTGTGTACACGCGGCTTTGACAAACGATCATGTAAAGTTTTACTAAACGATCACGTGCTTAAGCGTTATTCTCTAAACGATCATGTAAACGATTAAGCTGTTTTTCCTAAACAATCATGTACCTGCTGTTTTTTACTAAACGATCAAGCACAAAGTCTATACGATAGACACTATATTCTCCCACTTGCTGGTCGTTCAGTTCGATCGTTTGTTCCTCCAAGCCTCTACCAAATCCAACAGAGCCCACACCTTCTGGATTCTCACTCCGAGAATACCAAGGTTACTGAGTGGTGGTATCCGAGAGGCTGCTTGTTTATGGAGAAGGTTGTTCGTGATTGACCAGACGATCCACTAGACGATTGGGTTGGTGTTCGTAGTGACAACGAGAGGTGCTAGTCCAAGACTTCACGAAAGTGAGAGATTTGTAGACGAAGCGTTCTTCAAAAGTATGTCTCTCGTTCCTTTTGTATTTATTTCTAAAGCATGTCATAATTTTGTTAAAGATGCATAACTAGGTCTATGTTTGTGAATGCTTGTAATTCTGTCACAATGAATTTGGAACGATCTTGCTTCCGCTCATAGGTTCTCTTTGGTAAGAGTTCCTTCATAACTTCTAACATCTAATTAAACAATCAATATGGTTTTTCTTTAGGTTGCTAGGAGCAGTCCTTTTTGCCCAACTAACCTATTACTTCCAATGGGATTATCCTATAAACATGTGTCAAATATTACAAGGTAATCACAAAGCGTTAGAATCACACAATCAAATTATTGAGCGCCAATTAGCAATTAAAATCATACAATTTATAAATATAAATTCAGATCAAAACCCATAAACACGTTTGTATACATCATTAAATTGAAATCTCACAAAATTACATGAAGTTCCTCCAAATCCCTAAACTAATAAACAAAAACCTTACCTTCCCATGGAGGGTGAGAAGCTACAATCCGACATCTACTCAATAAATTACTAAACATACTGAAAAATTGAAGTAAAATGATTCGGCCTTCATCGATTCGGCCTCCCAAGTTCAACATAATTTTACCTAGGGCCGAGGAGAAGTATATATAGATATCAATGCAGCGTTGTAATGCTATAACTAGCATTGCAACCCTGATACGGCCGAAAGGAAGTGTCGGCAAGAGAAGCGTTGCAACGCTGGTCAAGCAAGAGAAGCATGGCCAACGCTCACTTTCATGCATGCCTCATTGCTTGTCCGTCAATTGTCGCAGCGTCACAACGCTCTAGAGAAGCGTTGCAACTCTGGTGCTTCTGTCTTTCAATGTTGAAGTTCAAGCGTTGAGATGCGTTGGAACATTGGCAATGATTCAACTCCAGAGCATCATAATGCTTGGGGTAGTGTAGCAACGCTCCCCTGCACTCTAAGCTACTGCCTTCAAGCATTGCACGAGCATCGAGCTTAGGCCATTTATGAGTGTTGTGATGCTCCGGTAAGAGCATTTTGGTCATTTTGATTCCTTTGAAGCCCGGATGCTCAAATTAACTTGATTCTTCACTAAATGATTAATTCTACCTCTTGGTTGCTCGATACCTACAAAATAGGAAAATAAACACGTAAAATCCAATAACAAGCCTAAACTAAGCTAAGAATAATAGCTTTTTTTAGAGTTATCAAACACCCCCAACTTAATTCTTGCTCATTCTGAGCATGGTAGAAAGACACAATGAAATAGAAAATAATTAAAAAATGCTAGCTTAATTTGCAACGTTGTTACTCCAATCTCAACAGTCGAATCGAATGAAATTTGTAAAAAAGAACGAAATTCAATTACAATAAATCAATGAAGCACAAGTTTAAGAATGATTCTCAATCTGTTCATGCATGAGTGAGCCTAGAGTTTTGCTAGTTAAGCTTGCACAGCCTGGAAGAGTTTTATAAAGTCCACATCTCGTTTTCCCCTACTCTGGTTCAGTTATCGACCTTGGACATACCATACTTGCAAAAAAAGAGAGCAACACTAAGACAAGGGTGCCTAAACACATACACACAAAACATAAACGGCATTTATTTTACCTAGAGGGCTAGTTTTCACACTCCACCGCCGGGAACCTATCACTCTTTTCTCACGGGCTCTAACTAGACACAGTGGAGGTAGCTCTTTTCACCTCTATCCATGCACACACACTATTTTTTTTTCAAGCACACTAGCAAATGCCTCCTTTTTTAAGCGTTTTTTTCTTTCTTTTAAGAATTGCAACTAATTTGTTTTTATTTTTTTTCTTTCTCTTTTTTTTTATTCACAGTAGGCTCTATTTGATCCATTTTGTCTAGTTTTTCTCTAAAACAAGCATAGTTACTCCTAAGTCAAAGGTCACCTTTCGGGGTGACAACAAAAATACAAACTAGATAACCCAATTCTAAGCATGCATGGCTTTAATTTCGAAAAACAATGACTTAAAAATTCATGAGAGATAAGAAAAAATTTTAAAATTATGCTAAACATGATGATCATACTTTCCTAACGTTCTTTCATGCAAATTTTATTACAGCAAGAGTGCATCATAAACTATCATAATAACAACAGACAAACAGTGAGCAAGGCAATCAAACACACAACATAGTCTGAGCATAGTGCTCAAAGACCCCAAGCTAATAAAAACTACCCGACAAGTACCCCATCCCCAACATAAAGTAATACATTGTCCCCAATGTATCTCAAGTAAAGCTCAATAATAAAATAAACACAAGGGAACAGAAAACCTCACCTAATAAAATAATACATTGTCCCCAATGTATCTCAAGTAGGCTCGTCTTCCAAAGGATGCTCTCCTCTCTTCTAAGTCATCCCTACAAAAAAAAAAAAAAAAACAAAACAAAACAAAAAGAAACTTATTCTAGAAAACAAATAAAGAAAGTAGTAATTTTTTTTTTCACCTGGCAACCTCTAGGAATGGAAAATTTTTAACGTTGATTGCTCGACATGACCTATCCCCTATCAAGGCACAAAAAAATTCTCGTATTTCTCTAGTCCTTTCTTGGAAGAGTCAATATAATTAGGTAAGGCTATAAGGCTTCTCATCTTTTGAAAAGAACCAAACAGGTCAAATTTTGGTTTTTTAGAATATGGCAAAAAAGGTAAAAAGAAAGAATCAAAAGACTCAAGTGACCTAAAAGAGTCAAAACAAATAAAAGACTCAACAGACTCATGAGGACTAGAGGAATAGAACTCGAATATATATGAAATACTAGGAGTCAAAACAGGGTGAGGTCTTTCGACCTCTAACTTTATCACCTGGATTTCATCACATTTAGGCTCTAAATTCTCCTTAACCTCACAAACTGGCAAGCATGGAGTGACGTCCTTATCATCACTAGAGTAGTAGCACTCCGCAAGGAACTTGGCCTCTAAGGTATAGACAATGGATTACTCTAGTGGGCTTTCAAGTTTCTACATGGCCTCGTTAAGCTGTGCAACATGGGTGATCAATTCTTGCAGCCGAGCTTGAAAATCCTACTGAAACTAAGAAGTACTATTAGCAAGTTCAGAAACTAAAAACTCCAAAGTCATACCTGGGCACGAATCTCTAAGAAGTGTTTCTTGCTCCCCTATCAGGTCGACATGGACTACCTCATACCTCTGGGTCTCCGGAAAATCAAAGGCATGGTCGAAAGGCATGGCCAACACATGGACTACCTCATACCTCATACCTCTACTCCTTGAACGCATGGCCAATGCTCACTTACGCTCGCACCTCATTGCTTGTCCGTCAATGATCGCAGCGCTCTAGAGAAGTGTTGCAATGTGATGCTTCTGTCTTTCAGAGTGGAAGTTCAAGCGTTGAGATGCGTTGGAATGCTGGCAATGATTCAACTCTAGAGCGTTGTAACACTTAGTCCAGCATTGCACCGCCTTCAAGCGTTGCATGAGCGTCAGGCTTAGGCCAATAACGAGTGTTGTGATGCTTCAGTAGGGGCATTTTGGTCATTTTGATTCCTTTGAAGCCTGGATGCTCAAATTAACTCCAAATTGCTTCAAATTAACCTGATTCTTCATCAAACAATTAATTCTACCTCTTGGTTGCTCAATACCTACAATAAAGGGAAATAAACACTAATCCAATAACGAGCCTAAATTAAGCTAAGAATAACAACTCTTTTTTAAAGTTATCACTGTTTCATAACTAGATTTAAAGAAACTCATGTTTTATTCTAGTTTTAGTACATTGGATGATGAGGCAATATTTTTCATAGCCACGTATGTCCATAGATATTTGAAAGCTATTTCAGATATAACTTAATCTATCCACTTTATGTAAACACCAAGTTATAGGAATAACACGAAATAAGATAAACATCTTGTTGGTGAAAAGATTTTTCTTTTTGACATAACAGTTTGAATTATATAAAATGATTCTCTAGACTAAAGTGTGAGAGGATCTCCTATACTGTCTAGGACTACGAGACATGTCTCTAGTGCACTAGGGCAACTGGGAGAGCATGTAGAGTATAGAGTATGCCCTGGGATACATGTCTCACCGGCTTACATTTTTCTGGCTTTAGTGCAACTGGGAAATTCTTGAGATGTATATCCTAAAGCCTCGTAGTTATATGTTAGTTGAATCAATAGTTAACTAGTTTTATGTAATTTATGCAATAATCCATTAAACTAAGATCCAAGGTTATCTGATGTAACTTAAACATGTATGTGGAGCATACAGGTGGATCATGTTTAAGTGATAACTTAAATGGTTTGTAGCATATGGATAAGGTTAGGTGCCTTATCCTGGTAACACTATTGATACGGTTCATTTTGTAAAATGTCACAACTGTTGTAAAGTGTTACAAATGATCTGATCCTGATCATTCACGTGGAGCCATGTGAGCAAGGGTGTCCTATACAAAGTATTTGTATAATATCGAACCATGAAATGTTGAGTCTCTCTTCATAACACTGTTATTAGAAGGAACTCACTTTTCACCAGGAAGACCATAAGTAACTTGACCTTAATCTTGAGTGAGTTGTGAACTCATGCCTATAAGAACGGTCATTTGATTTGCATGGGTGAGAATGGCCAGTTTCATCGACTCAATAACATTTATTGAATTAACATTTGTAATTCTTTTTTGATGACGGTCAATTAATAACACTTACTGTCTACAAGTTTTAGAGCATAAAACCAAACAATTTGACCCAGTTGTACTTACGCACTGTTGATTGGTTATATCCAATGGACATAGAAATATATCTATAGTGCGAAGAGTGTAGTTTTAGGTCTTTAGTGGAGTGACTGACGGTTAATGAAGGTTGATTAATAAAAAGTTTAATTAATTAATCAAATATCATTGATCTATAGGTCCATAAGGTCCTCTCGTTAGCTCAATAAAGGCTAATGAGAATTAAATTAATTTTGGTTTAATTTAAATTGTTCAAATTAATTAAAGAAAATTAATTGTATAAGATACAATTAAAGATACATTATAATATATAATGTATATTGACGCATGACATAATCTTATGAGAGAAATAAATATTTGAATATGATTCAAATATTAATTATATTAATATGATTCATATAAAGACTATATGTTAAAATTTAATGTGAATATGATTCATATAAAATTTATATAGTTTTATGAAAAAAAAAATATTTGAATATGATTTAAATATTTATTATATGAATATGATTCATATAGATATTATATGTCAGACTTTAATGTGAATATGATTCATATTAAATTTATATAGTTTTATGAGAGAAATAGATTTTTTTAATATGATTCAAATATTAATTATGTGAATATAATTCATATAGAAACTATATGTTAAAATTAATATGAATATGATTCATTTAAATTTATATAGTTTAATGAGAGGAGGTTATTATTTGAATATGATTTAAACATGAAATTAAATGAATATGATTTATATACAAAAAAATAGGTTATATTATATGTGAGATAATAAACTATAAGATATATGTTATATGTGATATAACATATAGTTTTAATATTTATATATATTAAGTTAGTTAATATATATATACATATATATTATTAATTTATTTTTATTAAATTCAAATTTGAATTGAATTTTCAATTTAAGGATTGGGGGGGGTGGGGGGGGGGGGGGGGGGGGGATTATAACTCCCTCACCCTGAAACCTCTCCGTCTCACGTAAAAATTGAAAAGAGAGGAGGAACTATTTTCTCCTTCCTCCTTCTCTTGCTCTTTGGATTCTGTAGAAGTTTTCCCAGAAGAAAAAAAAAATCTCTCAACCCTCTCCTTCCTTCTTTCCAAAATTAAGTACAAGCCCACTTCTCCACACTTGCCTATGCGATGATGAATGATAAATGATGAATGATGCACACATAAAACAAGGTGACCGCATACAATTATTCCTATTTCTAGGGCGCATGCAATGTGTAAATAGCAATAGAACTTATGTCTAAGTTTCTATTTCTTGCTTATGCGATTCTAATCAGGCTCTCTCAAGCCTAGATTCGAATCTAACTCTCTGAAGTCTAGATTCTATCCTTAGACTACTCTCTCAAGTATGTCCAAAGATGAATGATGCTTACATAAGATAAGATGATCGCATAAAATATAAATCTTAAGTCATGCTAGCTAAGTACTTCTCAACCCATTCAGAAATTTAGCTATTCATGTATGGAACAGAGAGATTGAACATAGATTGAAATGAGAATTCCATTTTTTGCAAATAAAGTAATGAATATAAAATAACAAATAGATTTGAGAGATAACAAGCCCGGTAACCAATGTCTTGCTTCTCGTGACCTTTTACACTGCTCTTTTATCACTTCAACTCTGTTCTCAATGTGGATTCTTGCTCTTGCAACTGTTGGCCTCTCTTCTTTGTATCGCTTTCCGGCAGTCTCTCGATCTTTTCGAGAATGATCTCTCGGCTTCCTCGTCTTCTTTCTCTCTCCGTCCTCTATGTATAAGTATGCGCGAGAATGAACTAACTGGCTAACTCCCTGGAAAAAAAAAAAAAAAAAAAGAACTACTCTCTTCTTCTCTGGTGGCCTTTGGTATTTATAGACTTCAAGGTGAAACAACTTTTCTTGCTAATGATTGCAATGATGGGCAGCATAAATTCCCCTACTTTTTTGCGTCGTTTAATAGTCACTGAAAGTTTAGTGTACTTGCTACAGTGTGGCTTTTAACAGCTTGTCAACTAAATTCGAAATCGACCGTTATCAGCTTTCCGTCCCATCTTGATTTATTATGTTGTCGCCTTGATGCAAGGTCTTTATGAGGCTGCCTTTTTATGAACCTTCTCACGATCACATGACTTGCGATCGCAATCTTCAAGCATGTTGACGCATTGTGCCTTTGGATCGCAATTTCATGTACACCATCGTAATGTACCTGCAAAAAATAGGTGAATTGACTAATTTTATGCGATGAGCACTTGCGATCGCAATTCCTTTCTGTTTAGCACTTTCGGACATGATATTGCCTATTTTACCGTCACATTCTTCACATTGTTTCACTTATTTGAGTTGTAATAACTTGTATTTTTACCAGTTATCAGTTATATCGAGTGGACACAATATATCTACAGTGAGAGGAGTGGAACTATTGGGCTTTAGTGGAATGACCCGATAGTTAACGAATAGGGGTTAATTCGGTGTAAAAAGTTTAGCCAATTAATCTCAGATCGTTGGAGCCCATGATCTGTAGATCCCCCAACTAGCTCACAAACGGTTTAGCCTTAGAATAGCATGATAAATTGATTTAAAATGTTTAAATTCGAATTAAGGGAATTAGTAATTATATGTGATATAATTACACAATTAATTTTGGAATTAAACGTAATTGGAGAATCGATTAATATATAAATATAATTTAAATATTAATTTCATGAATAGGGATTCATGGTAATGGAGTTGGTAACAAATTAATTTAATATTTAATATTAAATTAATAGAATTAATTAAATTGTTTAATTAATTATTAATTTTATTAGAAAAATTTATTATTGAATTAATTTTTAAAAATTAATAAGATTTCAATTTTAATTAAAGAACTAAAATTGAAAAAGTTTTGATTTTGAAAATAAATTTCAAAATTAAAAAAAAATGAAAATGGAGAAAAATCTCAATGTGGGATTTTCCCACTTTCACGTAAGAAGGTAAGATACCTTCTTACCTTCTTACACATAATTCCACCACCAAATTAAAGGGGTGGCTGGAATCACTTCAAGTGATCAGTTTGCATAAGAGTCATTTAATAAAACCACTCATGATTGAGAAAAAACCGATGCAATTGCTGAGTTTTTGAAGGTTGAAGAAGTTGTTCTTCAACAAGCTGAAAAACCAGAAAAACCTTTCCTCCAATTCCCTAAGTTCAAGCATGTTTTGAGTCTCACAACTCGATTTAAGGCTCTTAGAGAATAGTAGGGAAGCTCTAATGGTGGTCCACAACAATAATTGGAAAAGATTTGCTGAATTTTGAGTTTGAAGAGGATCTTCAAAGGTATGTAATGAAACCCTCTTAATTCCCTATGAACATACTTATTTTGATGTCAAAATTGAGGAATTAAAATGCTTAATGATTCTATTTTCTCTGTTGCATGTTTCTATAAACCAACAAATAATACGTAATAAGTATCCTTTGCTATGGATTCATGACTTATTTGATCAGTTAAAGGAGGCCTCAGTATTCTCCAAGATTGATCTATGATCGAGGTACCATTAGCTAAAAATTAAGGAGTCAGACATTCCAAAGATAGCATTCAGGACAAGGTATGGGCATTATGAGTTTTTGGTAATACCGTTTGGGTTTACTAATCCACCTACAGCATTCATGGATCTGATGAATAGGATATTTCATCCTTTCCTATATCAATTTATAATTTTGTTTATTGACGATATTCTGATCTACTCTAAGAGTAAAGAGGAGCATGTTGAGCATCTCAGAAAGGTGTTACAAACATTACGAGATAAGAAATTGTATGCAAAGTTTAGCAAATGCGAGTTTTGGCTCGAGTAAGTGATGTTCCTCATACATGTGATTTTAGCTAAAGGTGTGGGTCCATAGAAAATAGAAGCGGTACTTAACTGGGAGCAGCCCACGATAGTGATTGAGATGCATAGTTTTCTTGGTTTAGTTGGTTATTATCGCTGATTTGTAGAGGGATTCTCGAAGTTGGTGTTGGAATTGGTGTCCTAATTCTCCGGAGTCTCGAGCTTTGTAATATATACATGTTGTTTATGAATAAAATAAGAGTTATTTCATTCTGGTATTTACTCATATCCAATAAACAAAGCTCCATGGTTATTGTATGTAAACTTAAGTATGTATATGAGATATACAAGTGGATCATGCCTTAAGTGATAACCTAAATAGGTACGTAGTATAAGGATTAAGGTGGGATACCTAATCCTGGTGACACTACGGATACAACCCACTTTGTAGAGATTTGTAAGTGTTGTGAACTACTACAGATGGTAAATCCGACCATTCATGTGGAGACATGCGAGTGAGGTATCCTATATAAAGAGTTTTATAAGATCAAACCATGAGATGATTTATCTCTGTATATAACGTCGTTGATACTGGAGACTTACATCTCACTTAAACGACCATAAGTGACATGACCTCAATCCTGAGTGTTTTGGAAACTCCTGCCTTTGAGGACGGTCCTTTGATTAGTATGGGTGAGAATGGCTAGACTGAAAACTCAACATGCCTACCTTTTTGGGGACTTGTCTGATTTGGGATCTGGAAACTCAGTTACATAAGATGGAATTCACTCTTTCCCCGAAGCAGGGGTAAGTAGATAGATTACTCCCTTAAGGGTTGACTCTGGGGCTTGAACATAGTGGCCACAGCTTCTCTTTGGGAGAGAGGACTTAGTTATAGTAGGACTATGATTTATGTTCCTTAGAGAGATCAGAGGTACTTAAGGAGTTAGATGTAACTACAGGGGCATAACGGTTATTGGTCGAGTTATACTTACAAGCGATCTGTGAAGGATTATCGCACTATTGATTAGTTAAGATGGACACATAATATATCTGTAGTAAGGAAAGTTTTTTTTTTTTTTTTTTGTCTTTAGTGGAGTGCCTGGCAGTTAACGAATGGTGGATCCAGTGATTAAACAGTTTAGTCTGTTATTCACGTACCATTGGAGCTTCGAGCTACAAGTCTATAAGGTCCCCTTGGTAGCTCAATGGATTCAAGTTGAGAATCAGTTCTTGGTGTTGATTTGAAATGTTCAAATTGACAAAAGGTAATTCAGTTATATATGATATGATCGATGTGATGTATGAGATACATCTAGTAGAGGATTAATGTAAATGAGATTTACATTAAGGACCATGGAATAGAAAAAGAGCTATGGTTTATATGTTTCATGATATGAAATATTAAAACTATAGATTATAAATATAGTATGGTAAGTTGGTTATCATATATATTTATAATAATATTAATTATTGGATAATTGTCTCTTTTTCTCTAATAACCAATTGAGTGGAAGGTTACTGGTGGTTCCATGGTAACCGTGAGATAAAAGGGAAAATGTTTTCCTAAATTTAGAAGTTTGTTTTTGAGATTTACATTCTAAAAAATTACTCACGAAAAGGTTGTCGAGTAAATTAGATTTGCTGAACAACAGCTTGGAGAGACTAGAAGATTATGGAGTGTTTCTATCCAATAGAAACTCAGTTGGTCAATTAGCTAAACGATCATGATGCTTTTACTAAACGATCGCATAGCGTTTGTTAAACGATTGGACATCATCTATACGATAGACTTTGACATCTCCTACTTGCTTTTACATGATAGTTCCTCTGCTCTCGTCCTCTAACCAAGTCCACACAGAGCCCAGACTTCTGGATTCTCACACCGAGAATACTAAGGTAGACATTTTGGTGGTGTCATACTCAACTCGAACCTAGTCGAGGTTATTTGGAGGTCGTTCGTGGTGTTCGTGTGGAGGCCATTGTGTTCGTGATCTTGGATATCGCAGTGTTCGAGTTTGTTGTGATCGTGTAGTGTAGCGGTCGTGGTGTATGAACGTTCGAGTGTTGCAGTCGTGCGGGTTGTTCAAGCGTTTTTTATTAAGGGTGTTGAAGATGAGTCTTCAAAGGTATGTGAATTCTTCCCTTGATCGTTTAGAAAAGCATGTTGTAATTTCATTTTATGCATAATCGTATCTTTCCATTTCTTGACTGTAATTGTGTATGTTCAAATATGAATGAAATTTGGAACAATTCTTCCACTACTCATGGAAATCCTCATGTCCGATTTCCTTTAGTTGGCACTTCCATTAACAACTTTGACCAAGAAGATCGTGAAATTTTTATGAACAGAAGATTGTGAACACAGTTTTCAAGAATTAAAAAGAAGATTAGTGTCAAACCTATTCTAACACTTCCAACACCTGTTGTTGATTACGAAGTTTATTGTGATGCTTCCCGCTAGGGTTTTGGGTGTGTTCTCAAGCAAAAAGGTAAAGTGATAGCCTATGCTTCTGGACAGCTAAAAAACACAAGTATAACTACCCAACACATGATCTAGAGCTAGTAACAATAGCGTTGGTGTTAAAGATTTGGCGACATTATTTATATGGAGAAAAATGTCGCATAATAACAGATCATAAAAGTTTGAAGTATGTTTTTTTATTAGAAAGAAATAAACATGAGGCAAAGAAATGAAGGAAATCAGACGTGAGGATTTCCATGAGCAGTGGAATGATCGTTCCAAATTCCATTCGAAATTGAACATTAACAATTACAGTTAAGAAACGGAAACTTACAGGTCATGCGTAATACGAAATTACAACATGCTTTACCAAATAATCAAGGGAAACATTAAACATATCTTTGAAGACTCATCTTCAAACTCCCTCGATCACGAACGCTCGTTCAATCTTCAAGGCTGTAGCACATGAACACTCAAATACAACGACCACAACACAGCACAATCATAGCGAACACGAACTCAACGATCTCCAAGATCATGAACCCAATGAACGGCCTCCAAAAACCTCAACCTCAGTCAAGTTGAGTAAAACACCACCACAATGGCTACCTTGGTACTCTCTGTGTGAGAATCCAGAAGTGTGGGCTCTATGTGAACTTGATTAAAGGAAGAGACCGGAGGAATAAAAATCGTGTAGATGATTGGCCAAGTGGCAAATTACAGTAGTCTATCGTATAGATGAATGCTCAATCGTTTAGAAGAAGACAAGCTATTGTATAGCAAAATCCCCGCGAAAGTTTAGCTACGACCAGCTGAGTGAACTATCATGTAGTTCCACTCCACAATCGTTTAGTCTCTCTTTCAGCTAGCGTTTAGTGAAAACAAATCTCAATTGACAGCAATCCGTGAGTTATTTTCGAGAATAGTAACTTTCTTACAAATCTCCTAAGTTTAGGAAAACATTGTTTCTTTTTATCTCATGAAACTACCAATAACTTCCCACTCAACTGGTTATTAGAGAAAAAGATATAATTATCCAATAATTAATATTATCATAAATATATATGATAACCAACTTACCATATTATATTTATAACCTATAGTTTTAATATTTCATCTCACGAAACATATAAACCATAGTTCTTTTTCTATTTCATGGTACTTAATGTAAATCTCATTTACATTAATCCTCCACTTGATGTATCTCATACATCACACCAATCATATCATATATAATCGAATTTCTTCTTGTCAATTTGAACATTTCAAATCAACACCAAGAACTGATTCTCAACTTGAATCCATTGAGCTACCAAGGAGACCTTATGAACCTGTAGCTTTAAGCTCCAACGGTACGTGAATAACTGACTAAACTCTTTAGTCACAGGATCCACCATCTATTAACTGTCAGGCACTCCACTAAAGGCTGAGATCTGCACTCTTCTTACTACAGATATATTTTATGTCCATATCATCCAATCAACAGTGCGATAACCCTTCACAGATCGCTTGTAAGTATAGTTCGGCCAATAACCGTTATGCCCCTGTAGTTACATCTAACTCCTTAAGTACCATTGATCCCTCTAATGAACATAAGTCATAGTCCTACTATGACTGAGTCCTCTCTTCCAAAGAGAAGTTGTGGCCGCTATGTTCAAGACTCAGAATCAGCCCTTAAGGGAGCAATCTATCTACTTACCCCTGCTCTAGGGAAGGAGTAAATTCCATCTTATGTAACTGAGCTCTAAGCTCCCAAATCAGACAAAACCACAACAAGGTAGGCATGTTGAGTTGGCAGTCTGGCCATTCTCACCCATACTAATCAAAAGACCGCCCTCAAAGGCAGGAGTTCTCAAAACACTCAGGATTGAGGTCACGTCACTTATGGTCATTTAGGTGAGATGTAAGTCTCCAGTATCAACGATGTTATATACAAAGACAAACCATCAACGATGTTATTCACATCTAAGTTTTGGCCAAGCTTGCAACAGGCTCTTGGTACTAAACTTAAATTTAGCACAGTCTTTCATCCTCAAATAAATGGGATGGTTTGTCTTTGTATATAACATCGTTGATACTAGAGACTTACATCTCACCTAAATGACCATAAGTGAAATGACCTCAATCCTGAGTGTCTGCACTGCTACGATCGTATAGACTTGCCCTTCGATCGTTTAGCTACGATCAACTGATGAACTATCGTATAGTCAAAGCTCCACGATCATCTAGTCTCTACACTGCTATCGCTTAGTGAAACATTTTCACTTGATAGCTTTCTCCGTGAGTTCTTTCCGAAAGTGGCAACGCTTTAAATTTGGGAAAACATTTTTCTTTTATCTCACGGTTACCATAAAACCACCAATAACCTCCCACTCAATCGGTTATTAGAGAAAAAGAAATTAATTATCATATAATTAATATATTATAAATAAATATGATAACCAACTTACCATATTATATTTATAACCTATAGTTTTAATATTCCATCTCATGAAACATACAAACCATAGTTCTTTTTCTATTTTATGGTACTTAATGTAAATCATATTTACAGTAATCCTCCACTTGATGTATCTCTTACATCACACCAATTATATCATATATAATTGAATTTTCTCTTGTTAATTTGAACACTTCAAACTATCCCCAAGAACTGATTCTCAACTTGAATCCATGTAGCTACCAAAGGGATCTTATTGACCTGTACCTTGAAGCTCCAACGGTACATGAATAACTAACTAAACTCTTTAGTCACAGGATCCACCATCCATTAACTGCCAGGCACTCTACTAAAGATCGAGATCTGCACTCTTCTCACTACAGATATATTTTGTGTCCATATCAACCAATCAACAATGCAATAACTCTTCACAGATCCCTTGTAAGTACAGTTGGGCCAATTTTCCGTTATGCCCTTATAGTTACATCTAAATCTTTAAGTACCACTAATTCCTCTAATGAACAATAAGTCATAGTCCTACTATGACTGGGTTCTCTCTTCCAAAGAGAGGATGAGGCCACTATGTTCAAGACTCGAAATCAGTCCTTAAGGGAGCAATCAATCTACTTACCCGTGCTTCAAGGAATGAGTGGATTTCGTCTTGTGTAACTAAGGTCCCAGCTGCCCAATCAGATAAATCTCCAAAAAGGTAGGTTGTTGAGTTGGCAATCTGGCCACTCTCACCCATACTAATCAAAGAACCGCCTTGAAAGGCAAGAGTTCCCAAAACACTCAGGATTAAGGTCATGACACCTATGGTCATTTAAGTGAGATGAAAGTCTCAATTATTAACGGTGTTATATAAAGAGACGAATCATCTCGTGGTCTGGTCTTATACAAACTCTTTGTATAGGACACCCCTGCTCACATGTCTCCACATGAATGGTCAGGATCAGACCATCTATAGTAGTTCACAACACTTGTAAACCTCTACAAAGCAGGTCGTATCCATAGTGTCACAAGGATAAAGGATACCTCATTTATCCTTATACTATACCTCCTTTATCCTTATACTACAGACCTTTTAGGTTATTACTTAAGGGATGATCCACTTGTATATCTCATATACATGTTTAAGTTTACATATAATAACCACGGATCTTTGTTTATAGGAAATGAGTAAATGCACATAAAATAACTCTCTATTAACAACAATGTTTACAAAGTTTACAAACTACGAGACTCCAAAAGAATTAGGACACCAATCCCAACAGGGTTATCATAATGTTGACTGGTTGTATCCGAAAGACACAGAAATATATCTGTAGTGAGAAGAGTGCATCTGTCGATCTTTAGTGGAGTGCCCGGTAGTTAACGGATGGTGGATCTCGTGACTATAGAGTTTAGTCAGCTATTCACGTACCGTTGGAGGTTCAAGCTACAGGTCCATAAGGTCCCTTGGTAGCTCAATGGATTCAAGTTGAGAATTAGTTTTTAGGTCAGTTTAAAGTGTTCAAATTGACAAGAGGATGTTTGATTATATATGATATGATTAAACTTCAGTTATATATGATATAATTGATATGATGTATGAGATACATTAATTGGAGTAATTTAATATAAATATGATTTATATTAAGTAAAGGAGAAAAGAACTATGGATTCAATGTTACATATGATGTGATATTAAAACTATAGGTTATAAATATAATATGATAAATTAGTTATTATATTTATTTATAATTAAAACAATTATGAGATAATTGTAGGCGATTTCTCCTTTAACCTTGCGTGAAGTGAGAGGTTATGTTCAGTTTTCACAATTGAAGGTTAAAATGAAAAATGTTTTCATTTTGTAAAGGCATCGCTTCATTTAGTACAATGCTCATCGTTTAGCTCACAAGAGACTAAACGATAGCCTTCAAGTGTTTGTCTAAACGATCGTGTACACACTTCATTCTTTAAACGATCCTGTAGCTTTTTACTAAATGATCGTGTGGCTAGTGTGATTCACTAAACGATCGTCTAAACGATCATGCCTTTTTTTTTCTAAATGATCATGCACCTGCTGAGATTTACTAAACGATCAAGCACCATAGTCTATAGGATAGATAGTATCCTTTTCTCACTTGCTTAGTCGTATAGTGTGATGTAGTTTCCTCCAACCCTCTACCAAATTCATTGCATAGCCTACACCTCCTGGATTCTCACTCTAAGAATACCAAGGTAACTAAGTGGTGGTGTCCGAAGGGTTACTAGTTCGTGGAGAAGATTGTTCATAGTTGACTGAATGATTAGTTAGATGATCTGGGCGAGAGCGAGATTTTTTTATCCAAGTTCTTCACGAGAGCGAGAGACTTGTGAAAGAAGAGTTCTTCATAGGTAAGTCTCTCACTCCTTTTGTATTTAATTTCTAAAGCATGCCATAATTTATTCTGAAATTCATAACTAGTTTGTTTGTTTATGAATGCTTGTAATTCTGTTACAATGAATTTGGATCGATCGTACTTCTGCTCATGGGTTCCCTTTGATAAGAGTTCCTTCAACTGGTATCAGAGTCAGGTTCTAATATTCCAAATCCATTGATGTATAGAATAACATTTACATTCTTGGTGGGTGTAAACATGTCTGCATTCTATTTAAGTGTTAAATATGTTTGTCGATGTGGATTAATGGAGTTTATGGGATGGTTGCCTCTGGTTTTTGAATTCTTTTACATTCAAAGTTAATAGTAAGGGCCCATTGTTTTTGGGCATATTAACTTGCTATCTAGTCTATAATTCAAAGTGTTTGAGTCAGTGTGAGTCGTTCGTGATGAAACTTCAAAGCAAGGTGTTGCGCATTACTTCAAGGAAGAAGAAGACCAAGCATTAGTTAGATCGTGTAAATGATGGGGGTAAACGATCGTTGATTTTGGGATACTCGACTATAAGGTGGACGCGCGCGCACTAAACGATCGTGTAGCTCAGCAAGCTTCATTGCTTAGTCACTGACTACATGACCAACTAGGAATTGTTACTTCACTCTTGTTATTCTATCGACTACACAATCATGCCTCACAGTATTGAAGTCGTCTAGGCAATCGTTTAGACTTGCGTTGTTTAAATTAGTGCACTAAATGATTGAGTGGCCTCATGCTTCATCACATTGTAAATGGTACTCGATTGTAGCTAAGCGATCGTGGTTATTCGCCCAATTTACTAAACAATCAGGGAGGCTTCACTCGGGCGGTTCAAGACCCAGTTCGCTTGTGAACCAGTTTGCTCGATGGTTTTATGTAATAGATAGAATTTATTTCCAGTCATTAATTTTTGTGAATGTACATAAGGTGTATGTTTTATTGTATGTCATATAGTATGTCCTATACTTGAAATCCCACCTTAAGTTATGCATTGGTCATGCATCATCTCTATATTGTAAGAGTTATGATATAGTAGTTTGCATGATTTAAATTACTTCAAGAGAATGCTTATGCATCAAGTTATATTTATGCATACATTAAGCATATTCATGCATCATCTTTATGTTATAAGTGTTATAGTATAAGGGTGTATGGAAGCATGTATGCATAGTTCATTACCAAGTATATAAGAGTTATATATAGTAATGAATGGACATTGCATGAAGCATGACACATAGGTTAAATTTATAAGTGTTTTAAATACCTAGTTGTGCATAGCAATGTGAATGGTTTTGGTTGTTCCTTTTATAAGAGTTATAAGAGAAATTAGAACTAAAATCGATAAGAAAGACATGCATGCGAACTTAGGCTTGAATCATGGTTTTAAAAGAGTTTTAAAACTTGGTGGAGATAGACCTAAGATCGTGGTTCTAATGAGATTAGCAACCTAAGGTTTAATCTTTTAATCAATTTAATAGGATTACATTGACTAATAAAAGGTTAAATATGTAACAAATCTATCTATAAGGACCTTTTGTCTAAGATGGGTTCTATCTAGGCTGGGGTACTTAAGCTGACGAAAACGGAACACCTCTACCTGGGAACCTACCTGGAAAGGTGAATTAGATAGACTTGATACATGCATGCAAATTTAAGGATAGTCTGTTAAAGAGTGTAATGGGACTTGACTTGAACTTGTTTAATTTCAAAGACAAGAGTTGTTTTTGAGCTAATTAAACACATTTAGATAAAATCAATAGCCAGATGATCTAAGTTAATGAACCCCTAGGTAAAACATTCAGTAGGAGGTACTTGGGGTATATGATACTTCATTTAAACCTCTTCGCATTTCTCCCTTTAAGTTCACACCGTGAGATCTATCCTCGACCTCAAGGCACCCTAGAAGTGTCCCCCTAAAGGATGGTGTTTAGGTACATCAATACTAAGGTGAATGGAGAGAATGTTCATAGTAAGTGGGAGTGGGACGTGTGACAACATATCCCACGGTCTCTCTCATTAGGTTGGATAACAGTTCTATGCATCGCCTCGAGGCACCCTGGGAGTGTCCCCCTAGAGGATCGCAGTTTTGCACAACTCTTTATCTGATCTCGGTATATGATAAGGTCACTTTAGTCTCTTGTCCTAATCTACTTTTTCCCTACGGTGGGCGCATTAGGGCAGGACTCTAGGGCCAAAAATGAGGGGTTACACTTACGCGAAATTGTTAAAGATTAACAGTTCTGGATCGAAAAATGGTGATTGTTAGGGTCAGTTACAAGAGTTGTTTCTGCCTAATGGTTGAGAATTTCTCATCCCAGTGAAGGGACATTTGATCACCCCACCGGTGACTTTTGTCCCACCTCGCAAGGGCATCATTGCGAAATACATGTCTTTTCACTTAGGGTACATGGAAACTATTTTGATAAAACTAAAATTGGTGTTAAAAGTGGTATTGCATAGACTCGTTAAGTTTGTTCTATTTTTCAGCAACATTAGAATGGCTACGACCATATTAGCTCTATTAAGTGTCGATAAGTTAATTGGCGAGAATTACGCTACTTGGAAACATGTGATAACTACCATTTTGATCATCGATGATCTTTGGTTCGTCCTTACAGAGAAGTGTCCTTCTATTCTGACTCAAAACACCAATCGAAACGTTCGGGAGGCTTATGAGAGATGAACATAGGCAAACAAGAAGGCTTGAGCTTACATCTTGGCCAGTCTAAATGCCGTCTTGGCCAAGAAGCATGAGCCTATGGTCTCAACACGTGAGATCATGGAGTCCCTGTAGAGAATGTTCGGACAACCATCTGGACAGCTCAAGCACAAAGCTCTTAAATGCATCTTCAACTCCAAAATGGAGGAAGGCACTCTGTTCATGAACATGTTCTAAACATGATGGTCCAATTCAATGTGGCAGAGATGAATGGGTCACACATCAATGAAGGCAGCCAGGTTAACATAATTTTGCACTTGTTGCCAGATAGCGTCCTACAATTTGTCAGTAATGTTATACTGAACAAAGTAGACTATACCTTTACAACTCTCCTCAACGAGTTGAGGACATTCCAATCCTTGCTGAAAAGTAAGGAGAAGAAGGTAGGTGAGGCAAATGTTGCTTCATCTTCAAAGAAGTTCCATAAAGGTTTGACTTTAGGAACAAAGTCTACACCTTCTACTTCTAACACTTCCAAGTGGAAGAAGAAGGGTGGTAAGGGGAAGGGGAAGGCACCTTCTAACCCACAAAGTCTACACCTTCTACTTCTAACACTCAGCAAGGAAGGTGACCAACGCCGGTTGACAAAGGAAAGTGTTTCCATTGCAACTAGGATGGGCATTGGAAGCAGAATTGTCGTCGTTGGATAAAGGAAAAGAATAAGTCTAAGGCTAAGGCAAAACAGGGTAAATATGATTTACTAGTTTTGGAAACTTGTTTAATGAAGAATGATAATTCTGCCTGGATTATTGACTCTAGCGACAGCCTGAGGCTAGAAAGATGACGAGTAAGTAGTCACTGGGCACTTTGTCTCAGATGTGGCAGTGGGAGGGCTCCAAATGACTTTACAGAAGAAGTTTATCATTTTGAATGATGTGTATGTAGTTCTCGAGTTAAAGAGGAACTTAATTTGTGTAAAGTGTCTGATACAATGTAAATATACTCTTCATTTTGATTTGAATAAAGTTTATTCATAAAGATGATGTCGAGATTTGTTCAGCAAAACTAGAAAAAAAAAAAACTTTATGTGCTAAGGCCATTAGCAACAAATTCCCTCCATAACATAAAGATGTTTAAAACTGTCGTAACTCAAAATAAACAACTTAAGGTTTCTCCAAAAGAAAATGCCCAACTTTGGCACCTTCGATTAGCGTACATCAATCTAAATAGGATCGAGAGGTTGGTGAAGAATGGACTTCTAAGCAATTTAGAGGAAAATTCTTTACTGGTGTGCGAATCATGCCTTGAAGGCAAGATGACTAAAAAACATTTTACTGGAAAAGGTTATCGAGCCAAAGAGCCTCTAAAGTTAGTGCATTCAGACCTTTGTGGTCCGATGAATGTGTGAGCCAGAGCAGGCTATGAGTATTTCATCACTTTTACTGATAATTACTCCAGGTATGGGTATGTTTATTTGATGCAACGGAAGTCTGAATCCTTTGAAAATTTCAGAGAGTTCAAGGCTGAAGTTGAAAACGCATTGGATAGATGATTAAAACACTTCGATTGGATCGGGGTGGAGAGTTTTTGAATTTTGAGTTCCAGAACTATATGATAGAACATGGAATCATTTTCCAACTCTCAGCGTCGGGTACACCTTAGCATAATGGTGTAGCAAAGAGGAGAAATAGAACCTTGTTGGACATAGTTCGATCGATGATGAGTTACGCTTCCTTACCGGACTTGTTTTGGGGTTTTGCATTGAGACTACAGCTTATATCCTAAACTACGTTCCTTCCCAGAGTGTTGCGAGAACACCTTTGGAGTTGTGGAACAGGCATAAAGCTAGTTTGCATCACTCCCACATATGAGGTTGCCCAGAAAATGTGCTTGAGGCCAATCCAAAGAAATTGGAACCACATACGAAGCTGAACCTATTTGTAGGCTACCCAAACATACACAAGGGGTTACTTTTATGATCCCAAGGAAAATATAGCGTTTGTGTCGATGAACGCTACCTTCCTGAAGGAGGATCATATGAGGGAGCACAATCCACGTAGTACGATCATGTTGCATGAACTTTCCAACGAAACTACTGAAACTTCAACAAGTGTTGTTGAAGGGTCTGTTTCATCTGGTAGGTTAGAATCACCTCAAGAGTTGAGAGAACTTCAACGTAGTTGGAGGGTTGCGAACCCACTTTTTCGCTATAAGGGTTTCATGGAAATCTTGGCTATGGTAGCCGATGGTGAGGTTGAGGATTCGTTGTCTTATCAGAAGGAAATGGAGGATGTTGACTGGGATAAATGGGTTAAAGACATAGATCACGAGATGAAGTTGATGTACTTCAACTCAGTATGGGATCTTGTAGATCAACCTGATGGGATAAAACCAATAGGTTGTAAATGGATTTACAAGAGCAAACGAGGTGCTGATGAGAAGGTGCAAACCTTCAAAGCTAGACTTATGGCAAACGGTTATACCCAGATGGAGGGAGTCGACTATAAGGAGACTTTCTCGCCTGTTGCCATGTTGAAGTCTATCCGCATCCTCCTTTCCATTGCCTCATATTATGACTATGAGATATGGCAAATGGACGTCAAGATCGCCTTTCTGAATGTTAATCTTGAGGAGACCATTTATATGGTGCAGCCCGAGGGGTTTATAGCCCAAGGTCAAGAGCAAAAGGTTTGCAAACTGAATCGATCCATTTATTGACTTAAAACAGGTGTCTCGATCTTGGAACATTCAATTTGATATTGCGATCAAATCGTACAGCTTTGACCAAAACGTTGATGAGCCTTGTGTCTATAAGAAAATCAACTTGTACGGCTTTGACCAAAACATTGGTAGTTTGATGTATACAATGTTGTGTACTAGATCGGACATCTGCTACACATGGGGATAGTCAATAGTTATCAGTTTAATCCAAGATAGGTCATTGGACCGCCGTCAAGAACATCCTCAAGTATCTTCGGAGAATGAGGGACTACATGCTCATGTATGGATCAAAGGATTTGATCCTTACTGGATACATGGACTCTGACTTTCAGACTGATAAGAATTCTCGGAAATCCACTTCAGGCTCAGTGTTCACTCTTAACGGAGGAGCTGTAGGGTGGTGAAGCACTACGACTCCACGATAGAGGTCGAGTATGTACCGGCTTGTGATGCTGCTAAGGAGGTCGTTTGGCTCAAGAAGTTCCTGATTGATCTAGAAGTTGTTCCAGTCATGTCTAGGTCTATCACTCTTTACTATGATAATAGTGGTGATGTGGCAAACTCCAGGGAGCCTAAGAGTTACAAGTGCGGTAAACATATAGAGCAGAAGTATCATCTCATCCGCGAGATAGTGCATCGAGGAGACGTGATAGTCACAAAGATCGTTTTGGCGCACAACATTGCTGACCCGTTTATGAAGGCTCTCACAGCTATAATTTTTTAGGGTCACCTTCAGAGCATGGGTCTACAATCCATTTGTTGGGATTAGTGTCCTAATTCTCCTGGTAGTCTCATAGTTTGTAAACACTTTGTGAACATATTGTTATTAATAAAATAAGTGTTATCTTATAAGCATTTACTCAATCTAATAAATTAAGATACAAGGTTAGTTTATGTAACTTAAGCATGTATGTGAGACATACAAGTGGATCATGCCTTAATTAATAACCTAAATGGTCTGCAGTATAAGGATAAAGGTGGGATACCTCATCCTGGCGACACTACGGATACGTCCCACTTTGTAGATATTACAAGTGTTGTAAAGTGCTACAAATGGTTTGATCTTGACCATTCATGTGGTGACATGTGAGTGGTGGTATCCTATATAAAGAGTTTGTATAAAACCAGACCACGAGATGATTAGTCTCTTTATATAATATCGTTGATAATTGAGACTTACATTTCACTAGGATGACCATAGGTGACATGACCTTAATCCTGAGTGAGTTGCGAACTCCTACTCATGAAGGCGATCTTTTGATTTGTATGGGTGAGAGTGGCCAGATTGCCAACTCAAAAAGCCTACCATTTTGGGGATTTGTTTGATTTGGGAGCTAGGAACTCAGCTACACAACACGGATTTCACTCCTTCCCTGAAGCAGGGGTAAGTAGATAAATTGCTCCCTTAAGAGTTGATTCCAGGTTTTGAATATAATGGCCACACCCTTTCTTTTGAAGAGAGGACTCAGTCATAGTAGGACTATGACTTATTGTTCATTAGAGGAATCAGTGGCACTTAAGAAGTTAGATGTAACTACAGGGGCAAACAGTAAATTGGCCGAGTTGTACTTATGAGCGATTTGTGAAGAGTCATTACACTGTTGACTGGTTATATCTAATTGACACAGAAATATAAATGTAGTATGAAGAGTGCAACTCTAGGTCTTTAATGGAGTGACCAACAGTTAACGGATGGTGGATCTCGTGATTAAAGAGTTTAGGCAGTTATTTACGTATTGTTGGAGCTTCAACCTACAAGTCCATAAGGTCCCCTAATAGCTCAATGTGTTCAAGTTGAGAATCAGATTTTGGGTTAGTTTGAAGTGTTCAAATTAAAAGGAGGAAATTCAATTATATGTGATAATTAAATTAATTCAATTATATGTGATATAATTGATATGATGTATTAGATACATTAATTGGAGGAGGAATTAATATAAATATGATTTATATTAAATACCATAACATAGAAAAAGTACTATGGATTATATGTTTCATATGATAAAATATTAAAACTATAGGTTATAAATATAATATGATAAGTTGGTTATAATATTTATTTATAATATATTAATTATATGATAATTAATACTTTTTCTTTAATAACCGATTGAGCGGAAGGTTATTGAAAGTTATGGTAACTGTGAGATAAAAGGAAAATCATTTTCCAAAATTAGTGGATCATTTCATTTGTGTCGTTTCACAAAAGAAAGGACTATCGAGTAAAAACGTTTTACTAAACGATATGTCTCATAGTCTACATGATCAAGTACCGAGTTTACTATAGAATAGTGACCCGCTTACTCATTACTACACAATCGAGTAGCAAAGTCTATACGATAGGCTTCATCTTATTAAACGATCGGGTATTTTGTCTATATGATAGACAGCATCCATCTCCCATTTACTAGATTGTCTACATCCTTCTTTCCTCTATCCAAAGTCGCACAAAGCCCACAACTTCTGGATTCTCACACTGAGAATACCAAGGTAACACTTCTAGTGGTGTTCCTGTTTAGTTTGAGAGTTGAGGATCGAGTTGGACTCGATTGTGATCGAGGATTCATCAGTTCGTACTGTTGGCTGTTCCATTAATCGAGATCATGTACTGATCCAATTGTTGAACAATTGAGGGATACTTGAAGAATGGTACTTCAAACGTTTTCATACTTTATCCCTTGTTCATTCTTTTAAAAAGCATGCTCGTAAATTGAAGTTTATGCACAATCGTTTCCGTTTAGACTGTAATTGTTGTGTTCTTTCTCAATGGGATTTGGATTGATCTGCTTTCGCTCACTAGATCTCTATATTTAGATTTTCTTCAGAGTTAAGTAAGTTTGTTGTGTTAATTCTAGATTCCAATTAGCAAGCATTTACTTTCTAACTTAGATAAATCTCGCTCAATTAATTGGTTAAATGATGAAAATCAACTAATTGGCTTAGTTTTTCCTTGAATCTTAATGTCTGTTAATTGATTGATTGGTTGAGGATTCTCGCCTTTTTGTTAATTAAATTGATTTTATGGACTACCGTGTAGGATTCTAACTAAGTAGGCTAAGTTTTCATTCAAATATTCTCATGCATCTTTTGATTAGTCTGTGATAGAATTGATGAGGAGTGAACTAAAATATAATTACCTAAGTTAAGTATTTGTTCGATTGATAAATTTTTGTATTCGTTCTGCACTTTTCTTTTTTTTTTTTTTGTTCTTTAGCAATTTATTTCAGATTTTCTCACAAACCCCCTCTCCACCTTTTGGTTACTTCCTACAAGTTCCAATCTTTGAGGAATCCATATTCGATTCTCTGTGGTTCGACCCGGACTTGCTACTTGTACTACTAATTAGTATAACCGGTTAGTTTGGTGCATACAAATTTTATTTCTGAAGGCACAGGTTCACGAACAATGGTGAATTTGACGGTTGACTGTTCGGATTCGAGAATCAAGGTCATTAATTTGACTTCAAACTGAAACAAAAAAGAAAATTTATAAAATCACCGAACTACTCCTTTACTACTAAAACGTAGCAACAATGGTAAGTACGGGGTCGAACCATAAAGAAGCGAAGAATTAATTTCTTTTTAGGTTAGATTTGACCGTAGAAAAATAGTAAAAACTAGGTTTTGGTTTGTGGTTTTGAAATTGAAAACATGCAAGTAAGAGAATAAAATGCAATGGATATATGAAACAGTAATGGATTCATTTATTAATCGGATTAAGTAGCCATTCAATGTAAATTAAATCATTATTTTTCAGCCAAAATATCATATATTTGAATTTTGCATGCACAGCTACCCAATCAGTGCAAATTAACTAATCTTTAAGCCCGAAAATCAATTAATCTAAATCGAGCAAGCGTTCTAATTCGTAGTTGAGGCTAGAAAGTCATGCCCTAACTAACCTACATGCTCCTAGATGCAATTGGGTCCTCAGGGGCTATAAAGAACTAGAAGCACATGTATTAAGATTGAGGATTCAACTATATTGAGTAAGTATCAAAAAGGTCATGTTCAAATAATCAATTTGTTCCTTAAATCTACATTAAACGTGCGATGCAAAGATTCATGGATAGCCTAAAAAAACCTAAGCATGCTTATCTACTTTGTGCTAAAGGGTAAACTCAAAGCATGGACGATACAAGGATGCGTGCAAGCTTGAATTTAACTAGCGAAGACATGCATTCATGATAGGACGCCAATCCACACATAAAAGCAAGTCTAAATCAAACAAGATTTATGAAAAACATAATTCCATATTAAAACATAAAAATTGAACTGAAAACTCATCAAAATACAAGAATGCTTAATCCAAGAACTAATCGGAAGATTATCTCATTGATTCATAGACAAACCAATGGGATACGATCCAATGCAAATTCATAATTTGAAAATAAAATAAAACTAACCTAAGGACACTAAAAATTAAAAGGGATCTTAGAAAAAGAAATCCTGACTTCCACCTTCATGCTTTCAGCTCCAAGGGTCAGCCTATACCCCCCTAAAATTTAGCATGTTCTGACCTAGGGCCGAGGAGAGGTATTTATATGATTCATTGCAGCATTGCAACGCTTGGAATGGCATTCTAACATTGATGTGGCGAGAAGGAAGCGTCAGACAAGCAGTCCAATGCTTGGTGTGTGTGCACTCAACTCCATGTTTGTCATTCTTCACAGTGTTGCAACGCTGATGCTTCTGCCTTCAAGCATTGAAGTGAAGTGTCAGGATACAATGGAACGCTAGTGTTTATGACCATCGGAGCGTCGCGGCATTTAGAATAGCGTTGCAAAGCTGCGTCCACTGCCAGAAACTCGATACGCGATCCTCGTTCACATGGAATCATTTTCTTGATTACTCGACAGCCTTTACTAGATGGAACTCGATGGTGCTCAATGGTTGCCTCTTACATGGTGACACTCAATGGCATTTTGGTCTTTTCAACTCCTTTGAAGCCTGGATGTTCAAATTAACTCCAAATTGCTTCAAATTAACCTCGTTCTTCACCAAATGATTAATTTTACCTCTATATTGTTCGATACCTACAAAATAGGTAAATAAACACATAAAATCCATTAACGAGCCTGAATTAAGCTAGGTATATTAGCTCTTTTTTAGAGCTAACACCGAACAAATTGGCATCATTGCCAGGGAGCCAATGGAATCCTTCATTTTTTAAACTTGTAGAGTTTATCCTTGCTAATCAATTTTCCCTATTGGTGCATGACCCACACTCCCAAAGGTGCTAGCAATTGTATTTTGCAGAGATTTCCAAGGAGGAGCGGAGAATCAGAAGAGAAAGGAGACAACAAGATGCGCTTGATAGAGATCGTGTTGAAGAAACATTGGGAGAAGAAAGCATTCTTGAAGATTTTTCAGTGATGGTTGAACGAGAAAAGACCCTCAAGGAGCTTGCAACACCTAACTTCACTCATCAGCCCTTATGCATTGTCTGTCCTAAGACGATAAGTAACTTTGTGCTTAAATTTGGCTTGATTCACTTACTTCCTGCATTTTCTGGTCTATAAGGCGAGGATCCGCACAAATATTTGAAGGAATTCTATGTGGTGTGCAATAGGATGAGACCTAATGGGGTGACCCAAGAGCAGATAAATATGAAAGCATTCCCCCTTTCATTGAAGAGAGATGCCAAGGAGTGGCTCTACATTCTTCCACTAGGGAGCATCACGTCATAGGAAGAATTGTAGAGGCAGTTCTTCGAGAAGTTCTTTCCAGCATCTTGAGTTTCTAGTGTCAGAAAAGAAATTTATAGCATCATACAGTTTGATGGGGAGACCCTTCACGAGTATTAGGAATGATTAAAAATGACTTGTGCCAAGTTTCCCCATCATCAGATCTCAGACCATTGATCCAATACTTTTATGAAAAACTAACGTAGACCAACAAAAGCATTATAGATGCAACTGCAGGAGGAGCCTTAGTCAATAAAACCTCGACTGAGGCAATGAATCTAATAGCTATCATGGCTACAAATTGATGCGTTGTGAATATGATGAAATAATGGTGTATATTGCGATGGTGGTGTATGCGTTGCACATGCAAGTTTTCCAAGTAAAATCCAAGTATAAATCCTAATAGGTTGCCTGGTAAGCCCAGGGGTCGAACACAGGAACTACTTGAGACAATATGCGACGGTAAGTTTTGATTCCTTTGCGGTGACAAACAAAACAATAAGTTGGTTGGTATGTTTGTTTAAAGTATAAATCCTATGCGACGAAATTGAGAAAAGAGTTAATAGCAGCGAAAGTTACAATGAGTATGTGGGGAACGGGTTGAGAAGGGATTTAGCTAACAGTTCCTAAGATTGCGTTCAAGTTATGCGATCATGCTACATACATACAACAACATGTTATCTCTCAATGAAAATGTTGTAGTTCCTAATTTTAGGACGCATGCGATGTATACGATAATGTCTATAGGACTTATGTCTAAGCCTCTATTCTTGTCTATGTGATGATGAATGACACACACATACACAAGGCGACCGCATACTATCATATTCTATTTCTAGGGTACATGCAATGCATGATAGCAAACAGAACTTATCTCTAAGTTTCTATCTCTTGCTTATGCGGTTCTAATCTGACTTTCTTAAGCCTAGATTCTAACCTAACTCATTCAAGTCTAAGTCCTTTCTTTAGACTACTCTCCCAAGTATCTCTAAAGAATGATGGATGCATACATAAGACAGGATGATCGCATAAAATGAAGATCTTAGGTCATGCTAGCTAAGTGCTTCTCAACCCATTCGGAAGTTTAGTTACTCATGCACATTATGAAGAGATTGAATAGATGTAGAGATATAAATTCTATTTTATAAATAAAATAATTATATAGGCAATGGAAGTAGGGATAGGGAGCCTGGTAGCAATCTTTTGCTTCCCGAGGCTTTTACACTGTGTTTTACTCTACTCTGCCCAAAAGAATGTTCTTGCTTTCGCAAGAGTCGGTCCTTTCTCTATTCTCAATGCTTCCCAGCAGTCTCTCGAGCTAACCAGGAACGATCTTCCAGTGTCTTCTCTCTTCGCTCACCTCTTCCTTCTAAGTATATGAATTACAGATTACGAATATCTATGATCTATCTTCTATGTATATGGCAGATGGGAACTCCAAAATTTTGAACTCCTTTAATGAAGGTGGCCTTCGGTATTTATAAAGATTTAGGGTGAAGAGCTTTTCTCTCAAATGATTGCAATGAAGGAAGGTCATTAAATCTCTATCTGATGCACCGATTAATGGTCACCGAAAAGTTGAATGTACTTACTACAGTGTGTCGTTAACGGCTTGTTAACTGAATTCGAATTCGACCGTCATCAGCTTTTTATCCCATCATGATTTATTAAGCTTTCACCTTGATGCGCCGTCTTTATGTAGCCACCTTCTTAAGCAGATCTTTGCGACCGCATATGATCGCATAGCTTTATGGTATCTTCTAATTCGCTCGGACGCCGCATTCCTTGGATCGCAATTTTGCTTTGTGCCAACACATTTTCCTGCACAAAATACGTAAATTAGCTGATTTAATGCGATGGCCGCATGCGATCGCTATGTTTTCAACTTAATGCTTTTGGACACGATTTTGCATGTTTTTACCTTCGCATTCCCATATTGTTTTATATCTTAGTGTTGTAATAATGTGCATTTCTACCCGTTATCACAAATTCTTAACAATTTGGAAGTAGAGCTACAGTCAATGTAAAATCCACCAATGAGGTTAGTGAACTTAAGAAAGAAATATTTGGCTTAGTTTCTATTGTAAAGCAGTGGCGAAGGTGGAGATTGGATAGCCCGCTACTATTTGCCAAGTATGTCATGGGACTGGCCATTCAGCTAACGTTTGCCCAAGTGCTCCGTTGGAGACTACAATTACACTAGGAAAATCAGAAGGCGAAACCCATATAATGAGACTTACAATCTTGGGTGGAGAGACCACCCAAAATTTACATGGGGAGGACAAAAGGATCAGGATCAGCCTAGTCATGGAGCTCCATCTAGTTCAGGCATGTCCTTAGAAGATATGGCTAAAAGTCTTGCTGATAATCATTTTAAATTTTAGAGTGCCATTGATGCTTTAGGGACCCAAGTCTCTCAACTAGCCACCTCAATGAGTAAATTGGAGAGACGGTCTAGCAAACTCTCATCTCAACCAAAATCAAACCCTAGTGAAAATATAAGTGCAATCATGTTGAGGAGTGGCAAAGAGTTGAAACCACTTGCTGAGTCAAAGGAGCCAGAATTGGAGAGTCCAGGAATTTCTTCCTCAAATTCAATCATTTTACCACCAAAAAATAAACAAGGAGTATCTTCTCACCCTTATCCTCCTTAGATGCGTATGTGCCTAAAGCATCTTTTTCTTCCAGGCTTGCAAGGCCAAAAGAACCAGTTGTAGACAAAGACAAGGAGGTTTTAGAGATGTTTAAAAGGGTGAAGATAAATATTCCTCTCCTCGATGCAGTCAAGCAAATTCCTAAATATGTCAAATTCCTGAAAGAGCTCTACACGAGGAAGAGACAAGCCAAGGAAAAGGAAAAAATGGTGGTAAGTCAATCTGTGTCTACGATCCTTTAGAAAAACTTGCCAGAAAAACAAAAGGATCCAGGTATATTTTCTCTCCCTTGCATTATAGGTAAAAAGAAAATTGATAGGGTCATGCTAGATGTAGGTAGGGGTGTACATCAAACTGACCAAAAATAACCCGACTGATCAAAACCGACTGAATTAAGGTCGATCAGTCAGGGCTAGGGTCGATTGGTTGGTTTTTGGTTTTCCTGAAAAAAAAATTGAAAACCAACCGACTGACCAACGTAAATATATTTTTTTTTTTACTTTTTTAAACTAATTATAAAAGCAAGCCCATTACCACCAACTCAAGCCCAAGCCTACTATTTTAGTATTGATTTATTATTTTTTTTTTATGTTACTTAATTTTCAAACCCATACATGATTTATTTAAATTTTCTCATAAAAAAAATTATTGATTTCAAATTAAAAAAAGTTGCTAATTTTATTAACCTAACAATAACATGTTATCAATTCATCTTTCCTTTTCATTCATCTTGGCTCCTCTTAAAATAAAATAAAAGAGAGAGAGACCAAACCAACCAACCGACCAATGTACAATTCTGGCTTTCTCCCAAAATTACATGGTCGGGTGAATTTCACACTTTTTTTGATCGATTTTCTCCCAAAACCGACACCGACCTACCAATGTACACCCCCTAGATTTGGGTGCATCAATAAATGTTATGCCTTATTCAATTTATCAAGAATTAAAATTAAAGGACCTAACAGAAACTAGAGTTGTTATTCAATTAGCTGATAGGTCTTTTATACACCCATTAGGAGTCATAGAGGATGTCTTAGTTCAGGTTAATGAATTTCTTTTTCTTACTGATTTCTATGTTCTTAAAATGGAAGAGCCCACATCTATCTCATCTTGATCCATCTTGCTTGGTCGGCCTTTTATGAAGACAATCAAGACTAAGATTGATGTGGACGAGGACACTTTGTCTGTGGAGTTCGATGGTGAGTTGGTTAAATTTAATATTTTCGATGCTATGAAAACTTCCACCATAGGGCAAGTGCATTCTTTGTGCCAGATTGATGTGTTTGACTCTCTTGAGAAGGAATGTATATGGGAAGTCTATGACGACGATGAGGATGACTCAAGATATTTGATCCCTCTTAGAAAGCTTGCCACCTTGTCTATGATAGAGTCAGTAGGTACGCCCTCATATTCTGATGATGAATCCTCTGAAAAGATGCTTCCTTCTATTTGTAGGCATCTAAATTGGAGTTGAAGAAGCTTCCATACCACCTGAAGTATGATCATCTAGGGGAAGCTGAGACCTTGCCTGTTATATAATTTGAAAGAACCTGACTGAGGAACAAGAGAAGTAGTTGGTGGAGGTATTGTAGAAATACAAGTTGTCCATTGGATGGACGTTGGCCAACATAAAAGGCATTAGCCTTGTTGTGTGCATGCATCGAATATCTTTGGAAGATGGAGCTAAACCTTGTCGACAACCCCAATGACGTCTGAATCCTATCTTGAAGGAGGTAGTAATGAAGGAGGTCTTAAAACTCTTGGATGCAGGTATTATCTATCCTATTCCTGATAGTGAGTGGGTTAATCCTATTCATGTAGTGCCTAAGAAAATGGGTATTACTGTTGTTAAAAATGATGAGGGTAGTTTAATTCCTGTCAGGTTTCAAAATAAGTGGAGGATGTGTATAGATTTCAGGAAATTAAATGTTGTAACTAGAAAGGACCACTTCCCTATCCCCTTCATTGATCAGATGCTTGAAAGGCTAGCTGGTAAGCCCTTCTTCTGTTTCCTTGATGGTTTTCGGGTTTCCATCATATCCTGATTAACTAGGAGGACCAACAGAAAATGACCTTTACATGTCCCTATGGCACCTTCGCTTTTAGAAGAATGTCATTTGGACTATGTAATGCTCCTGGCATCTTTCAGCGTTGTATGATGTCCATATTTTCTGAGTTTATTGAAAAATGCATGGAGGATTTTATGGATGACTTTACTGTGTATGGAGACTCATTTGCTGATTGTCTATCTAATTTGTCTGGGGTGCTAGAAAGATTCATTTAATCTAACCTGGTTCTTAATTTGGAAAATGTCATTTCATGGCCTCACGTGGCATTGTATTGGGACACGTATTATTTAAGCATGGCATAGAGGTAGACCCTGCTAAGATTGATGTTATTGCTAAATTCCCTTACCCCACAAATGTGAGGGAGGTTCGTTCATTTCTTCGTCATGTAGGTTTCTATCATAGGTTCATAAAAGATTTTAGTAAGATTGCTTAGTCGATGACCTCTCTTCTACAAAACGATGTGGCCTTTGATTTCAATGATGATTGCAGGAGAAGTTTTGATGTGCTAAAGAACGCCTTGTCGTGCACTCCGGTTATTCAGGCTCCTTGTTGGGATCTTCCCTTCGAGATCTTATGCGATACGAGTGACCATGTTGTTGGAGTAGTGTTGAGGCAGATGGTTGATAAGAAACATCACGTCATCTACTACGCTTCAAAGACCCTCAACCCAGCTCAGTGCAACTACACCACGACAGAAAAGGAGTTTTTAGGTGTTATTTTTACTTTAGAAAAATTTTGCTCTTATATTATAGGATCTGAAGTTATTTTTTTTCCTGACCATGCACCTGTGCACTACCTGATGTCGAAGGAGTCCAAGCCCAGATTGCTGAGGAGGGTTCTTCTCCTCCAGGAGTTTAACCTGAGATTTCAGGATGGAAAGGGATACGAGAATGTCGTTGCTGATCACTGAGCAGAATAGTAACTGATGGTGGTTGTCTCAGTTCTGATGGAGACTTCTCTGACCACACTTTGATGCAGCAGATGGTATTTTTATGACTCCCTTATACGTTGATATTGTGAATTACTTGACCACTGGTAAGTTCCTTCATGGTATGAATAAACATAGATAGGATAAATCAAGAGTAAATCAAAGTATTATGTTTGAGAGGACCCTATTTTGTGGAAATTCTATTCAGATCAGTTAGTTAGGAGGTGTGTCCCTAATGATGAGTTCTTTTCTATCCTTGAATTTTTTCATAAGCATGCATGTGAAGGACATTTCAATCCCAAGAAAACCACCAAGAAAATCTTAGATTCTGGTTTATATTGGGACACATTATTGAGGGATGCAGATTTTGTTTGTAAAACGTGTGAGCAGTGTCAGAAATTTGGTGGATTGTCTCGTAGGAATGAGATGCCACAATTCCCTATCCTTTTTTGCAAAATATTTAATATTTGAGGAATCGACTTTATTGGACCTTTTCCTTCTTCTTGTGGGTATAAATACATTTTATTGGCAGTGGACTATGTTTCCAAATGGGCGGAAGAAAAGGCCATAGTTACTGATCATGCTAAAGTGGTTGCAAGTTTCTTGAAGACTAACATTCTATGCAGGTTTGGCTTCCCTAAAGCAATAATCGACGATCAAAGATCACAGTTGTGCAATCGGGTCATTGCCTCCTTGTTGAAAAAATACGGTGTTCAATATCGTATCGCCACCCTATACCACCCTCAAATTAATGGGCAGGTGGAGGTGTCCAACAAGGAAATAAAGACCATTTTGGAAAATGTGGTCAACCCAGGAAGAAAGAATTGGAGCCTCTGACTGGATGACACTCTATGGGCTTGTAGGACAACTTTCAGGACTCCTATTAGGATGTCTCCCTACCGGATGGTTTATGGAAAGGTTTTCCATCTTCTAGTTGTAATCAAGCATAAGGCTTATTGGGTAGTCAAAAAGTGCGCAACTAGGACTTAGAGGCAGCAGGGGAGGCAAGACTTCTACAGCTTCAGGAATTATAAGAGCTAAGGTTAGAGTGTTTTGATAATTCATTGATTTACAAGAAAAGAGCGGAAGACTTTCATGACAAATTGATTGCACTCAATGAGTTTCAGGTAGGGCAAAAGGTACTTTTGTATAACTCTCGATTGACATTTATGTCTAATAAACTTCGGCCTAAGTGGCTTGGACCATTTGGTGTTTCTCACGTTTATCCTTATGGTGCAGTTGACATTGTTAATCTTGAGACAGGGAAGGTTATTAAGGTTAATGAACACAGGTTGAAAGTCTTCCATGATGGCGAGTTGTTGGACTGCTTTGACATTGCCTACTGTTTGGACTCACTGGTCTACATCTGAAATTGATTCATCATGGTCGAGCAACCGACCATAAATATTTGCGCTACTGAAGGTAGCTAGGATTGAAATTTACTTGCTTTCTAGGATTCGATTTCAATTCAGTATTTTCTCTTTTTATTTTTCATTTATTTTGTTGAGTCTAATTCTTTATATTATTCTAGTTTGCCAAGGTTTTTTTGGAACAAAAGGAATCGAGCCGAGTATCCTTCATCCTTCCTTCACTCCATTGTTCAGGGAAGTATTCCGATCCCTCATACTTCATTTTAATCACATTGGGGACAATGTATGTTTTAAAAGTTGGGGGTGGGATGTTTGGATTTTTGGGCTATTTTTAGGCTGAATTTTTTTATTTTGATGATATTATTTGGGGTCTTAAAGCGTTGTGCTCAGGCAATGCTTGCTTGATTGAGCTTATCTTGTTGTTTTGTTCCTTACGATGACTAGTCTATGACATATTCATATGAATTATTTTTGCATTAGAATAGGTTTGATGAAATAGTTCATGATTTTCATGATGTTTTTGAAAAATTCTACTTAATTTTTTTTATTACATCTCCAAGCCCTTTGCATATCTATCTTGACCTATTTGCTTGCTTATAATTGAATTATGAAACCATAAGTTTGTTATCACTCTGATAGGCCTTGGTGATAGATATTAGTCTTTTCGCGGTTCAATTTAGTAATGCATGCTTGAGATGTAGTCAACTAATATCATTGTCGCCTAGTAAAAAAAAAAAGAAAAAAAAAAGAGAGAATTTTCATTTATGCATGTTTAGGGGTCTACTTCTCTTCTTCAAGGGTATGGTTAACTTAGGGCGGCCATAACACTCGTGGTTTCCCTCTGAGCTAAAGTATCCTAAAGGAATGAATAAGCTTAGGCACTTTTGAAGGAAAATTGGCCCGTAGTTAAATGATTCGCATGACACTCGTGTGGGTAAGTTTCCCTTGAGATTTAAAAAAAAAAGAGATAATAATAATAAACAAGAAATAAAAGCATGCAATAAGGTGATGGATGATTAGATTTTGACTGATCCAACTTTATGTCATTACTACTTTTAATTTAGGAAAGCTAATTCAAGACCCTTCGAGCCATTGTAGGGGGAAAACAAATCGAATCTTCATAAGGCCATTCCAGGCTCGCTCTTGTTCAAAATAAATAACTTTGAGCTTGAACATGCATTAAAAAATTTTAAAAACAATTTTCAAATCGCTCATGAAATGATGGAATGCTTTTTTATCGCCTAATTGATTGTGAAATTAATTCTTGTTGACTGTTGAGGCTTGAGTAAGGAATATTCTAGTTTGACAAACTGATTAGCTTTTGCATGATTGCTTGTTTTAACTTGCTCGAAGACGATCAAGAATTAAGTTGGGGGTGTTTGATAGCACTGGAAATGTGCTATCTTCTTCCTATTAACTCATGGTTGTTTAGCTACTTAATTTGGTTAAATTGACTATTTTGTAGAACTCGAGTTTACAAGTAGTTGGATTAAGTGTTCGGGACAAAAAGGTATTAAAATGACAAAGTTAGGAGCTAAATTGATCAAATGACGAAGGAGTAAAGAATGTTGCCCTACTGAGCATTGCAATGCTCTCATTAAACCTAAGTCCAACGCTAGCTCAACGCTAGAAGGTGGAATGCTTGAATGTAGGGCAGTGTTTCAATGCTGCCACAAGCGTTTCAATGCTTCAGAGATGCCTCAACGCCACCATCGCGTCGCTTGTTAATGTTTCCCTCCAACGCTCTAGGATAGAATAGGCAATGTTGAAATGCTCCCCTTGAGTGTTGCAACACTATGTGGTTTGATGGACGTATAGCCTCAGCGCGCACGCAACGCAGCATTAGGAAAAAGCTACAACGTCTGCCTCATACTGTAAAAACATATAGATTATGCACTTTAATTAAAATAACAACATGCTTTTGAATAAGAAACAAAGTTCAAGAGATTATACCTTTGAAGATCTCTTCTTCGCGTTAATCCTTCGTACTGTCACGAACACCACGAATAGTCAACTAACACTCCAAACAGCAACAAGATCTCGAACCAAGGAAGAAGGACACTACCACTTGGTGACCTTGGTATTCTCAAGGTGAGAACCCAGGAGTGATGGGCTCTAGCTATTTTAGTTAGGAGGGAGTTTGTGGTTTGGAGGAGGAAGACAATTGAAAGAAGAACAAGCTATCGCATAGAGTTTTCTTCAATCATGTAGAAAGAAAAGTCTATCGCATAGACTCTCTTGAAATCGTGTAGTCTTTCAATCATGTAAACACAAATTATGGAAAAAATAAAATCATGGTTTATTTATCCCAATTTGCCACAAAAACTTATTAACTTCCCACTAAGATTGTTAGAGAGAAAAAGAGAATTAATTATCAAATATTAATAATTATAAATAAATATGATAACCAATTTATCATACTATATTTATAAACTATAGTTTTAATATTGTATCATATACAATATAAAATATAGTTCTTTTTCTCTATTTTATATTAAATTTAATAATTATGAATCTTATTCATAGAAAATATATTTGAATCATACTCAATTATTTGTTCCTCCAATTAAACTATAATGTATCAAATACATTATGTAAATTATATCATATATAATTGAATTAATTTAATTATATCATATATAATTAAATTCTCTTTTATTAATTTGAACATTTCAAGTTAACCCAAAAACTGATTCTCAACTAATTTCTTTTGAGCTATCAAGGGGATCTTATGGACTTATAGCTTGAAGCTCCAACGGTATGTGAATAATTATCTTTAGTTAAACTATTCACCATTCGTTAACTATCGAGCACTCCACTAAAGACCGATAGCTGCACTCTTCGTACTACAAATATATTTCTATGTCCACTGGATATAACTAATCAACAGTACGATGACCCTTCACAAATTGCTCGTAAGTACAACTGGGCCAAATTACCCTTTTACCCCTGTAGTTACATCTAACTTCTTAAGTACCACTGATCCCTCTAATGAACAATAGATCATAGTCCTACTATGATTAAACCCCTCTCTAGCCAAGAGAGGGTGTGGCGCCACATTGTTCAAGACTCGAAATCAGCCCTTAAAGGAGCAATTTATCTACTTACCCCTATTTCGAGGAAGGAGTGAATTCCATCTTATGTAACCAGCTCCTCAATCAGACGAATCCTCAAAATGGTAGGCTTGTTGAGTCGACGATCTGGCCACACTCACTCATACAAATCAAAGGACCGCCCTCATAGGCAGGAGTTCACAATTCACTCAAGATTAAGGTCATGTTACCTATGGTCATCCTAGTGAAATGAAAGTCTCTATTATGAATGGCATTATATAATGAGACTAAACATTTCGTGGTCCGGTCTTATACAAACTCCTTTGTAAAAAATATCCCCACTCACATGTCTAATACAAGAATGATCAGGATCAGATCATTTGTAGCACTTTACAACATTTGTAGCACCTACAAAGAAAGCCATACTCGTAGTGTCACAAGGATAAGGTACCCAGCCTTATCCATATACTACAGACCATTTAGGTTATCACTTAAACATGATCTACCTGTGTCACACCCCCTCCCAGATTACCCTTTTATTCTGGAAGAGGATATGACAGTGGTAGTTACTAGCCCTACTGCTAGCACTAACCACCCAAGCCTTCAAATCTAGATACCAACCTATTCATTTAATTAGTAATCTACGTAAACAGCTAACCTCCCTCTTAAGTTCTTACAAAGATTACATAATTACAAGCATACAGCCAAGATATCACTTTTATAGAAAAATATTCTCAGGTGGCCCAAATATTTCTACAGAAACCCTAGTCCCTCATAAAACATGTGTACATAAACGGATTATCAACCTAAGTCTTTTAATAAGCCGAGTCTTTCGGTGGCAAGCAGCAGCAGGATCAACCTTGAGGAAACTGACTGCTACCTGAAAAGAGAAAACACAGAAATTCTGTGAGCTAAAAGCTCAGTGAGTGACTATAGAATCGTAAAGCAACAAGCGTAGCATCACTATAAACATGTAAATATACCAATGCGTAAACTCAAGCATTTGTCTCTATATGTAGTTGTAAACCATTCTCAGACATCATTAAACATTATTATTCCCTAGGTTAGAACGAGCCTAAATGCTCTAGCACCCAAACCTATTACCAACCAAGAAACCCATACTTCGATTTCTTATTCATAACTACCTATGTGCATGTGGCCACACTAAGTACCATCATATTTTAGGTACTTCTACTCAGATACCTTCTAAAATTTGTCCTTCAGTATCGAGCTACTATGATACCTTCTCATACGTCCTTCAGTATCAAATTTGCCCGATACCTTCTCAAATGTCCTTCAGTATTAAATTGGCCAGGTACCTTCTCAAATTTCCTTCGGTACCTAATTGGTTAGATACCTTCTCAACATCCTTCGGTATCAAATGTGTATTTTGTAAAACCAAATTAAGTTCCATTGCCTAGTATTTACGCAAGAGTTGTTCCATTGCCACTCATTTACAACAAAACTCATTCTCTCATAGTCTTCCTCTAGGAACCAGATATCAAAATCAGAAACACAGCTTTTGTAATGGTTACACAACATACGTTGGCCTGTGTTACACACATACAAGCTGGGAAACATGCATTAAGTTATTCTCCAACCATTTGTTGCTTGAGGAAATTTAAATACATCATTAATGTCACTGTGCTTTACTTGATCATATATGCATGAGTATTGGAAACCTTGAGTTTACTGAGTGACTCACTATTCGCCAGGCTCTTATTGGTTTATACACTTTCCCTAACTCTTCTTGGCCTGAAAAGATATAATTCCCGATTAAACTACTTAGAATTCCTAGTAAAATATCTCAAATAAAATATCCAAACTTCACCTCGGGCCTTGATTAATCTGTGGTTCTGCCTCTTCTGCAAATTCTCCACTTTTGTTCTTCTCCTCTTGTAATCTTTCTCCAGCAGAACACCCTTGAAAACTAGATTCTCCGAACTTTCAAATGGCACCAAATTCACTAAATTTACTTTTGTCAATTGCCAAAACCATACTGTCGAAGTTTCACTTTTTTTTTTAAGCTTCCTGCCACTTCCTGAGTTCAAAGAATTAATTGCCACGTCACTCCACACTTAGTGCCTCCAGCAGACTAATGATTGAGTTTCTTCATTTGATATTTTTTTTCCTTCCTTCATAATTCCTATAAACAACACAAATTTCTATTTAATAAATATGTAATATAACATTCCTTTGACTAAACATGCTTATTTAGAGAACCTAAGTTTGGGGGTTTACACTCCACATACATGTTTAAGTTACAACGATAACCATGGATGTTAGTTTACTGGTTTGTGGTTAATGCAACTAAAATATCATATATTTTATAGACAAAGTGAATAAAATATCAAATATTATTAATCACGGATATGTTTGTTCATACAAGGTTTATAAACTATAGGAACCTACGAGATTTAAGGCATCAACCCCAACAATCACATTGTCTTCCCCGTTATTCTAAGGACGAGAATCGTGCAGAGGTGTGGGCTTGCACTCAATCTTGGCTCAGGGAGGAGTATGAGCAATTTTTCTGAGAAAAATTT
Organism: Benincasa hispida; assembly: GCF_027475165.1. Taxonomy (NCBI): domain Eukaryota; kingdom Viridiplantae; phylum Streptophyta; class Magnoliopsida; order Cucurbitales; family Cucurbitaceae; genus Benincasa; species Benincasa hispida. The sequence continues at coordinate 28,711,569 of NC_143481.1, read as the reverse complement.
ATGCAGAAAAACAAAAAGAATGAGCAGAAGGAAGGAGATGATGATTAGAGAATCTCTTTTTTCTCTCTCTCCTTTCTTTATGTAAAATTGAGAGATTTGAGGTTGAGGGAGTTATAACTCCCTCCCCTTTTTCTTTTATTTGAATTTTAATATATAAATAACTATATATATATAATTTAATTTATATAAATATTAAACTATATGTTATATTACATATAAAATATAGGCTATAGTTTATATTATATCATATATTATATAACCTATATATTTTATATAAATCACATTCATATAATTTAATATTTGAATCACATTCAAATAACAACTCCTCTCATCAAACTATATAAATCTAATATGAATCATATTGATATTAATTTTAACATATAGTTTCTATATTAATCATATTTACATAATTAATATTTGAATCATATTCAAATATTTATTTCTCTCATAAAACTATATAAATTTAATATGAATCATATTTCATTAAATTTTAACATATAGATTTTATATGAATTGTTCGCACAAGATTTCAATAGAAATTTATTTTGTGAAACTGAAACTTTGTATTTGTATTAATTTTGTGGAAAGTGACTACAATCTCTAATACATAATATTTTGATGCTTTAAAATAAACTATGGTCTTTAAGCTGGTTGATCTTCTTGAAAGAACGATCTTTGGGCTTGTTGATCTTCTTAGATGATCAGCCTTTGAGCTTGTTGATCTTCTTGGATGATCGACCTTTGGGGCTTGATGATCTTCTTGGACGATCAACCTTTGGGCTTGTTGATCTTCTTGGATTATTGGCCTTTGGGCTTGTTCATCTTCTTGGATGATCAACCTTTGGGCTTGTTGATCTTCTTAGATGATCGATCTTGGCTTGTTGTTCTTCTTGGATGATCGGTTTTTAGGCTTCTTGATCTTCTTGGATGATCGGCCTTCGAACTTATGGATTTTCGTGGAGGATTAGTGTTCACAAGAAGCTTCCGAAGAAACTTGTTTCGTGGAGTTGAACTTGAGTTGGTGTTGATGTTGATTTGATGCGATGTGGTTCGATCTCTAGTACTTGATCCTCTAATTCTCTCTCGGTTGAATGCGTACATTTGATGTATTTAGTGGGGCGTGTGGATGTTCTTGAGCTTTGAGTCTTGGAAGAATGTTTGTATTTTCAAAGGACTTCAGTCTTCAAGCTTGTTCAGAATGCTTGTATCTTTTTTAGCCTTCAGAATGTTTGCATCTTCAAAAGACTTCAGTCTTTAAGCGTGGTCAGAATGCTTGTATCTTCAAAGGACTTCAGTCTTCAAGCGTTGTTAGAATGCTCGTATCTTCAAAGGACTTCAGTCTTCAAGAATGATTAGAATGCTTGTATCTTCAAATGACTTCGGTCTTCAAAATGCCTGTATCTCCAAAGGACTTCAGTCTTCAAGCGTGGTCAGCTTTAGGAGCCAAGGAGTCTTTTGATTGTAGAGAATTCCCTCTAAGTTCTCTGAAGTGTAGAATTGTTGACCTTCACAAATGAGGAAAGCCTCTCTATTTATAGAGTTCTCAGGTGGGCTTCATGGGCTTAAGCTTGGTTGGCCCATTGACTTGACCCCTAGGCCCAACTAATTGACTTTAAGCCTTATTTGACATTTGGGTCAAATTAAGCCTATTTTTGGGCTCAATTGGACTTTTAACCCAAACAATAATATCAAATTGGGTCACCTGATTCGACGGTCATGATAAAACTATGTGGCGTCATCGAAATTTATCTTCAACTTCAATTTGGGACATATGACACTTCCTTGTTGGTCCCAAATTTGATGATTTGAAATTTCGTCATTAATTTAGTGAATGACGTGGCAGTTTTTTATTGGTCCAAAATTTCTTGTTCAACAAATGCCCCCTTTCGAGATTTATGCACATATATGAGTGGATGAATCTTGAACAATGTAATTTGAAATCAAAGTATGATTTTGACTCTTTTAATTTGATGCATCATCATAATCAAAATATGAGAATTTAGCTCAAATTTTTTATTTAAAATTTTGTTTGCTTGACACATTTTTCGCTAAATAAACAAAAAATGAATTTCAGTCTCTGACTTTCTTGTTCCCGAGTAAACTCTAATTTGAACAAAAGTAGAATTTATTCTCCACTTTAGATGCAAATTGAATTTTGAGTAGTATCCCAAATTTTAACAACTTTATTTTTTTTGTTCGGAATAATCTCAATTCTTCATGTAAATTTGAAGTATAATTTTGACTTTGCCTTTCTCTTAGCTTCAATTTTGATTTGGAGTAGAATTTCAAGTTCGTCTTTCTCTTTACTTCAACCTTGATTTGGTGAAGCTCGGAATGCGCCTATATTTTCATTTAAGGCAACACTTAAGTTATATAAAAGTTTCAACATTGGATAAAATTTTATTAGTACCCGAATAGTATTTTTGTCTCATTCCAATTTGATTTGACATAAACTTTAGAATATGCCAAATTTTGTCTTCAGAAAATTTGATTTTGACTATAATTTGGTTCGCATCCAACTCTCACCAATGTAAAAGTTGAAATATACTAAAATTTTGAGCTAAAATTTTGATTTAATTTGAATCTTTATAAAACTTGACAATTTCAAGTAAAATTTAGGTATTCAGATTATTGTTTGTTGTATCCTTTAACTTAGTCAAATATGGATTTCAACGAATTTTGTTAACTACCTCAACTAATTGAAAGAATCTTAATTGAATTTGAGACAAATCTTCCAACAGTTGTGATTTCTTTTATATATATTTCTTTAAACATAACCACTTCCTCATCTATAAATAGAGGTAAGTCTATTCGATGAATTTGTATGGTTACAGAATTTCTGTTAGATCCATTCGATGGCGAATTGATGGAAGCACCTGAACTTTTTATGAGAGCTTTTCCTCATTTGGATTTCTATTTTCATTGAGAATTTTCTTCTACTGTCCTCTTTAATTGATTTGTTTTCCCTACTTCTTGTTGCTTTCCAGGACAAAAGATCTTCCATTTGATGAGGCAAGTTGAGTCAATGGATGAAACTAACGATAAAAGAAAAAATTTCCCTTTTTTTCTTCTTCTCTTTTACTTCTTTTTTCCTTTTGTTTTCCGATTTTTTCCTCTTTTTTCATTCCTTTTTGTTTTTTTGTTTTGTTTTCTTTCCTTCTTTTTTACCCTTTTTCTATGTTTTTTTTCTACTTTTAATTTCTTCTCTTTAGAAACAAGTCAAATTTAATCAAATTTAGGCAATGAATTGAATCTTTTTTTTTTTACAATTCTGCCCTCTCCTTTTTTTATTCTTAATTTTTTTTTAATTCACCATTTTTCTAACAATTGGCCCCCACTTTTTTTTTACAAGAGTTAAGCTATTAGGGTTGTGAAGTAAATGAGGTGGCAACATCGAATTTTGGAGATGATGTGAAACTGTACTTGAATTTTGGAGATGAACCAAAGCAGCACTTGAATTTTGGAGATGAAACGAAGCCGCACTCGAATTTTGGAGATGAAGCGAAGCAGCGCCAGACTTTGGAGATGAAGCGAAGCCGTGCCAGACTTTGGAGATGAAGTGAAGCCGCGCTAGACTTTGTAGATGAAGCGAAGCCGCGCCAGACTTTGGAGATGAAGCGAAGCCGCGCCAGACTTTGGAGATGAAGCGAAGCCGCGCCAGACGTTGGAGATGAAGCGAAGTCGCGCCAGACTTTGGAGATGAAGCGAAGCCGTGCCAGACTTTGGAGATGAAGCGAAGCCGCGCTAGACTTTGGAGATGAAGCGAAGCCGTGCCAGACTTTGGAGATGAAGCGAAGCCGCGCCAGACTTTGAGAGATGAAGCGAAGCCGCGCCAAACTTTGAGAGATGAAGCGAGCCATGCTAGACTTTGAGAGATGAAGCGACCCATGCCAGACTTTGAGAAATGAAGCGACCCATGCCAGACTTTGAGAAATGAAGCGAGCCATGCCAGACTTTGAGAGATGAAACCAGCCATGCCATGACTTTGGAGATGAAGCGAAACCATGTCATGACTTCATAGATGGAGACATTGAAGATGGAGTGGAGCCATGCACACCGACCTTAAACTTGAAGAGGAGCGAAGTCGCGCACACCAGCCTGAAACTTGAAGATGGAGCGGAGCCAGACACATCGACCTTGAACTTGAAGATGGAAGCAGAGACATGCACACCAATCTTAAACTTGAAGATGGAATCAGAGCCATGCACATTGGTGACGGGAAATTAGAAGTCGAATTATTCAACAACTAAAATCCCGTGGACACAGTATGCAATGCATGTTCCTAAGATATGCGTTGATAGTCATGCGTTGATGGTCATGCATTGGAATGATAATGCGTTAATGAATGTATGCGATGACCATGCGTCCTGTCATAAGTTTTCTTACGCTCATGCCAAGTATAACGTGAACGCAAGTTTCTCGGATGATCCGAGGTCGAACATAGGGACTTGTAGCACAATGAATGTTGTGATGTGCATGCGGCGGTTTAAATAAAAGAATGGAAGGAAGGTTGCTAAGTTAACCCTACTTCTACTTCTATCTAACAGACAACACAATGAGAATATGCATGAGAGGTAGAGACACGACAACTCTTGACATGAAACAAATGAATGGGAAAGATAGATAAAATGCAGAGATGTTTTCATTGCAATACTTAAGAGTGACCGCAAGGGCAACCTTAGTCAACGCAAGTCGTGCGATTATGCTACACACACTAAAAGCCTAAATCTAGGACGTATGTGGTGGGTATGCATAGTGTCGAGATGACCACATATAACCACCATATCCTACTTCCTCGGTACATGCAATATCCTATCTGTAGGGTGCATATGCTGCATGAAAGCAAACAGAGCTTATCTCTAAGATCCCCATTCTTGCCTAAGCATTCCAATCCGCTCTCCCGAGTCTTAGATTTGGGTTTTAGACTACTCTCCCAAGTATGCCTAAATGATGAATGATGCACTCATAGGACAAGGTAACCACATGAACTTGGCTAACCTAAGATTGTTCCTATCCCTAGTGAACAATGACTTACATTACTTAATGCGACAAACCACCTACCCTCTCGGGCAGTTAGTTGTTGCTAACTTTACTCATAGACAAGTAATGCTTAGCCTATAGACAGGCGTTATTGTAGCTTCACATTAAGCAAATAAGGTTTTCTCACATACTCACACAACGCACACCTCTCGGTGGTTTGCTACATGCTTCATATTCCTAATCCACATGACAAAGTATGTGATACTCAAGCAATCTCACTAAGTGATGCAATGAATTTAAAGATGCTAAGTAAAGAAGATGGTGATGGAAACGAAGGAAACATAGAAATGTATTGAACACAAAATGTATTAATTCCTTAATCACAAAATGTAAACAATACAATATAAGAAAAGAAAGGAAAATGAAATGACCGGCTGGAAGCAAAGATTTTCTTCCAGTGGATTTGCGTCAAGGCTGCCAGTGGTGCCATGGATGGGCGGTGGAGCTGACTCTCCCGAGATCTAGCTCCGGTTGAAAGCTCTGGTCATCACTCAGAATTGTTGAAGGAGGTGAAGAACTCTCAAACGTCTTCTCACGCATTTTGTCCCGATCACGGGGAAAATCCCCAGATTAGTTGAATTTCTGCTCATCGGCTTCTATTTATAGAGCTTGGATCGCCGACAGCAATGGACTGCTCTAAGTCTGACATTCGGCGCGTTAGTCCTTTTCTGAACCTCTGCCTCTAACGGCGTGGTAGGTGAAATGTCAACATCAACTTTTGATTTTCTCAAGGTAAATGCGTTGAGGCGTTCATTTCACCAACCTTGCGTTGATCCCATTAGTATGTGTTGTCTCATAGTCGCAATCATCCAATAATCGCATTCGCTTAATGCCGCAACTATACACGATGACTGCAATCACTTGACGAGCGCAACTCCCATGCGATGGACGCATATGACTAATTACCGCAACATCCATGCATTAATTGATGCATTCGTCTTTGCGATGGAGAGCTTCTCCACATGCAGTCGTCTATGCGGTGGTCTGGTTTCTGCGTTTGCGTCCATTTCCTGTTTTAGCTACAAAAATAGAACATTGAACGCATAATAACACATAATAACAGGTTAGCTAAGATTCAACATGCTGATCGACGCAAACTCATTTTCTCATGAATTCCTAGCACAATTATTGCATATTCTGCTTAACAACCTTCATAATTCTAAGTAATAGGCCTAAGATGACATGCATTTCTACATGCCATCACACATCGATCTTACACTTGAAGATGGAAGCGGAGCCATGCACATTGATCTTGAACTTGAAGATGGAAACGGGCCATGCACATTGATCTTGAACTAAAGATGGGAACGGGCCACGTACACTGATCTTGAAGATGAAGGAACATCGATGAAGCCTTTGAACTTGAAGATGGAGAAGAATCGATAAAGCCTCTGAACTTGAAGCTGGAGAAGCATCGACGGAGCCTTTGAACTTGAAAATGGAGAAGCATCGATGGAGCCTCTTAACTTGAAGATGGAGAAGCATCGATGGAACCTCTAAACTTGAAGATGGAGAAACATCGACGGAGCCTCTGAACTTGAAGATTGAGAAGCATTGACGGAGCCTCTGAACTTGAAGATTAAGAAGCATCGACGGAGACTCTGAACTTGAAGATGGAGAAGCCTCGATGGAGCCTCTTAAGTTGAAGAAGGAGAAGGATCGACGAGACCTTCACACTTACGTTTGAAAAAGTATCAGAAAATTCTCCGCATTTGAGTTTGACGAAACATCGAAAAATGCTCAGCATTTGAGTTTGACGAAACATCGACGAATGCTCCGCATTTGAGTTTCATGAAACATCGATGAATGCTCCACATTTTAGTTTCATGAAACATTGATGAATGCTCCGCATTTAAGTTTCATGAAACATCGATGAATCATCGGTAGTAGGCTTGACTTTGTGACTTTGAGCATGAAGATGGCATTGCAAAGCCTCCAAACTTTAGCATGAAGATGGAACATCAATGAAATCTCTGTATTTGAAGATGGACAAGCATCGATGGAGCCTCTGAACTTGAAGATGAAGGAGCATCAATGAAGCCTTTGAATTTGTAGATGGAGGAGCATCCAAGTTTGATTTTGAAGAGGAAGCGAAGTGCATTCCAAGTGTGTGTCTTTTATTTACTGTGCTAGCTTCTTACAAGGGATGAACATCTTCAATCTGTTGTGTTGCCCCCAATAGGGATGAACATCTTTAATCTAGAGTGTCATTCTTTAGAAGGGATGATCAACATTAATTTTGTAGTATCATACTTAGGTGGTTGTGGTACCTTTTCTGATAGACTAAACTTAAATTTCTTTAAGTTGCCTTTGTATCCTTAAAGAAAGGGATCAAATCATGACGTAGTTCAAGTTTTTTTTTTTTTTTTTAACTGGACTGAACTTGAAGTTTCTTTCAAGCTGCCTATATACCTTCATAATGATAAGGATCAAGTCATAATTGAACTTAAATTTCTTTAAGTTGCCTACGTACCCTTTATAATGACAGGGATCAAGTCGTAACGTAGTTCGTACAATTTTTTTTTTTTTTTTTGGCCGTTCACATTTTAAGCTCATGCGGGTTAGGAGCATCATGCAGTTTAGGCTCTTGTGATGAGAAGCTTCTTCATTTAAACTTCAGAAGCTCTCATTTCATCATGGTTTTGATCATCCTCTTCATTTATAGGATTCGTCAATATGATGAGTTTTGGTTTCACTATCAAGGAACCTCCTGTACTTATGTCAACAGAAAATTTCCTTTTCATGCATGAAGGGACACGACTGTGAATCTTTTCGTCGTTGTTTTCTTCATGGAATGGCGTTGCCTTCAAGATTTTTATCCTTCCTTTATGTTGATCGCTTATTGTCTTGAGACGATCAAAAGCAGATGTTGAAGGTCGATCTTTCTTTGATGTGAATATACTTAGCCTTTTGAAGACTGAAGTTTGAGTAGAAGTAGTTGTTAGACATTGGTCTTCTTCTCCTACCGTGGCCATACTCAATCTTTGAAAGACTGAAGATCGAGCACTTAAAGGCTTAATACGATCGAAGACAGAAGTTCTTTGCTTCATTTCTTCTGAGTCGTTGACTTCTTCGACAATTATATGATTGTTGTCAATTTCCACTATGCCGACAGTGTGACATGCAATAACTTCTGATACTTTTTCTGGATGCTTATTGAGAAAGCTTCTTGGGAGAAATTCTGCCAAAGTTGTTGGCCGTCGGAATTGAGGGAAGTCCTTGTCTTCTTTTTTAGCAAGCTTAGGCTTCCATGTCATCTTTTTGCCTTTCTTTTTATGAGTCTTGTTCATTCTTCTATAGCTTCGATAGGAACGCGACTTTTTTTGGGTGGAGCATGGCTATCTTCTTTTTCGACGAGTCACAACTATCCACCCTTCGTTGTCATCTTCAACAAGCTCATCTTCCTTTATGGAATTTGTTGTTTGAATCTCTTGCTGGAACCGAACAACTATAGGCTCAAAGGCTCCAAACTGGATCAGGCTTTTTCTTTGAGCATGGAACACGGGTAGTGTTGAAACACTTGAAGTCACCGCTACTGTAGCGTGATTTGTCTGAGCTACTTCATCCAAATCTAGCTCAATCTTCTTTTCACGAGCCAACTTCAGAATTTGTTCCTTCAGTACGAAGGACCTTTCAACTGGGTGACTAACGACCCGATGATACTTGCAGTAGTTAGGATCATCTCCTTTTCCTGCTTGTTCCGGACGCTTGCATTCCGACAGCTGAATAAGTTGCTTCTCTAATAGTTGCCCTAACATACATGCCACATCAGAGTCAAGGAATGGATAAACCTTCTCTTGTCTTTCTTTAAGAGTTAGACGACGCTTCTCACCCTCATTGCGCCTTCTTTCAAAATTTATTTGTTTTCCTTTGGAGAAAAATTTCAGCGGGGTCACTAAACGACCATAGATTCTTTGTGGCACTATCCACGAACTTTTCAGTGCCCTTGGCTTCATTCTTGTATTTTCTCCCTTCAGGGACTAGGAAATCTTTAGTTCCCCTATTGGCGATGCTCAGCTCCATATCATGTGCGCGGGTTGCCAGCTTCTCAAACATACGAGGTTTTATCCTTTGTATGATGTAGAGAAGCTCCCAGTGCATGCCTTGAGTGCACATCTCTACTGCAGATGATTCAATGAGTCTATCTTTACAATCCAGACTTAAAGCTCTCCATCGGTTGATGTAATCCATGATTGTCTCTCCCTTCCACTGTTTGGTGTTCGTCAGCTCCATCATGCTAACAGTGCACCTTGTACTGTAGAAACGGTTCAGGAACTCCCTTTCTAGTTATTCCCAACTGTCAATCACTTCTGGCTCCAAATCAATATACCAATCGAAAGCATTTCCTTTCAAGGTATGGACGAATTGCTTGATTAACTGGTCCCCTTTGGTTCCTACATTTTCGTAGGTTTCAATGAAATGTGCAACATGTTGTTTTGGATTGTCCTTTCCATCGAACTGCTGGAACTTTGGAGGTTGATACCCAGTTGGCATTCTTAGGTTGTTGATTCTCTTGGTGTACGGCTTGGAGTACATGAAGGAAGACTGTGATGGTCTTTCGTAATGAACCCGTATGGAGTTTGTAATCATATCCTGCAGCTGTTGAATTGACAGGGTGGCAACAGAGGTAGATTGTTATGGTTGGTCTTCCTGCAAGTCAGTCTTTCCTTTGTCATTGGCTTTTGTAGTTGAAGATTGACTCAACTTAGCAGTTTCTCGAGCCTGTATTTCATCTCTTAAAGCAGCGATTTCATGATCTCGCTCTTCTACAGCTTTCATTAGGAGATTTATCTTTATCTCCATATTTGCCATGGTCGATTCAGTCATTACGTCAGTCATCATCATAGACACTACATCAAACTGTGATTCTTTCTCTGATGGATCAGTAGCAAAAGCATAGTTGTCGAACAAGGATTTTCTCTGATGACGATCCCGCCTTTAGGACATTCCATCAGTTGGTCCCAGATTTCCTCTGTGATGACAGAGCTTATGTAAGTGTTGCTTACGACGGTAGCTTTGGAAGCAGCTTTCTTTGGTGCCATTTGTCAATTTGTTGAGTTGGATGACAAGAGAGAGATGAGAGGTAGAGATGTCTCACTGGGTGTGCCAATTTGTTCGCACGAGATTTCAATAGAAATTTATTTCGTGGAACTGAAACTTTGTATTTGTATTAATTTTGTGGAAAGTGACTACAATCTCTAATACATAATATTTTGTTGCTTTCAAAATAAACTATAGTCTTTAAGCTGGATGATCTTCTTGAATGATCGACCATTGGGCTTGTTGATCTTCTTAGATGATCGGCCTTTGGGCTTGTTGATCTTCTTGGATGATCAACCTTTGGGGCTTGATGAACTTCTTGGACGATTAGCCTTTGCGCTTATTGATCTTCTTGGATGATCGACCTTTAAGGTTGTTGATCTTCTTAGATGATCGACCTTGGCTTATTGATCTTCTTGGTTGATCAGCTTTTGGGCTTGTTGATCTTCTTGGATGATCGGCCTTCGAACTTGTTGATCTTCTTGGAGGATTAGTGTTCACACGAGGTTTCGAGAGAAACTTTTTTTGTGGAGTTGAATTTGAGTTGGGGTTGATGTTGATTTGATGCGATGTGGTTCGATCTCTAGTACTTGATCCTCTAATTCTCTCTCGATTGAATGCGTACGCTTGATGTATAGAAGCAGGGCGTGTGGATGTTCTTGAGCTTCAAGTCTTGGAAGAATGTTTGTATCTTTAAAGGACTTCAGTCTTCAAGCTTGTTCAGAATGCTTGTATCTTTTTCAGCCTTCAGAATGCTTGCATCTTCAAAGGACTTCAGTCTTCAAGCGTGGTCAGAATGCTTGTATCTTCAAAGGACTTCAGTCTTCAAGCATTGTTAGAATGTTTGTATCTTCAAAGGACTTCAGTCTTCAAGCATGGTTAGAATGCTTGTATCTTCAAAGGACTTCGTTCTTCAGAATGCCTATATCTCCAAAGGACTTCAGTCTTCAAGCGTGGTCAGCTTCAGGAGTCAAGGAGTCTTCTGATTGTAGAGAATTTTCTCTAAGCTCTCTGAAGTGTAGAATTGTTGACCTTCACAAATGAGGAAAGCCTCTCTATTTATAGAGTTTTCAAATGGGCTTCATGGGCTTAGGCTTGGTTAGTCCATTGACTTGGCCCTTAAGCCCAACTAATTGGATTTGAGCTTTATTTGACATTTGGGTCAAATTAAGCCTATTTTTGGGCTCAATTGGACTTTTAACCCAATTAATAATATCAAATTGGGTCAAATTAATCTTACCTGATTCAACGGTCATGATAAAACCATGTGGTGTCATCGAAGTTTGTCTTCAACTTCAATTTGGGACACATGACACCTCCTTGTTGGTCCCAGATTTAATGATTTGGAATTTCGTCATTAATTTAGTGAATGATGTGGCAGCTTTTTATTTATCCAAAATTTCTCGTTCAACATGAACCATATTTATATAATTAATATTTGAATTATATTCAAATATTTTTTTCTCTTATAAAACTATATAAATTTAGTATGAATCATATTCACACTAAATTTTAACATATAGTTTTTATATGAATCATATTTATATAATTAATATTTTAATCATATTCAAATATTTTTTTTTTGTCATAAAAATGTATCAACATACATTACATTATATAATGTATCAATATACATTATTTAACTATATCTTATATAATTAATTCCATTTAATTAATTTGAACAATTCAAATCACACAAAAATTAATTTGATTCTCACTAGTCCTCATTGAGCTAACAAAGAAACCTTGTAGACCCATGGATTGAAGCTTAAATGATACGAGATTAATTTATTAATCTTTTTAATCAAATTAATCAACATTCATTAACTGCTAGCTTCCACTAAAGACCAACAGCTAAACTCTTTGCGATATAGATATATTTATGCTTCCATTAGATATAACCAATCAACAGTGCGTTGTCCCTTCACAAATTACTCGTAAGTACAGCTGGGTCAAATTATCGTTTTACCCCTATAGTTACATCTAACTCCTTAAGTACCACTGATCTCTCTAATAATAAATTAGTCATAGTCCAACTATGACCGAACCCATTTTGGGCCAGGACAAGATGAGGCGGCTCATTGTTCAAGTCCGGAGTTAGCCCTTAAGGGAACAATTTATCTTCTTATCTTAACTATAGGGAATGAGTGAATTCCTTCTTGCGTAGTTGTGTTTCTAGCTTCCCAATCAAACGAATCCCCAAAATGGTACGCTTATTGAGTCGACGAATTTTGTCACTCTCACCCACGCAAATCAAAGAATCATCCTCATGGGCAGGAGTTCACAACTCACCCAGGATTAAGGTCAAGTCATCTATGGTCATCTTGGTGAAATGTAAGTCCTTTCTAGTAACAGCGTTATAAAGAGAGACTTAACATTTTGTGGTCCAGTCTTTATACAAGCTCTTTTATATAGGATACCCCTGCTCACATGTCTCCACGAGAATGATAAGGATCATATCATTATAGTACTTTACAACAATTGTAACAACTACAAAGCGGGTTGTATTAGTAGTGTTACCAGGATAAGGCACCCAACCTTATCCATATACTACAGACTATTTTTTTTATCACTTAAACATGATCTACTTGTATGTCTCCTCATACATGTTTAAGTTACATCAAATAACCTTGGATCTTAGGTTAATGGATTATCGCACAAGTAATATAAAATTGTACTACAGACAAGACAAGATCACTAATCATATTCCTGAGCTCAGAAATCTGCTTGGTCTTTTGCTCTCTCTCTTCGGCAGCTTGCCTTGCACGCAATGGAAAGTACATACTAAACGCTCTATTCTCCATGGCAAACCTAATACAAGGAAAAAAAACAAATCAAAAGCAAAAGAATGCTCTAACTAGAAACTTAACCAAATGAACATAAATGGTGTTCTAACCAAATGAACATAAATGGTGTTCTCGACAACGGCACCATTTTGACTTTTTCCTTTTTTCAGTGTCATTTAATTCCCAAAAAGAGTCCCAAATCAAAAAAAAAAAAATTGTAATACCGAACTACTCCTATCACTACAAAGACGTAGCAATAGTGGTAAGCTCAGGTCGATCCATAGAAAAGTGCAACTTGTTTCATTAAGTTAATTCTCTAGTTATAGCAGTAATTGGAGGTTTTGGTGTGGAAGAAATAATTGTGCAAGAAACTAAAATAAAGGAAAATGTACTCAAGGTTGGAGATTCTAGCTCTTGGGAGTAATTGGGCTCCTATATAAGTCCTTATCATCGAATTATTTTTTATTAACTAGTATCGATCATGCTTTGCACAATGACTTATTTGACTCGACCTAACTAGCCTTTACTAAGGCGGACAATAGCAAGGACCAAATCATGCAAGCGACCCAAGTATAATTAAAACCTTCTATGAAGCTCCAATTAACTAAATGCAATCAATCCTATGGAATCCTTAGCGGTTGTGAAGAATCAATTACATTTGCATTAAATCCTAGGTTTCTATTATGTGGTTAATCAACCTAACTTCCTTGGACCAAATCAAATCAAGTATTTTAAAATTCATGGTTAGACTATAAACCCTAGCATGCAAGATTTAATATTTGCAACTTAATGACTTAAGCTAGACGAAGAATCAAGACATCGTACCAACCTAAAATCTCTAGCATACAACATGCATTTAAAGGAAATGGTGTCAATTGATCCAATAAACATGCATCGTAGAATTAAATAGATCCAAAGATGCATATAACACTATGAAATTAATATAAATAATCTCCACGAGTTACATAGGTTTACATCCCAAGAACTAGAACCAAACAACTCATCTCATCGTCTTCATAGACAAAGAAAGAAGAGGCAAGTTGATCCAAGCCATGAAATACAACCCAAAAATCCTAAACTAATCCTAAGCTAAGATGCAAAAAGAATTAAAAACAAGTTGAGCAGTCATCCTCCTCTTTTCTCCATCCTCCATTGCATGATCAACCCTAAAAAAATAATAAATAGGTATTTATAGAATCAAGGGCAGCACAAAGCATGGCGCAACTGCCCCCTCTCAGTTGATGCCCCCGCACGTGCCTTCGTAAGAAGTCTGTCAAAATCCGTAGTACCGCAGCACTTTTGCCTAGGCATACAACTGCCTTGTGCACAGCGCAGGGCGCCGAGCAAGAGCAGCCCTGCACTCCTTCCATTTTGCCCCATTTGCAGCTACTTGCTCCGTTTTGGCCCAAAATACACCCGGATCGTCCTAATGGTCCCCTTCTGCTTGTTTTTCTATCAAAAATACTAAATAGAGCATTAAATACCTAAGAACTAACATGATTTAGATGAGAATAGATAGCACTTTTGGAGAGCTATCAATCCTCACCACAACTTCAGAAATATCTAATACTAGTTGATCTAAGAACAAAAATGAAAACAAAAATACAATGAGCTGTTTGAGAGTGTAGTTTCTGGTTTCATTGGAAACAGCCAATAATACACTATAAATCTGTCACTCTCCTCCAACTTCCTCTTCTTTTTTTTTTTCTTTTTTTTCATTTCATTTTATTTTATTTGGCCTCTCTGAGTTTTGTCTATTATTCTTCAAGTTGTATCAAATAAAAAAGGGAAGAAATATCAAAATTATGGCTTTGAATGTATCCAGAAGTCAGTTGATGATCCATTCCAGTCATTTCCAACCACCATTTTGGCTGATCTCCTCAACTATTTTGCTTCTTTTTAATGTTTCTGCATGTGATATGGAATCTTTTATGAGATTTTGTTGGATTTAACCAACATCAGAATCAATTTCAAATAATAGCCTGAAAAAACATATTGAAAGCTTTACATATTTCAATCAATCCACAGCACCAAAACTCACATTTGCTAAGCAGTGAAAGTACATTAGACAGATCTATATACATAAAAACTAGCACATCTTCCTGTTTACATAATTTCCTCTTAACATTTATTGTTCTAAAAGTTATTTATATAACAAGGTGGTAGAGCAGCCAAGAAGAACAAAGTAATTTTGAAGAAAGAAAAAGAAAATACTAGAACCAAATCTACTAAGTTGATTCTACAATATTTACAACAGAGAACTTTAGTAGTAGTACTGACCCTGATCTTCTAAATGTAATCTCTGAGAGATAAATCAGAAAAAAAACCCTTGCATTATCAGAGCTATCATCAAACAACAACTCTCCTGCCCTTCTTTCTTGGCTCAATCTAATGATAACAAGGTTGGTTGCTCAATTTCAAAATTGGCAAGATGTACCAAGCCTCTGCCTCTGCCTCTGACCTAGAGTAGCAGATTTTCGCTTCACAAAGGCCGGGTGAAGTAGCTCTTGAAACTTGTCTAAGAACAATGACCATGAATCCTCATTCATGTCAGCTAGCTTCACAAACGTTACACTAGCTGGAAGCTGTTCATTTGCACTCCTGATCCCAGAAGATGTATTTGTCATCATGTATCCATTCTCAGGTCTTGTTCCAAAGTACTTGCTATGTTTCTTTTTCTTCTCACCTAGACTGGAATTCTTCAGTGACATGGAAAGCTTTGAAATAGTTGGAATTCTATCAGAAGAAAACGGATCGAAGAAGCCCCCTCGATCAACTTCCTCACCGTTTTCTTCCTCGATGCTTTCCTCCAGTTTAAGAAGAGGAAAACGTCCATGTATACTGCCACCGACGCTGAAGTGGAATGGTGTTGTTGGGTAAAAATCATCTGCTTCTATCTCTTGGCTACAATCTGACTCTTCAACATCGCAGTCAATATCAAATTGAAATTCCTCATCGCCTAAATCAATCCGAGGGGATAAGACCTCCTTCTCTTCGATCAGCTGCCTAGCTTCCATGCATATAAGTTCCAGTTCACTGGGATCCTCCTCTCCGCTACGAAACTCTCGAGTCATCATCTCGCCGATCTCAGCAAGACAGAGACCAAATGCAGCAGCCTCCTTCAGGAAGATAGTGCAGAGAATCAGAACCCTGAGACAAGCCTCACGAATCATGGGAAGCTCAATCCTCAGCATCTCACTGTCTTCAAATGGATTGAGGTTTTTGATATACTTGAGCTCATCATCTGAAAACGGAATCGACGCCTGCGGCCAATGAATCCACTCAAAATATGGATCCTCTAGCGTTTCGGGCAGACAGAGTCCATGATCAATAGGAATAAGCTCCACTTGACCAAACCTCCCAACACCATCAAGTTTCCTAACTAAAAGATTTCCAGCATGCCTATCTGTGTTAAAAACTCTAATGTCTAGAATGCCTATACGATGCACAGCCACTACTGGGAAGCTGGAAGTTCCGTGATCACTGGCATCAAAATCGTGCGGTATGAATTCTTGAAACGATGCAATCTTGCTAACCAGCTTCTTCTTACTTGACATGTTACCATTTACTCCATCATTGACATTGAAGATGGAGTGGGTAATCTTCACCAAGGCAGTGGGAGGCACATTAGCAAAGTGATCATAGTCAAGAAGATAAGCTGCAACCTCACGAAATCCAGTCTCCCCGACACGCACTGATCTTTTTAACCCAGGTTGACCAAGAGCTTTACCAACAAACCCTTTTGGATTGTTTGGTGCAAAAGGTTCTTCATCCGTAGGCTTCACAATCGCAACGCTCTCACCTCTGTTATTTCTGAAATAGTATGCACCACCAAGTCCACTATGAACAGGAATAGGATCTACACCAATTTTAATAGCTTTTATAATCTCACCAACCAGTTGTTTTGTCCTAACAAAGCGATCAGAATGCCCCAATATCTCAATAGGACCACTTTGATCCCTTTGCTGAATATCCCTTCCAGTAGGTGAGAGACAAGGAGTCGACGAGCTTCTGTGCAAAATGTTTCGTGTAAGAAGGAGGGGAGAATCGTTACGTACAGCACTGAGGTCATTCTTGAGTACCATATCTCCAAATGTCAAAGAGCTCTCATCAGTTGGTACATTAAGTGCAATCTGCAACCTCCTCTTCACGGTATGAGCATTATCACTCCGATCCAATTCCATCCCAAGGACACAACCAGTGTCGGTTTGCACAAAGACCCTTCTCCGCCCTGTAGGCTGTTTTCCTTCCATCCTCTTGCTCCCCCCATACTCTCCACTGAGTGGACTCTTAAAGGCTGCTGCCACTGCCATTTGAGTCTGGAGAGGGCTATCCAATTTACGATGCATTAATTATAAATGTGCACAGACAGTGTCGGCAGCAGGCAAAAGAGGAGGCAGCAATGGAAGAGAGTTCCTTCTCCCCCAAAGAAATGGCCAACTCTATAGCCGATGCTGAATGAGCTGCAACAAATTCTTGTACCCGAAAAATCATTAATCGGTCGACGCAGTAAGGAAATCCCACTAAAGATTCTCAGTGAAGGAATACCCACAAGAAACCAGCAAAGAAGAGGCTGAAAGACTTTATATTAGACCCACTTACCCATTGAACAGGATATGAAGAGCCCAATCTGTCAAAGAAACCCAATATTAGATTTATTTAAGAAAATAACCAAATAAAAGAAGATAATTCATGGCAATTAGATCCAACCATGTATAAATTGTGGTACGGCGCAAGCCCCTTGTATTTACAACAATGAAGCAATAAAAAAATTAATTAAATTAAATTAGTATCGACTAAAAGTAGGGATTTTCCGACTGTTTTCCAGGAAAGAAAGCAAAACAGTAACATGTCTAAATGGATTGTTTCAAAACTCAGAGGCAAGAATCAAGAACAACTCAGCCAAAGTTCCATTGAATTAGTCTATATAAAAGTTTGTAGATCAGTATTTTCTTTTCATTTTTAGATCCCCTGGTAGTTAACACACACGATAGCAAGCCCTCTACTTCAAAATTAAATGCAATGAAGGCAGAGTAGAGAGAACGCATAAATTGCGGCACACTTATTTTAATAAATTGGTCTTGAGTCCAGATTGGTCTCTGAAGACTGAAGAAGAAAAGAATTAAAAACAACCATGATGCCAGTATATCATCTCACACGCAATGCAGAAAAAATAAAACAAACGAAAAAAAAAATTATTCCTCATTCTATTATCCTCAGATCCCCAAATTCCGCAAAAATTACAAGAGAAATGACCACGAACATAAATCCTCAGATTCCATTAATAGATAAAACAAACAAAAAAAACCATAATCAGAAGGAGAAACTCACCGAAAGTAGAGATCTGAGAGAAACGAAGGGAAAAATCAAAGAACGTAACGCATAGCAATGAATGAGTCTGATTCAATCAAAGAAAGTCCAAGAAGAAGAACAAGAAGGTCCAGTCCTCAAAAATGGGGGGAAATTCCTTCGTTCACAACAGAAACAGAACCCTCCCAATTCTTCGTTCTCTGTTTCACTGGTTGAAAGAAGCTCAGTAGTCAGTCCTATACCTTCTTCTTCTTCTTCTTGTTTAACCTAACGCGGCAAAGCTAGGGTTAAATCCACAAACTCTAGTTAGAAACTTGGAATCAGAACTTCTTTCTCACTGAATGTGCTTCGTGATTAGAAGACTCCAGAACAAGAAAAAATGGGGCCGCCGGAGCAGGGATGGAAAATCTGGGCCGTCGGATGAATCGGTTGTGGGACCGAAGAAGAAATGGGGAGATAGACACGTGGGGCAAGTGGATTGGAAGAGTGAAGTGGTCATGGGCCCCATTGGTGAATGGGTCTTCAGTATATTGGGTGTCAGCAAATAGCTCGGGATTTTTTTTCTTTATGTTTATTGTTCGATGAATCAGGTGAATACACGTATTAATCAATTTAATATTAGGAAAGTTTCCTTGAAAAAATTAGACTAATATTGTTGTTTTCAAAAAGTATTTATAAAATTATTGTTGTTCGAAAACTATTAATAAAGATATTGTAGTTTTTTTTTTTTGTCCATTTTAAGTTGTTGAGTCTTCAAAATTCGACCAACGAACTTGAATCTTCCATTCTATTTTTTATTAATTTTCAATTAATTCGACCTCAATTTTTTCAATTTTTTTAATTTTCCATTATGTTATTACTTAGTATATTCCACTTTACATTTTTTTTATTATTTTTTAAACCATCTTAACTTAACTCTAAAAAGAACAAATTAAAAAAAATAATAACTCATAAAAATGATAAAGTATAAATTAAAATATCTCATTTATATAAAAATAATTACAAAAATCAATGTATCCCACAAGGCAAACGTCATCGATTTCGAGCTGGTTGTCGTCGTCGACTTCGAACTTAAAGTTGCTCTAGTACCTCTGCAGATGCTTCATAATATAAATATTCATTATGCTCTCTACGACCCCGACCATGTCTATGAACATATGAAGATGATGGAACAACCTCTGAGTCATAATGTCCTGAACCAAATGTTGGCATCATCATCGAACTAACATAATCAGTTTGACTCTGCATTCGCATCACAGGGGCAACTCTTCCACATTGTGGGCAACCTCATCGAACTCATCCTCTTTCCGAACAGGTTCTCTACGTCTAAGAGTTGGTGGAGGAACTGGATGAACTATAGGTATATCGTACATATAATGTATCTCCTCCATATAGCTCTAGTTGTCAATACATATAGCAAGAACTTGTTCGGATCATTCGCAACATCACGAAGCTACTGTTCTTCGATCTCTGTGAATTATAAAACAATTAGATAATATTTAAAATAAATTTAAATTAAAAATAATTAGATAATATTCATTCATTTACCAGATGACCCACAACTGCTCTCAGACGAGTGACGTAGCGTCTTTGATATTATTATACCAATGAATGTAGTGTTGAGTGACATCCCTGTCAAACTGTTCAATAGAAACCCCCACTACAATAAACTTTGCACGATAGTGCCATCGCACTACCAAATGTGCAACTTTTTCAGACCAATCTCCGGTCCTTAAGTAAATATCATGTAGTAGGGGTTATCGTCCACTCACCAATGTGAAAACATATGAGAGGACTTATCGTCCGCATATATATTTCCACTCACCAATACAAAAATTGGGCAAAGTGTGCAAAATAATTTTGTACGGCTCCCAAATAACCTAAAACACAAAATATTATATTGGAAAACAGTAAAAACAAATACAATAAAAATGTGTATAAAATAATCAATTTGGTTCAGTATCAATGCACCTAATCAGGTTGAAGCAGATCAAACATGTATCTGTACTGGCTGACTATATGTGTGGCTGTCCTAGTCACACAAAATTTGTATCTCCACCTAAATTTTTAAATTGATAATTTAGATTCTATTAACTAAATCAGTCATATAAAAATTAAATTGAATTAAAATAACATACCGAGAATCGTAGGCTCGTCCAGCTAACTGAGCGTCATTTATATGTTTTAGCTGTGGAGCCATTGTTGAAAATAGCTCCCAAGCCCATAGTTGCAAAAGTATGAGAGGCCCAGCTATCTCGCGAACTTCAGGTTTGGTTGTTTTATATAGTTGTCTATACAACCATATCAAAAACATGCTCCACCCCACGAATACCGTCCCGCATCATAAAGGTTAGCTAATAGTGGTAGAAACATCAAGTGAATAAAATGACTTGATTTGTTAGAAAAAAGACATCCACCCATCATTTGTAGCATATATGCTCGCGCATATCTTATGACGGTTTCTTCATCTGCATCATCTGCGAGCTCACTGAATTGTGTCCCTAACCATATCAAACTTAACATCGAGCCTTTAATTTTATCGGCAGGTGGGATCACACCGAGGTACAGTTGACAAACTTGTGATCAGTCATCATACATCACTCCAGTGACCAGCTCACCATCAATAGGTAATCCAACCACACTTCTTTGTCTTATAGAGTGATAGTGCACTCTCCAACAGACATATGAAATGTATGTGTCTCAGGCCTTCATCTCTCAACCAAGGTTGTGATCAAATGCCAGTTCAACTGAATAAATCCCAATCTGGCAACCCATAGAATTCAGATGTACAGAGTAGCGGTAGTATTCGAAGGTAGAGTGGGATAGAGCACTGGACAACTGTCTCTCAACGCCTGCAAGATATTTCGCCAGTAGTACGATCTTGTCATATAACAGATGATTGATGAATGGACTGGTCGTACAAAATATCGGATCAATAGGTCATCTAAAAGGAAAAAATATATATTTATTTCTCAATTAGAAAAATAATGTACAACTTTTTAAATTGTAAAAAAAAAATTGAATATACAATAAAAGTATCATCTACATTTAATTAAATATACACGATAAAAAAAAGTATTTATTTTTCAACTAAATAATGTACAACTTTATAAATTATAATAAAAAAAATGAATATAAAATAAAAGTATCATCTACACTTAATTAAATATACATGATAAAAAAAAGTATTTATTTCTCAACTAAATTATGTACAACTTAATTAAAAGAATAATGTACAACTTTATAAATTATAATAAAGTAAACAACTTTGTACGAACACTTGTGATGTATAATATATATGATATTTACTTCACTTCTTGACTTTGCATATTTAAATGTTTTTTATTTTACCACAAACCAATAAACTTAATATCCCTAGTTGTCTTTATGTAACTTTAGCATGTATGTAGTGACATACAAGTGGATCATGTCTTAAGTGACAACAGAAATAGTCTGTAGTATATAAATATAGGAGGGAAACCTTATCCTAGTAACACTACGCATGCAGACCGTTTTGCAGAATTGTTGTAAATGTTGTGACTTGTCACAGATGACTTGATCCTGATCATTCGTGTAGTGGACATGCAAGCGGGGGCATCCTATACAAAGAGTTTGTATAAGACCTGACCTCGAAGTGTTAATGTCTTGTCATATAACTCCGTTCATGAATGAGACTTCACTTCACTAGGATGACCATAGGTAACATGACCTCAATCCTGAGTGCGTTGAGAACTCCTGCCATCAAGGGCGATACTTTGATTTGCATGGGTGCGAGTGGCCAGAGCGCTAACTCAAACCTACCATTTTCGGGATTCATCTGATTTGGAAGCTGGGAACTCAGCTTCACAAGATGGAGCTCACTTCTTCCCCAAAGTAGGGGTAAGTAGATAGATTGTTCTCTTAAAGGCTGATCTCAAGGCCTCTCATGGCCTGAGAGGTGTTTACATAGAGTAGGACTATGTTGTATTGTTCATTAGAGGGATCAGTGGTACTTAAGGAGGATGATGTAATTGCAGGGGCAAAACGGTAAATTGTCCTACTATAATTACGAGCATATGTGAAGGGTCATCGTATTGATGATTGGTTATATCCAATGGACATAGAAATATATCTATGGCAAGAAGAGTTAAACTGTCGGTCTTTAGTGGAATGTCTGGTAGTTAACGAATGGTGGATATTCTCACTAAAGAGTTTAGTCAACTATTCACGTACCGTTGGAGCTTCGAGCCATAGGTCCATAAGGTCCCCTTGGTAGCTTGGATACAAGTTGAGAGTCAGTTTTTAGGTCAGCTTAAAATGATCAAATTGACAAAAGATAGTTCGATTATATATGATATAATTGAACGAGTTAATTAAATATGATATAATTAACTTTATTTACTAAATGATCATTTACCTTTTCCTAAGCGATTATTTAGTCCCAATATTTACTAACGATCGTATAGAAGATCGCTTTGTTTTTCCTCAATCGCTCACCTTTTTCCTATACGATCGTTTAGACGATCGCTTACCCTTTCCTACAAGATCGTTTAGACGATCGCTTACTTTTTCCTACACGATCATTCACTTCACCAAAATGATCAAGCATCTTGTCTATGCAATAGATGACCTCATTTCTCACTTGCTTCGTCATTGTGTACGGTCTCTCTTCCTCCTTCCCTCTACCAAATCCGAAAAAAGCCCACACTTTAGATTCTTACTCCAAGAATATTGATTGCTCTGAGTGGTGGTGTCATCTCCGTCTCCTTCTGTTGGAGTGGTGATTGTTCAAGGTAGATGGTTGGGTTTTAAACTCGCTAAGAAGAAGAAATCTTCAACCGGTATGATCTCTTGATCTCTTTAGCATTATGAATGCATATTAGTATGTTTGAATGTATTTGTGGTAATTCTGTCACAATGAATTGGAAAGATCTATTTTTGCTCGTAGGTACTCTTGAATTAGAGTTCCTTCAATTGGTATCAGACCAAGGTTTCTGATATTCCAATTCATTACTGCATAAGAATTGCATTTACATTCACGGTGGGTGCAGCATTTCTACTCTCTATTTTCAGTGTTAATTCTTTTGTGGATGTGTGGATTAATAGAAATTTATGGAATGTAACCTCAGTTTGTTGAATTCTCTAGTTAATTTTAAAGGCCCCTGCGTTTTATGGGCACAATTAATTCCTTTCAAGTTTTTAAATTCAAAGTTAGTTTGAGTCTTGAGTCGTTCGTGATGAAATTCAGAGCAAGGGTTGTTGTTCTTCATGGAAAAAGACGATCAAGTGTTGGTTGTGTTGGGTAGACGATGAGGTAGACGATCGCTGAGTATCGAAAGCTCGGTTGTTGTTTAACACACGCGCACACTAGACAATCGTATAGCTCAGCAAGCCTCATCACTAAGTTACTGACTATACGATCGCGGAGTAATTGCATGGTAGATCGTTCACCTTTCGCGTGCTAAGCGGTCGTCTAAACGATCGGGCTTCACGGCCTCATTGTTGTCTATATGATCATTTAGCTGTTACACTATCTAGTGTGCGCTACACGATCGTTTACCTAAAGGCATTTACTAAATGATGGGAGCTTCATTCAGTGGTTCAAGGCCCGGTTCGCTTGTCAACCGGTTTGCTCAGCTGAATTATGTAAATAGATTGTTTTCTCATTTCGGTTTTGTTTTAGTTCATCCCGGTCCATTAATCCATAGTTTTTTATACATGTGATATGTGTGTGTGTGTATATATATATATATATTTACATAGGTATGCACATATTGATAAATCACACCTTAGGTCATGCATATTTTCTTTATTATAAGTGTTATGATTTAGTGAAGCATGATTTAATTTTTATAAGTGTATGCTCATGCATCATATAATATAAGGGTTATATTCATGTATGCTTTATTTATTTAACGTAATATTTACAAGCATTATAAATACTTCGTTATATGACATGAGTGTTTTATTTATTTATTTTATAAATGGTTATAAAATGAAAATAGGATTAAAATAATTAGTAAAAGATTAATATGTAGCAAATCTATCTATAATAGAACTTTTGTCTAAGGCGGGTTCTATCTAGGTTTGGGTATTTAAGATGACGGCAATGGAACACCCCTACTTGGGAACCTACCTAGAAACGTAATTGATAACGGCCAGAAACGCATGTTATCATAGTGTTAAATTATTAAACGATGTTGGCTTGCGTTGATAAAATATGATAGATTGAATCCAAAAAGCATTAAATTCATAACATTACGGTTGCATGCATTCATCACACAGAAACAGTTGATTTGTGTATTTTTATGCAGAATATGCGTTGACGTAAGGCGAAAAGAGCTATCATAAGAAATCAATGGTCGAGTGCAGCATTACCGCAAGGCTTTGTGGTGATTTGTGTTCGCAAACATCTGCCCAAAAAGGATTGCTGCATAGAGTCGGCGCAACTTGGTGAGCGCATCTGGGTGAAAGGCATAATTAATCACGATGGGACAAAAAGTTGATGACGATCGAATCCGAATTAAGTTGACAGCCACTAACGATAACAAGTACATTCATCTTTTCGGTGACAAATATTCGACGCGTCAGTCAAGGAATTAAAGCCATCCCATCTGTGCAATCATAAGAGAGGGGCCGCCTTTCACCTTGGAACCTATATAAATACCGTAGGCATCCTTCAATAAAGGGGTTCACCAGTTCGAAAGTTTCGAGTTCACGAGTTCTGCTCATAGTTTAGCCTTGTTCTTAGATTTTCTTTTCTTTTAAGGCGGACGTGAGAGAAGGAGGTTGTGCTGACAAATCGTTCTGGTAAGCTTGGGAGAGCGCCAGAAGCTTCAAGATCAGAGATAGGGCCGACTCCTGCGGAAGCAGGAATATCTTTTGAACCGAATAAAGATTGCCAGTATAAAAGACTCGGTCAACAAGGGATTGCTACCAGGCTCTCTACCTTTATCTTTCATTGTCTTTTTGTATTCAACTCATCTATAGAAATGGAATTTACTTCTCTTTATCTTTTCATTTTCTATTATTTACACATGAGTAGCTAAATCTGTTGAATGGGTTGAGAAGCACTTAGCTAGCTTAACTGGGGATCTTCTTTCTATGCGATTATCTTGTATTATGTATGCTTCATTCGTTCATTAGAGATACTCAGGAGGGTAGTCTAAGGACAGGATCTAGGCTTGGGAAGGTCAGATCAGAATCTAGGCTCGAGAGAGTCAGATTAGAACGCATGATCAAGAGATAGGAGCTTAGGAATAAGCACTGTTTGATATTAACGCATCGCATGCATCCTATAGATAGGAACTGATTGTGTGCGGTCTTCTTACTTTTGTGCATCTTGCATCATCGCATAGGAAAAGAGGAGAGACTTAAGAATAAGCTCTATGGACACTTTTGCATTCAACACATGCATCTTAAACATCGGAGAATCGCATTTGCATTGGAAAATGACTTGCTGTGCATGGTTGTAGCATGATCGCATAGTCTGATGCATTCCCAAGTAACGCTAGCTAAATACCTTCTCAACCCGTTCATCTGCATTCTCAGTGCATCTATCACATAATCAGACATTTCTCAAATTTTCCGCATTTGTTATTTTTCTTTACCGCAATCAACAAACAAACCAACAATCATTTGAGTTACCGGTTACCGCAAAGTTTTCTAAAAATTACCACCGCAACCTATTTTCCCAAATCCCTGAGTTCAACCTTGGACTTACCAGGAACTCAGTGGGGTTTACACTTGGATTCCACTGAGAAAACTTGAGTGCTCAACGCATTTTCATCATCGCAATTCATCCATAATTTCACATCACAAAATAACGCATCAATAATTTAGATAGATTTGATGCATGCATGCAAATTAAGGTCAGTCCATTAAAGAGTTTAATGTGACTACTTGGATTTTTTTTAATTTCAAAGAAAAAAGTTGTTTTTTAGCAAACTTAATAAATGACTTAAATCATTATCAGTAGCCAGATAGTTTAGGTTAATAAACCCCTAGGTAGAACATTCAATGGGAGGTACTTGGGGTATTTGATGCTTCATTTTCACATCTCGTGTTTCTCTCTCATAGTCCCCAATGTGAGATCTACCCTCGGCCTCGAGGCACCTTTGGTGTGTTTCCCTAATAGATGGTGTTGGGGTAGGTCAATATCAAGGTGGATGGAGAGAGTGTTCATAGTAAGTGGGAGTGGGAAGTGCGACAGCATATCCCTCGGTCTCCCTCGTTGGATTGAATAAAGTTTCTGCGTATCGCCTCGTGGCACCCTATGTGTTTTTCCCTATACGATGGTTGTTTTGCGCGTTTCTTTATTTGATCTCCTGTAAGAGGATAAGGTTACTTAGTCTCTTGTTCTAATCTTCTTTTTTCTACTTAGTCTCTTGTTCTAAACTTCTTTTTTCCTATGATGGGCGCATTACAGTGGGACTCTGGGGCCAAAACAAGGGGTTACCATTACGCAGGATTATTAAGGGTTAACTATTCTGGACCCAAAAAAATGGTGGCTATTAGGTTTAGTTCCAAGAGTTGGTTCTGTCTAATGGTTCAAAATGTCTTATCCCAGTTAAGGGACATCTAATCATCCCACCGGTGATGTTTGTCCTGCCTCACTGGGGCATCATTGCAAAATAGAAGTCTTTTCACTTAGGCTACTTGGAATCTATTTTGCTAAAACTAATTGGTTAAAAATTGTGGATTTTGCAAAATATTATAAAAGGTTATTCATTTTTTTCCAGCAACGGTTTTTAATGGCTTCAGCCACAATCAATTTACTTAGCGCCGAAAAACTGAATGGCCAAAACTATTCAAGATGGAAATATATGCTTACGACGATACTCATCATCGAGGATCTAAAGTTTTTCCTTACGAAGGAATGTCCTACTATTCCACCTCAGAACTCTACTCGAAATGTTCGAGCAGCATGAGTGTTGGGCACGGGCAAACGAAAAGGCCCGAGCCTATATTCTGGCCAGTCTTAGTGACGTGTTGGCCAAGAAACATGAGCCCATGGTCTCAGCTCATGAGATCATAGACTCTCTGCAGGGAATGTTCGGACAGCTATCTGGACAGCTCAAGTATGAGGCTCTGAAACACATCTTTAGCTCCAAACTAGAGGAAGGCACCTCTGTTCGTGAACACGTGCTGAATATGATGGTCCACTTTAACATGGCAGAGATGAAGGGGTCTAAAATCGATTAGGGTAGTTAGGTTAGCATTATCTTGCATTCATTGCCGGAGAGTTTCCTCCACTTTGTTAGCAATACAATTCTTAACAAAAAGGACTACTCCCTTACCACTCTCCTCAACGAGTTGCAGACTTACCAAACCTTGCTGAAAAGTAAGAAGAAAAAAGGAGGTGAGGCAAATGTTGTCTTGTCCTCTAAAAGGTTCTATCGAGGTTCGACCTCAGGAACTAAGTCTGCACCTTCAACTTCTAACTCTGGAAAGATGAAGATGAAGAAGAAGAAGGGGGCAAAGGGAAAGGAAATGCGCATGCTAACCCGGCACCTGTCGCCCAGAAGAAGTGTCCACCGCCAGTTGAAAAAGGAAAATGTTTCCATGGTAACCAGGACAGACATCGGAAGTGGAATTGTCTTTGTTATCTAAAGGAGAAGAAAGCTACCAAGGCTAAGACCAAGGCAAACAAAGGTAAATATGATTTACTTGTATTAGAAACCTTTTTAGTGGAGAATGATGATTCTGCTTAGATAGTAGATTCGAGCACCATAAATCATATATGTTCTTCTTTTCAGAGGATTAGACCATGCGATAGCTGGAGGCTGGTGAGATCACGTTACGAGTAGGCACCGAGCACGTCGCCTCAGTTGTGGTAGTGGGAGGCATCCAGTTAACTTTACAAAATACATTTCTTATATTAAAACATGTCTTTGTAATTCTTGAACTAAAAAGGAACCTTATTTCTGTAAAGTGTCTGTTACAATACAATTACACTCTTTCTTTTAAATTGAATAAAGTGTTTATTCATAAGAATGGTGTTGAAATTTGTGCAGCTAAATTGGAAAATAACTTGTATATGCTAAGACCTTTAGCCTTAAGTTCCCTCCATAACATAGCAATGTTTAAATCTGTCGTAACTCAATCAAACGCCAACGAGTTTCTCCAAAAGAAAATGCCCAACTTTGCACCTTCGATTAAGGCACATCAATCTCAATAAGATTAAGAGATTGATGAACAATGGCCTTCTAAGCGAGCTAAAGGAAAATTCTTTACCAGTGTACGAATCATGCCTTGAAGGTAAGATGACTAAAAGGCCTTTTACTGGAAAAGATTATTGAGCCAAAGAGCCTCTTGAATTAGTACATTCTGAATTTTGTGGTCCTATGAATGTGCGAGCTCGAGGAGGCTATGAGTATTTTATCAGTTTTACTAATGATTACTTGAGATATGGGTATGTCTATCTGATGCAACGAAAGTCAATCTTTTGAAAAGTTCAAATTATTTAAGGTCGATGTTGAGAATGCTTTAGATAGACAAATAAAAATACTTCGACCAGATCGAAGTTAAGAGTTTTTGGATTCTGAGTTCCAAGACTATTTATTAGAACATAGAATCATTTTCCAACTCTCGGCACCGGGTACACCTCAGTAAAATGGTGTAGTAGAGAGGAGAAACAGAACCTTGTTGGATATGGTTCGTTCAATGATGAGTTACGCTTTCTTACCGGACTCATTTTGGGGTATTGCAGTGGAGACTGTAGTATACATTCTCAACTGTCTTCCTTCTAAAAGTGTTACAAAAATACCTCTAGAGTTGTGGAACCGACTTAAAGTTAGTTTACGTCACTTCTGCATATGGGGTTGCCCAACACATGAGCTTGAGGTAAATCCCAAGAAATTGGAATCACGATCGAGGTTGTGCCTCTTTGTAGGCTACCCCAAAGGTACACGAGGAGGTTACTTTTATGATCCGTCCGAAAACAAGGTGTTTGTTTCCACTAACGCTACTATCCTGGAGAAGGATCATATTAAGAAGCACAGTCCACGTAGTAAAGTCGTGTTAAGTGAGCTTTCCAAAGAAACTACTGAAACTTTAACAAGAGTTATTTAAAGACCTGCTTCATAAACCAGAGTTGTGATGATAGTTCATCTGGTAGGTCGGTTCCACCTCAAGAGTTGAGGGAACCTCGACGCAGTGGGAGGGTTACGAACCCACCTGATCGCTATCTGAGTTTCACGAAAATCCTAGCTATGGTGACAGATGGCGATATTGAGGATCCATTGTCCTATAAAAAGGCAATGAAGGATGTTGACCAGGATGAATGAGTCAAAGCCATGAATCTTGAGATGGAGTCGATGTACTTGAACTCAGTATGAGATCTTATAGATCAGCCTAATGGGGTAAGACCTATAGGTTGTAAATGGATCTATAAGCCCAAACAGGGTGCTGATGGGAAGGTGCAAACCTTTAAGGCTCGACTTGTGGCAAAGGGTTATACCAGGTGGAGGGAGTTGACTATGAGGAAACTTTCTCACCGTTTGGTATGTTAAAGTTGAACTGCATCCTTCTGGCCATTGCAGCTTATTAAAATTATGAGATTTGGCAACTAGACGTCAAGATGGCTTTTCTGAATGGCAATCTTGAGAAGACCATTTACATGGTGCAACCTGAAGGATTCATTTCCCAACATCAAGAGCAAAAGGTTTGCAAACTGAATTAGTCCATTTATGAGCTGAAGTAGGCATCTCGATCTTGGAATATTCGGTTTGATGCTACGATCAAATTGTATGGCTTTGACCAAAACGTTGATAAACTTTGTGTTTACAAGAAAAATAGTCAACAGTTCGGTAGCTTTCTTAGTATTGTATGAAGACGATATACTACTCATTGGGAATGATGAGGTCTACTGACTGCAGTTAAGAACTGGCTAGCAACCCAATGCCAAATGAAAGATTTAGGAGAGGCTCAGTTTGTTTTGGGTATACAGATCTTTCGAGATCGTAAGATCAAAGTGCTAGCACTGTCTCAGGCATCGTATATTGACAAAATCTTGCTCAAGTACTCGATGCAGAACTCCAAAAGGGGTCTACTACCATTCAGGCATGGAGTCACTTTGTCTAAGGACATGTGTCCTAAGACGTCTCAAGAGGTTGACAACATGAGATGGGTCCCATATGCATCTGTCATTGGCAGTTTAGCATGTATGTAGTGACGTATAATTGGATCATGTCTTAAGTGACAACCAAAATAGTCTATAGTATATGGATATAGGAGGGAAACCTTATCCTGGTAACACTACGGACGCGGCCTGCTTTGTGGAATTATTACAAATGTTGTGACTTGTCACAGATGGTCTGATCCCAATCATTCGTGTAATAGACATGCAAGCGGGGGCGTCCTGTAAACCCCGAACTCTAAGTTTCCTAGATAAACTTGTTAGCTAAAGGAATGTTATAATAAATATTTAACCAATGGAAATCTATGTATATTTAGAAGTTATGGAGATAAGAAAGAAAAAATTATATTAATGAGGAAGCTCATTTATTGATTTGGCTTGAGGCACTAAGTATGAGGTGACGTGGCAGTTTAATCCTTGAACTCGGGAGGCAGCAGGAAGATTAAAAGGAAGTGAAATTATTACAAATGTTGTGACTTTCACAGATGGTCTGATCCCAATCATTCGTGTAATGGACATGCAAGTGGGGGCGTCCTGTAAATCCCGAACTCTAAGTTTCCTAGATAAACATTTTAGCTAAAGGAATGTTATAATAAATATTTAACTAATGGGAATTTATGTGTATTTAGAAGTTGTGGAGATAAGAAAGAAAAAATTATATTAATGAGAAAGCTCATTTATTGGTTTGGCTGGAGGCACTAAGTAGGGGGTGACATGGCAGTTTAATCCTTGAACTCGGGAGGCAGCAGGAAGATTAAAAGGAAGTGAAATTTCAAAAGCATGATTTTAGCAATTGGCATGAGAAAATTTATTTAAATTGGTGCCATTTGAAAGCTGAGAGAATCTAGTTTTCAAGGTTGTCTTATCAGAGAAAGATTACAAGAGGAGAAGAACAAAAAGTGAAGAATTTGAAGAAGAGGCAGAATCTCGGGTTAATCGGGGCCCGAGGTGAAGATTGAAAGCTCTAGGCCAAATTGTAAAGAATTTACGACTGAACTTTTAAGGTAAGAAAGTTACCTAATTCTAAACAAGTTTGTAGAAGGAATTTTCTGAAAAGAGTCCTGGATTTTGAGTTATGAATTTTTGAAGTTGAAACAGAGAATCTGTGCAGAAGTAGACAGCTGCTTAGGAAGAACAAACAAACAGCTCACCGTAGAGAGCGAGAGCGAGATAAAGGGCATGAGGATCTCGCTCAAGATGATAATCTCGCTAATTTTGTGCTAAAGATCTCGCTCAAGAAGGAAATGTCGCTAGAATTTGGGCTGAATCTCGCTGGTAAGGTGAGTATCGCTATGATGAAAGTTTGCTAGGAAAAGCTTGATCTCGCTCATGAGGATGAATTTACTCATGATGATTATCTCGCTAATGATGTTGTCTTTGTTGATGAAAGTTCCATTAGTAATTGAAATATTTGAGATATTTTGCTAAGAATTCTAAATAGTTTAACCAGGAATTATGTCCTTTCAGGCCAAGAAGAGCTAGAAGAGGTGTATAAACCATTAAGAGGCCGACGAGCTATGAGTGACTAAGTGAACTTAATGTTTTTAATACTTATGCATATAAGGTCATACACCATCAAAGGGAGGTCGAAGTATGGGTCTCTTGGTTGGTAAAAGACGTATGGAACTAGAGCGTTATAGGCTCATTCTCAACGAAGGAATAATGATGTTAATAATGTCTAAGAATGGTTTTAAACTGTATTTAGAAAAAGTTGCTTGAGATACTCATCAGTATATTCACATGTTTATAGTGATGTAATGCATCTATAGTCACTCACTGGGCGACTAGCTCACAGATTTTCTGTGTTTCCCTTTTTCAGTAGCGGTCAGATTCCTCAAGGTTGATCCTGCTGCTGCTTGCCACTAAAAGGCCCGGCTTGTTAAGGAGAACTTAGGTTGATGGCCTGTTTATATACACATGTTTTGAGAGGGACAAGGACTTTGTTAGAAATGTTTGGGCCATCTGTGAATATTTTGCTGTAAATGTTATGTCATGGTTGTATGCATGTGTTTATATAATCCTTATAGAACCATTAAAGGCTTGTTGTATGCGTATACTATTAATGTTTAGATCAAGTTGGTATTTAGATTAGAAGGCTTTGGTGGTAGGTGCTGGCAGTAGGGCTAGTAACTACCACGATCATATCCTCTTCCAGATTAAAAGGGTAATCTGGGAGGGGGTGTGACAAGTCGGTATCAGAGCATAAGATTTTAGGAATAGAAGGGAAAGTTCATGCATAAGTCTAAGTCTCTAAAGTGTGAGTCCTTAACATGTGTACATTGTATTTGGTGAAATGCTAAGGCAAAATGGCAGACAAAGTAAGCAGATAGGAGGCAGGAATACTGACCCTACCAATAAAGTCCCGGAGGTTAGAAAGAACGCACCGGGTGGGAAAAAGAAGGTGAATGATCCAGTGGGTCAGGAAACGACATCTGAAGGAGAGTCTAGTACTCCCCAGGCAAGGGCAGATTCTCAGCTAGAAGATATAGTTTTTGACAGGATAGCACAGAGGTTAGCAGCCAGTGTGGGCTCAATACGAGCAGACCCAGAGAAGAAATATGGTATTGAGAGGTTTAAAGCCCTAGGGACTGTGACATTTGAAGGTATAGCAGACCCGACTGAAGCCGAGTTATGGCTGGATGTAGTTGAAAAATGTTTCAATGTTATAAGTTGTCCAAAGGACAAGAAAGTAGGACTAGCCACCCTTCTGCTACAGAAAGAAGCAGAGAAATGGTGGAAAGTGATATCCGCCAGACGAGCCAGTACAGATGCGATGTTATAGCCTGAGTTCAGAAAGGCCTTTGAAGACAAGCATTACCCCAGCTCATTCCGGGATGCAAAAAGGGATGAGTTTCTTAGACTAACGCAGGGAACAATGTTAGTGGCAGAATATGAGTAGAAATTTATAGAGTTATAACAGTATGCTCTGTCGATTATTGCTAAGGAAAGAGATAGATGTAGGAAATTTGAACAAGGCTTGAGAAAAGAAATCAGTACCTCGGTGACATCTACGGCTAATTGGCTTGATTTTAACCAGTTAGTAGAAACGGCGATACGAGTCGAGCGGAGTTTGGCAGATGATAAGCAATTGCCAAGGGGCAGTGAGGCAGTAGTAAGGCCTAGAGACAGGGGATCCCGACCTTCAGTTGCAACTCAGACTAGTGGAAGCTAATTCAACGGTACAAGTTGGCAGGGATCCAGGAAAAGGAAATCGAGACCCTCGGTCAGTGCAGTTAGCCGACCAGAGATGCCACGAGCTGGTGAGTCGGTAGCTAGCACATACAGGAAACCGATGTGCCCTAGTTGTGGCAAGAGGCATCTTGGAGTATGCTATAGTGGCAGAGGTGTATGTTTCCAATGTGGACAAATTGGACATTTCAAGAAGGACTGCCCCCAGGTGAACAAGGACGCCCCAACAGTACAACAGACAATCTCCCAAACAGTTAACCAACCAAAGGGCGCTAGAAATCGAGGCGAAGGGTCAAGTGGTGCTAAGCAGAAGAATGTCATAGGTCGACCCCAACAGTAGAGGTGAGCGTATGTCGTGACACACCAAGAGGCAGCAGAGTCCCTATGGTAAATGAGTTTCGGGATGTATTTCCTAAGGAATTATCGAAACTGCCACCCAACAGAGGGTGGATTTTACTATTGAATTAATCCCAAGAAAACCTTCTATATCGCAGGCACCGTATAGAATGGCGCCAACTGAATTAAAAGAATTAAAGGTTTAGTTGCAAGAGTTAATTGACAAGGGATACATTCGACCTAGTGTATCACCTTAAAGAGCTCCACTATTGTTTGTGAGGAAGAAAAACAGTACACTTAAATTGTGTATCGATTATAGGCAGCTGAATAAGGTAACAATTAAGAATAAATATTCGTTACCACGCATTGATGATTTGTTTGATCAGCTAAGAGGAGCCACGACGTTTTCAAGGATAGACCTGAAATCAGGCTATCATCAACTAAAAGTGAAGGAAGCTGACATTCCTAAAACCACATTTAAAAGTAGATATGAACATTATGAATTTTTAGTAATGCCATTCGGATTGATAAATGCCCCTGTGGTATTCATGGATCTTATAAACAGGATATTTCATCCCTACTTAGACCAGTTTGTGATAGTATGCATTAATGATATATTGGTATATTCTGGCAGTATGGAGGATCATATAACCCACCTGAGGATAGTATTGAAGACGTTGCGAGATAAGCAGTTGTATGCTAAGTTCAGTAAATGCGATTTTTGGTTAGATTGGGTTGTATTTCTTGGGCATGTTGTCTCGGCGGATGGAATTAGTGTAGATGCCCAGAAGACAGAAGCAATAATTAATTGGGAATAACCCAGGACCATTTCAGAGATACGTAGTTTCCTAGGTTTGATAGGCTATTACTGGAGGTTTGTGGACGGTTTCTCTAAGATATCTCTTCCGGTGAAGAACCTGACCAAGAAAGGCATGAGGTTTGAATGGTCGTCGGAGTGTGACCATAGTTTTCTAGAGCTGAAACAGAGACTAGTATCAGCACCCGTGCTTACCTTGCCTGTTCCAGGTAAGGAATTTGAGATTTATTGTGACGCATCGCAACAAGGATTGGGATGTGTGTTGATACAGGATGGGAAGGTAATTTCATATGCCTCTCGTCAACTTAAGAAGCACGAGAGCATTTATCCTACACATGATCTGGAGTTGGCAGCAGTTGTTTTGGCTCTGAAGTTGTGGAGACATTACCTATTTGGAGAGCATTGCAGAATATTTAATGATCACAAAAGCTGAAAATATATCTTTGATAAAAAAAAAAGTTGAATCTAAGACAAAGAAGATGGATTAAATTGATTAAAGTTTACGACTATTCCATCAAGTACCACCTTGGTAAGGCTAATGTTGTAGCGGATGCACTAAGTAGGAAGGCCATTATTGGTTCAATAAGAGGAATGCTATTGCAGAAGTTCAGGAATTCTAGAACCGTCTCATGAGTGGGATCGTCAGAAGGAATGATAGCTACTTTCCAGATAAGGCCTACCATAGTAGAAAACCTTAACCAAGATCAGTTGAAAGACTTTGATCTTCAGAAGATTGCTGATGATGTAATTAAGGGCATTTAGAGTTAACTTTCAACTGGGAACAGACAATGTACTAGAAAATGAGGGGAGAATGTGTGTGCCTAATAAGGTACAGCTTAAACAAGCCATTCTGGAGGAAGTACATAGCTCTGCTTACGCTATGCATCCAAGAAGCACCAAGATGTATAGAACTTTGAAAAGATCTTACTGATGGGCTTCAATGAAGAGAGACATAGCAGAATATGTGGACCGGTGTATAATCTGTCAACAAGTAAAACTTGAGAGACAAAGACCAGCAAGATTACTCAATCCACTCTCAGTGCCTGAGTGGAAGTGGGAGCATATGACAATGGACTTTCTATTTGGATTGCCTAGGACGCCCTCAGGATATGATGGTATTTGGGTAATAGTCGATAGGCTGAGCAAGACGGCCAAGTTTATACCAGTAAAAGTTACTTTTACACTAGACCGTCTAGCTAAAATCTATGTGGATAGGATAATCAGTCAATATAGAGCCCTAGTGTCGATAGTGTTAGATCGAGACTCGAGGTTTACTTCAAAATTTTGGTCTAGTTTACAGAAGGCTATGGGCACTAAATTGCATTTCAGTATGGCTTTTCATCCACAAAAAGATGGACAGTCAGAAAGAACCATATAGACACTAGAAGATATGTTAAGAGCTTGTGTATTACAATTCAAGGGAAGTTGGGACACACAATTTCCATTAATTGAATTTGCATACAACAATAGCTACCATTCTAGTATCGAAATGGCTCCCTATGAAGTATTGTACGGTCGACCTTGCAGGACCCCAGTATGCTGGAATGAAGTCGGAGAACGAAAATTATTGGGTCCAGAATTCGTTCAACAAACAACAGAGAATGTAAAGCTTATCTGGGATATTCTTAAGGTGGCTCGCGATAGATAGAAGAGCTATGCTGATAAGTGAAGAAGAGAACTAGAATTTGAAGTCGGAGATCAAGTATTTCTTCGACTGTCCCCATGGAAAGGAATTCTCCGGTTCGAGAGAAAAGGGAAGTTAAGTCCACGATACATCGGACCATATGAAATTATGGAACGAGTTGGTCCAGCAGCATATAGGTTGTAGTTGCCGATAGAGCTAACTAGTATTTACGACGTATTTCATGTGTCAATGTTAAGGAAATACGTATCTGATCCTACGCACATACTAGCAGCACAACCAATACAGCTCAAAGAAGATTTATCTTACGAGGAACAGGCCATCGAGATTTTAGATAGGAAAGACCAGGAATTCAGAAATAAGACGATTCCTTTAGTGAAGGTGCTATGCTGTAATCATGGAATCGAGGAAGCTACCTGGGAACCTGAAGACCAAATGAGGAAAAGATATCCTCAACTTTTTAAATGACATGTCAGGTAAATTTCAAGGACGAAATTTCTTTTAAGGGGGAGATGAATGTAAACCCTGAACTCTAAGTTTCCTAGATAAGCATGCTAGCTAAAGGAATGTTATAATAAATATTTAACCAGTGGAAATCTATGTGTATTTATAGGAGTTGTGGAGATAGGAAAGAAAAAATTATATTAAATGAGGAAGCTCATTTGTTGGTTTGGCTGGAGGCACTAAGTATGGGGTGACGTGGTAGTTTAATCCTTGAACTCGGGAGGCGGCAGAAAGATTAAAAGAAAGTAAAAATTCAAAAGCATGGTTTCGGTAATTAGCATGAGAAAATTTAGTGAAACCGATGCCATTTAAAAGCTGAGAGAATCTAGATTTTGAGGTTGTATTGTCGAAGAAAGATTGTAAGAGGAGAAGAACAAAAAGTGAAGAATTTGCAGAAGAGGCAGAATCTCGAATTAATTAGGACTTGAGGTGAAGATTGGAAGCTCTAGGCCAAACTATATGGAATTTTCAGTTGCAATTTTGAGGTAAGAAAGTTAACTCAATTCTAAACAAGTTTGTAGAAGGAAGTTTCTTTAAAAGAGTTCTGGATTTTATGTTATGAATTTTTGAAGTTGAAACAGAGAATCTGTGCAAAAGCAGACAGCTGGTTGGGAAGAACAAGCAAACAGCTCACTGTAGAGAGCGAGAGCGAGATAAAGTGCATGAGGATCTCGCTCAGGATGATAATCTCACTAATTTTGTGCTGAAGATCTCGCTCAAGAAGGAAATCTCACTGGAATTTAGGCTGAATCTCGCTGGTAAGGTGAGTATCGCTAGG
Source organism: Benincasa hispida (assembly GCF_027475165.1). Lineage (NCBI taxonomy): Eukaryota > Viridiplantae > Streptophyta > Magnoliopsida > Cucurbitales > Cucurbitaceae > Benincasa > Benincasa hispida. The sequence continues at coordinate 28,674,009 of NC_143481.1, read as the reverse complement.
ATGAAAGTTTGCTAGGAAAAGCTTGATCTCGCTCATGAGGATGAATTTACTCATGATGATTATCTCGCTAGTAATGTTGTCTTTTTTGATGAAAGTTCCATTAGTAAATGAACTATTTGAGGTATTTTGTTAAGAATTCTAAGTAGTTTAACCGGAAACTATGTCCTTTCACGCCAAGAAAAGCTAGGAGAGGCGTATAAATCGTTAAGAGGCCGACGAACTGTGAGTGACTAAGTGAACTTAACGTTTTTAATACTTATGGATATAAGGTCAAGTAAGTTACAGTAATGTGAATTATGAATTTATACTCCCTCAAGAAACAAAGAGTTGAAGAATAGCTTAACGTATACTCTCTGGCTTGTATATGTGTAACACAGGTCAAGGTATGTGGTGAAATCATTACAAAAGTAAAGTTTCTAATGTTGAAATATGCTTCCTAGAGGAAGGCTATGATACAATGAGTTCTTGTGTAAATGACATGCAGGGAAACTTAATTTGATGCTATAAAATAACCGAATACCGAAGGACATGGAGAAGGTATATGGGTAATAGTACCTAAGGTAATGACGGTACTTAGAAAACTCCACGTGCACGTAGATAGTTCTGAATGAGAGGCCAAAGTATGGGTCTCCTAGGCCATACACCATCAAAGGGAGGCCGAAGCATGAGCCGGTAAAAGACGTTAGGAGCTAGAGCATTATAGGCTCGTTCTTAACTAAGGAATAATGATGTTAATGATTTCTAAGAATGGTTTTAAACTATATTTAGAGAAAGTTGCTTGAGATACTCATTAGTATATTCACATGTTTAAAATGATGTAATGCATGATGTAATATGATTTTATAGTCACTCACTGGGCTATTAGCTCACAGATTTTCTGTGCTTTCCTTTTTCAGGCAACGGTCAGATTCCTCAAGGTTGATCCTGCTACTGCTTGTCACTAAAAGGCCCGGCTTGTTGTGGAGAACTTAGGTTGATGGCCTATTTATGTACACATGTTTTGAGGGGGATTAGAACTTTGTTAGAAATGTTTGGGCCATCTGTGAATATTTTGTTGTAAATGTTATGTCATGGCTATATGCATGTGTAATCCTTGTAGAACCCTAGGAGGCTTGCTGTATGCGTATACTATTAATGTTTAAAACAGGTTGGTATTTAAATTAGAAGGCTTTGGTGGTAGGTGCTGGTAGTAGGGCTAATAACTACCACGGTCATATCCTCTTCCAGATTAAAAGGGCAATCTGGGAGGGGGTGTGACACGTCCTATATGAATAGTTTGTATAAGACCTGACCTCGAAATATTAATGTCTTGTCATATAACTCCATTCATGACTGAGACTTCACCTCACTAGGATGACCATAGGTAACATGACCTTAATCCTGAGTGACTTAGGAACTCCTGCCATTGAAGGCGGTCCTTTGATTTGCATGGGTGCGAGTGGCCAGAGCTCCGACTCAAACCTACCATTTTGGGGATTCATCTGATTTTGAAGCTAGGAACTCAGCTTCACAAGATGGAGTTTACTTCTTCCTCAAAGTATGGGTAAATAGATAGATTGCTCTCTTAAGGGTTGATCTCGATGCTTGAACGATGTGGTGCCACGCACCTTCTCATGGCACGAGAGGTGTTCACATATAGTAGGACTATGTTGTATTGTTCATTAGAGGGATCAGTGGTACTTAAGGAGGAAGATGTAATTATAGGGGCAAAACGGTAAATTGGCCTATTGTAATTAAAGTATCTGTGAAGGATCATCGTACTGATGATTGGTTATATCCAATGGACATAGAAATATATATATGGCAAGAAGAGTTCAACTGTCGGTCTTTAGTGGAATGTCTGGCAGTTAACGGATGGTGGATATCATGACTAAAGAGTTTAGTTAGTTATTCACATACCGTTGAAGCTTCGAGCCATAGGTCCATAAGGTTCCTTTGGTTGTTTGGATATAACTTAAGAGTTAGTTTTTGGGTCAGTTTGAAATGTTCAAATTGAGAAGAGAGAGCTTAATTATATATGATATAATTGAACGAGTTAATTAAATATGATATAATTAACTTCATGTATGAGATACATCAATTTGGAGAAAATTGGATATAAATATGATTTATATCTAGTGGAGGAAAATATTATAATTAATATATGATATTAATTTATATGTTATGAATATGATGAGATCACATCATTGGACAGTTGTAAAGGAAATGGGACAACGTCTCTTCTGTTTTAATAACGGATGAGTGTATTGAAAGATCACTTTGAGATGCATAAATAGCTAATGGTGTATTAAGCATGTGATACGCGGACATTGTGTTAATGAATGTCATCGATTAGAAAATCAGTGCCTATACGATAGTGCCTGCACGATTGCTTACATATACGATATTGCTAAGTGATCCCTTACCGATTACACCTTCACGCGCTATTTACTAAACGATCGTATAGACGATCGCTTACTTTTTCCTACGAGATCGTATACTTCACCTAAATAATCAAGCATCTTGTCTATGCAATAGAAGACCTCATCTCCCACTTACTTGATCATTGGGTACGGTCTCTCTTTCTCTTTCCCTCTACCAAATCCGAACAAAGCCCACATTTTGGATTCCCACTCCAAGAATATTGAGGGCTCTGAGTGGTGGTGTCATTTCCATTTCCTTCTGTTCAAGTGGTGATTTTTTGAGGTAGACAGTTAGGTTTTAGATTTGATGTGAAGAAAAAATCTTCAACTGGTATGATCTCTTGATCTCTTTAGCATTATGAATGGATATTAGTATGTTTGAATGTATATGTAGTAACTCTGTCCCAATGAATTGGAAAGATCCGCTTCCGCTCGTAGGTACTTGAATTAAGAGTTCCTTCAGTATACCACCTTAATCCTTATACTACAAACCTATTTAGGTTATAACTTAACACATGATCCACTTGTATATCACATATACATGCTTAAGTTCATATAAGATAACCATGGAGCTTTGTTTATTGGATATGAGTAAATGCCAGAATGAAATAACATTTATTTATTCATCAAACAATGTGTATCATTACAAACAATGAGACTCCATGAGAATTAGGACACCAATCCCAACAACTATGACGTTCGATCTTCACATGAAACCCACCTTCATATCGATCGTATGATTGTACTTCATGTTTACTAGATCTTGCAACCCATTTTTTAATTTTTTTCATATACGTAGCTGAATTTTTACTCTACTTAGTATTATAAAATATGCTTGAAACAAATTGTTAATAATATATATATATATATATATATATATATATATATATATATATATATTGTCGAGTATATTTATCTTGACACTCCAAAGTATCCCTTATTTCTTCTCTTCTTTTATCGAAATAATTTACGCGCTTGAAGAATGTTATGTAGAAATCAGCAACTTTCCTTGATATTTTCCATACAAATGAGTACCATCTATTTGAATAATCGGCTGACATTTATTAAAACCTTCCATACAAACACTAAATGCCCAAAATACAGAAGTTAGGATAATATGGCCTTCAGTAAGCGTTTCTTTCACTCTCCACTCTACATGTGTTCCGAGATTGGTCTACTTAACCATATACAACCACCTGGGTAACAATTTGTAAGACTCATCCCAATCACTGAACACTTTAGCCAACGTTTTTCTTTTGCCCTTTCATACCTTATGGTAATGAATATGATATCCAAACTTTGATTTGATGTCGGACTACAGTTGTGCCACGCTGATAGATTGTTTTTCTCTTATAGCATCACATAACTCTAGTGCAATCATTGATGAATCCAATTGCTTATGACTTTGACTTAATTCTGAATAAAAACATGTATGTTGCCCATCATACTTAGTGATCTCAAACAAGCCATGCGATTTTTTCTTTATTGCACAAAGTCTCCATTTGCAACCTTCTTTCCACTACTTATACCAAATTTTCCAAATCATTGGTGTCGATTCCATAACCTCATATGCTCCGTGACATTTAATAGCAAAATATTTGACCGTGTGTTGTAGCATTTCTTTGTCTTGACAAATCATCCCTTTATACAACTGAGTATTGTCAATGTCCACAGAGGCTACAATTGGGTCATGTTCTCGAATGCTATCTAGTACATTCATATTCAAACAGTTGAATGTATCTAAAGGTAACTCATGTTCACGACCATCGAAATCCAACTCTTCAAATTCATCGTCCGTTTCTGTTCTAAAATCTCTGTACTAATTGTTAGCCGCCATATCTTCATTATCACATGGTGATGCAACTGACTCCAGATCAAAATCAATACATTGAGTTGGATCTTCAAACTGACTAAATGGTGCATTCAAGTTTATATCCAACCCTATCTTATTTATATTTACATACAAATGCATTAAATTCGGGAGTGACATCGCGATTGAGAACATTAAGTTCATAGCTTGTGCATTCGGAATAGGGAATGGCATAAACCTTACTGATGCTGATGGTTCTAGGTTAGGATGTGTATATATTATTTCTAACTTATTTGTACCCATATCTACACCTGACATCCCAATCATTTCAATGAATTGTTCAAATACAATTCCACAGTTCATATTTATGCTAAAATTCCCACTTGGTGGTTGGTCATAGTCAACTCCATCAATACCATTAATCATATTACCATTTGTAAACAATATAAATCCCAAACATTTGTCTGTCATTTTCTTTAAAAAAAAAAACATACAAACAATACATTACTAATTGTTCTACTAATTATCAAACTTAAACAAAATAAATCACAATAAAAATCCCAATAAGAAATATAAGAAATAAGATAACTTTTTATAACTATTTTTGAACATAATAATAAATTAAACTTTTCAAATATCATAAGAAACATATACAAAAAATCACAATAATTTTGTATTAAACTACAAATTTTAAAGTTTTTAAACTATAAACATCAACTTTTTAAACATAACAATAAGGTAAATTTTTTAAAACTATTTTTTCAAATGTAATACAAAAAAATAAGATAAAATATTATAAAAAATATATTTAAAAAACCACAATAATTTTGTATTAAACATGTTAAATTATAAACATCAACTTTTTAAACATAAAAATAAGATAAACTTTTTTAAATTATTTTTTTAAATTTAATACTAAAAAATAAAATATCATGAGAAATTAAAAAATCACAATAATGTTGTATTAAACTAAAAATATTAAGGTTTATGAACATCAACTTTTTAAACATAACAATAAATTAAACTTTTTAAAACTATTTTAAACTATATTTTCAAAGTTAATACTAAAAGAATCAAATATGATAAGAAATATATTTCAAAAAATCACAATAATTTTGTATTAAACTAAAAATATTAAAGCATAAACATCAACTTTTTAAACACAACAATAAACTATACTTAAATACAAAAAAAAAAAAAAAAAAAACAAAAACAAAAAAAAACAAACAAAACAAACAAAATATAAATAAGATTAACATGTTAGTATAATATAATATAAATAAGATTAACACTAATAACAACTACTAAGATTAACACTAATAGAGAAAGAACTACTAACATCAATATGTAAATATTATTGAATTCAACAACTACTAAAAAAATTAACATGATAGATCTACTAAATAAAAAAAAAAAAAAAAAAAAAAAAACTAGTAATAAATAAACAGTAAACTCACAAATTTAATAGTGGTTTTACTTATTCCCCCAAAGTGACAATAGTCTCTGTTTTCTTTTCTATTTCTTATCTGACAACAAAAACTATGGAAAAAAAATTATTATGAGAATATGGATCTACAACAAAAACTATGAAAAAAAATATATATTATGAGAATATAATAATTTTGTTAACGTTACCTCTTTTTTTGTTCTTTGTTTCCCAAACAGCAATAAAAATTATAAAAAGAATATAATAGTATGAGAATAGGAACAAAATTTACAATTATTTAAAAAAATGAAATTTTGTATAGTAAATGTACAAACCTCACAATTTAATGGACGAATGTGAGAGAAGAAGAAGATTTAGAACAAAAAATGGAGTGATGAAGAAGGCAGAAAACGATGAAGAAATGAAGAAGGCAAAAGCAAACTTGTAGAAGTAAACAAAAGAAGGCAGAAGCAAAACGAAAGAAGGCAGAAGCAAACGAAAGAAGGCAAAGAGGTTGTGATGTGAGAAATGAGAAAGGAGAAGGGGTTAAAAACTTGTAGGTCGAGTTTTCCCACGGGTTTTTATCGGCATTGGGAATTAAAGACGGATGGGACGATTCACTGCAGTCCCATCCGCTGTCACGATTCACTGCCATTTGCAGTTTTATTAGGTCAAGGGTTGAACCCTCGACATGGAGAAAGTAGATCTACTTTTATTAAGGTCGAAGATTCAACCCTCAACATCTTCTTTAATTTTTTTAGGTCGAGGGTTCAACCCTCGACTTCTTCTTTAATTTTTTTAGGTTGAGGGTTCGACCCTCGACTTCTTCTTTAATTTTTCTAGGTCGATGCTTCAACCTTCAACATCTTCTTTAATTTTTTTTTACGTTGAGGGTTCAACCCTCGACATAATATTTTATACAATATCTCAACCTCGAAATATCCAAAACAACCACAAATCTCTAAATACTTTCAAAACAACTATATTTCTCTAAATACTTTTCCTAACTACCATATAAAAATAAATTTAATTTAATTTAAATTTAAAAAAAAAAAAAATCAATCTTCAGTTTTCTTTATGTTCTTTTTTTCTCTCTCAGCTCTCTTACCAATGACCCTGTCGTACCGTAAATTTTGCACCGTCATTCAAATCTTATTTTATTTTTAAATTTCAAGTTGAATATATTATATATGTTGCTTTAACAAAACAAAAAAAAAATGAATATATATTTTAAGTTAATTACTAAATTACCTTACTAGCCTCTGAGTTTGGAAAATGTGTGTTTGGCTGAATTTTTTAAATATGTACTTTTCTGTTTTTGAATTTCTAAGAATAGGTACATTTGATCTTCAAATGGGCGTTTGGGACAAGAAACTATTATTATACTCTAGGTTATTATAGTTTGGTTTTAATAGTTTGTCTTTAGGATGTAAATTATTTTAGTTTGGGTTATAATAGTATGTGTTCAGTGTAAACTATTTTAGTTTGAAAAAGAAATAATAAACAAGGTAACAAAAAAAATTTTTAAAAAATGATGAATGTAAAATAGTAAAAATAGTAACAAATAGTAAATATTATATCATATGGGGGTTAGCAAGACGTGATGATAATCTTTGCCCCAAACACCCCCTTAGTGTTTCAAGATTTACATTTTAGTTTCTAAAATTTTAATAATACATTTTAGTTTCCAAAATTATAATAATATATTTAAAGGTCATAATTTTTTATTATTATAAATAATAATAATAATTTACTTCAAGTACTTTATTGCTTTTTTTAAAATAAAAAACTTAGGAACTAAGAAGTTACATCATAACTAAATTCTATTTTTTAAAAATTTAGAGATTAAAAAGGTTTAGTTTAAAAATTGGAGGATCAAGCACACTTATTTTTCAAATTTTAGAGGTTAAAAACTAAAAAGATAATGTTTTTCTAAGCCAATTCATGAATTCAAGGCTCTCAACTAAAATATCACAAGGAGGAAAAAAAATAAAATATCACAGGGTTAAATCATCCTTCCATATGTTTTTAACTTGCAAGAAAAGGGGGAAATTTAATTTATAAGTCTAATTCAATTTGGGAGTATTTGATAAAAATACGATATTCAAAAACTAAACATAACGTGAATCTATAATTCTAATGTTGTAGTGCTTCTTCAATTTGATTTATAATTTTATAAAAACATCACTTTTATCTTTGTTGATTAAATCTTTACAATCACTAAGTATGTTTATATATTACACATAAATACTTTTACCGTTGTTGTAATTGCTAAATATTGAAAAATGATAATAGAGAGCTTGCCAATCATTCATGTATACCGATATTTTAGTTAATCCATGTTTTAAAATGATGAAACAATTTTGGGAAAATTAAAAGGATATTGTCCTTTTATAAACTATTTAGGAAAATATTGTTGTTTTCAAACTATTTGTAAAAATATTGTTTTTTTTAAAAAAATAAGTCGAGAGTTGAAAATTCGACCTAGATAAGTCGAGGGTTCAAAATTCTAGGTCGAATTTTGAACCCTCGACCTTCCTTTCACTTGTATGTCGAACTTTAAACCCTCGACCTTACCCTTCCTAACATTATTATTGAATCTGTTTAATTATCATTCCGGAGACCTTTCTCTATCAAAAGATCGTATTTCTAAATTTTCAAAATGTCCCCCTGGAATTCCTTCCAAAGTTTGTTGAATAATTTTTACGGATTCTATCATCTCGGCAGGTCTGACTAAATAACGAGCTAATGAATCTCCTTCTTTTTGCCACTGAACTTCCCAATCAAATTCGAGAGCGAGATTTTAAGCAAGAGCGAGAGCGGGATTCTGAGCAAGAGCGTGGGCGTGAGCGAGGGCGAGGGCGAGGGCGTGAGCGAGAGCGAGAGCGAGGGCGAGGGCGAGAGCGAGGGCGAGGGCGAGGGCGAGGGCGTGGACGTGAGCGAGGGCGAGGGCGTGAGCGTGAGCGAGGGTGAGGGCGTGAGCGAGAGCGAGGGAGAGGGCGAGAGCGAGGGCGTGAGCGAGGGCGAGGGCGAGGGCGGTGAGCGAGGGCTGGGTGAGCCGGAGGGAGGCTGTGAGCCACGGAGGGCGTGAGCGATGGGCGCCGTGAGCAGAGGGCTAGTGAGCGAGAGGGGCGAGAGCAGGAGGGCGTGAGCGAGGGCGGTGAGGAGTGTGCGTGAGGTGAGCGGGAAGAGCGAGAAGCGTGAGCGTGAGGTAGAGAGTCGGTGAGCGAGAGGCAGAGGGCGTGAGCCACAGAGGCGAGGGCGTGTGCGTCCGAGCGAGGGGAGGGCGAGGGCGTGGAGCGGTGCGCGAGGGCTCGTGGGGGTTTGAGCTCGTTTGCGCGAGGGCGGAGGGCGTGGCCTTTGTGCGCGGCGGCGAGGGCCCGTGAGCGCGATGCGCAGAGGGCGAGGGCCAGTGACGCCGGGGCGAGGAGCGTAGAGGTGGGCCAGGTAGGGCAGTGAGCCGTGGGCGAGGGGGTGAGAGTGGGCCTGGTTGCGCGAGGGCGTGAGCGAGGGCGCGAGCTTAGTGGCGCTGGGAGGGCGCGAAGCGTGGGCGTGGGCGGCCGCGAGCGGTGGGCGAGGGGCGCGAGAGGACGCGTGGGCGGGTGAAGGGGACGCGCGAGCGTGGGCGAGGGGCAGCGAGCGTGGGCGGGATGGTGCGCGAGCGGGGCGAGGGCTGCGAGCCGTGGGCGACGGTAGCGCGAGCTCGAGCTGTGGGCGGGCGGAGAGGGCCGCGGGCGTGGGCCTGACGGGCGCGGGGCGAGTGGGCGAGGGCGCGGGCGTGGGCGAGTGCCAGCGGGCGAGGGAGTGGGCTGGGCGAGGGCCCTGGGAGGGAGGAGCGAGGGCGCGGGGCGAGGGCGTGAAGAGTGGGCGGCGAGAGCTAGGGCGAGAGCGAGGGCGTGCGCGGGGGTGGGCGAGGGCATGCGCGTGGGCGTGGGCGAGGGCGTGCACATGGGCGAGGGCGTGAGCGTGAGCGTGGGCGAGGGCGCGAGCGAGAGCGAAGGCGTGAACGTAAGCGAGAGCGAGAGCGAGATAGCGAGATTTTGATAGAGAGTGAGAATACCGTACAAATTTCCCTTTTTTTCCTTTTTAATTATTACACATTCCACCTTCTTCTTTCTAATCCTTTCTTACTTTCTTTTTTTAAAAAAAAAAATCCATTTTATAAAAACAATTTCTAAAAATATTTTATTATTTTATTTAAACTCTAAAAAGAATAAATTTAAAAAAATAATAACTCATGAAAATAAAAAAAATGTAAATTAAATATCTCATTTAAATAAAAATAAATTACAAAAATCAATATGTCCCACAAGGCGGACGTTGTCGATTTCGAGTTGGTTATCATTGTCGACTTCGAACTTAAGGTTGCTCGGTTCTTCTTGATGTTGCTCTGGTACCTCTGCAGGCGCTTCATAATATAAATATTCATTATGCTCTCCACGACCCTGACCATGTCCATGCACGTATGAAAACGAAGAACCAGCCTCTAAGTCATAATGTCCTAAACCAAATGTTGGCAACATCATCATCGGACTAACATAATTAATTTGACTCTGCATCTGCGTCATAGGGGGCAACTCTTCCACATTATGTGCAACCTCATCAAACTCATCCTCTTCCCGAACAGGTCCTCTACGTCTAGGAGCTGGTGGAGGAATAATAGGTATATCGTACATATAATGAATTTCCTCCATATAGCTTTGGTTGTCACTACATATAGCAAGAACTTGGTTCGGATCATTCGCAACCTCGCGGAGTCTACTGTTGTTCGATCTCTGTGAATTATAAAACAATTAGAAAATAATTAAAATAAATTTAAATTTAAAAAAATTAGATAATATTCATTCATTTACCAGATGACCCACAACTGCTCCCGGACAAGTGACGTAGCGCCTTGTGATATTATTATACTAATGAATATATTCTAGAGTGACATCTGTATCAAACTGTTCAAGAAAAACCCCCACCGTAATAAACCTTGCACGATAGTGCCATCGCACTACCAAATATGCAACTTTTTCGGACCAATCTCCAGTCCTTAGGTCAATATCATGTAGTACGGGTTCAGTATTACAAGACGATGGGACATCCTACTGAAAACTGAATTGTCTCATCACCCTGTCAGGAAGATGCCACTCACCAATGTGAAAACATATGAGAGGACTCATCGTCCGCCATATGTTTTAACCATTCGTACAAAATTAGGCAAAGTATGCACAATAATTTTGTACGGCTCCCAAATAACCTGAAACACAAAATATTATATTAGAGAATATTAAAGACAAATACAATAAAAATGTGAATAAAATAATCAATTAGATTTAGTGTGAATAAAATAATCAATTAGGTTGAAAAACTTCTAACCAGCCATCGTACATCACTCTAGTGCCCGGCTCACCGTCAACAGGTAACCCCAACAACACTTCTATGTCTTGTAGAGTGATAGTGCACTCTCCAACAGACATATGAAATGTATGTGTCTTGGGCCTCCATCTCTCGACCAATGTTGTGATCAAATGCCAGTCCAACTGAATAAATCTTGCCTCTCGACGTCTGCAAGATATTTCTCCAGTAGTACGATCCCGCCATACAACATATGAACGATGAATGGACTGGTCGTACAAAACATCGGGATCAACAGGTCCTGGGTTTATCTTGACACTCCAATGCATCCCTTATTTATGCTCTTCTTTTCTCGAAATAGTTCACGCATTTGAAGAATGTTATCTGAGTAAGAGCATTTATAGGCAACATTCGAGCTTCTTTGAGGACTCCATTTATGCACTCTGATAGATTTGTCGTCATTCACCCATATCTGAATCCTCCATCATGTGCTTGAGTCCATTGCTCTAAACTAATGTTGTCAAAAAAACTTAGACAACTTCGATTTATTCCTTTGATATCTTCAATTGCTTTGTTGAACTTTTGAATTTGAAACTGACACCCGGCACGATAAACATAATTTTTCAATGAATTAAATTTGTACTTTTTATTGAAGTTGCTGACGATATGTTGTAAGCAGAAACGATGGTGACATTTCGGTCCCGTCTAACCATTTGCTGGGTTGTTCACTGCTGCAATTATACCAGCATGTCGATCTGAAATTAAACACACATCTTTGTGTGTTACAATTTCTCTCAGTTGTTTCATACTTGGTGATCTCGAACAAGCCATCATACCGAACGGTACTGTTCATGTAACAAGTGGCAAGCATTCGACATTCCATGCTCGCATTTTATGGCCGTTTGCTCACATTTTAACATGAACTACGAAGATTTTATTGAGGATTACTACAAATTGTCAACTGAATGTTACTCTCCTCAATTTCAACCTGTACCGCATGAAGATTACTAGATCACACACCCTAATATGCCCATCTTACATCCTGATCCATCGTTGTTGAGAAGACCTGGTAGACCGAAAAGTTCACGTTATCACAACGAGATGGATTGGACAGAACCAACCACTCGACAACGATGTGGATTTTGTAACCAGTTAGGACATAATCGAAGGAAGTGTCCTTCATTACTAAGATGGGCTTCAGATAGTTAAGGATTGAATAATAAATAATTTTTTTTATTATATATTCATTTTATTGTATATTCAATTTTTTTTTATAATTTATTGTATATTCAATTTTTTTATAATAATCTACTGTATATTCAATGTTTTTTTTTTTTTTTGTAATCTTACGTTTTACATTATAATAATCTAATATATTCAATTTATAGTATAATAATCTAATTTATTCAATTTATTGTCTAATGATTATTCAATTATAGTATAATAATCTAATATATTCGATTTGTTGTCTAATGATTATTCAATTATAGTATAATAATCTAATATATTCAATTTGTTTTCTAATGATTATTCAATTATAGTTTAATAATCTAATATATTCAATTTGTTGTCTAATGATTATTCAATTATAGTTTAATAATCTAATATATTCAATTTATTATCTAATGATTATTCAATTATAGTATAATAATCTAATATATTCAATTATAGTCTAATAATTATTTAATTATAGTATGATTATTAGCTCTTTTTTCTCTTTTTTTATATATATTTATATGGAAAGTTCAAATAAAGTAAAGACTCTCGCTCTCTCCTAAGATCTCGCTCTCTTAGTCTCGCTCTCTCCTAAGATCTTGCTCTCTCACTCTCGCTCTCTCCTAAGATCTTGCTCTCTCACTCTCGCTCTCTCATAAGATCTCGCTCTCTTAGTATCGCTCTCTCGCTCTCGCTCTCCTAAGATCTAACTCTCGCTCTCTCCTAAGATCTCGCTCTCTCTGTTATTGTTGTTATTTTTCCATTAATGATTTCTTTCATTTCTTCTGGAACAATCACAAACACTTTTTTTATTATGGATCTACTACCAGAAACTCAATGTGTAATCTTAGCATTCAATTTGTATTCCTAAATAATCTCATTTTTCAATTATTCAACCATTTCATTTTACCAAGTTCAATGTTAGTCAGATTAGTCATCTCGCTCTCTCCAACATTCTCGCTTTGAATCTCGCTCTCTCCAACATTCTCGTTCAACATCTCGCTCTTATCTCCTTAATCGCTTTGAAGTTTCGACATGTGTGTAACCTTCGACAACCTAATATACAAAATTTTGTTCGTAGACAAAATTAATTCAGAATTGTCTTTCATTCCAAGGCATAACTTGTATCCATGTGCTTCATATTCGCCTGGAGTTCGCTTCCAGAAATATAGCTATCCTCACCCCCTCACGTCAATCCCACAAGCCTCCATCTAATTCGAAATGATAACAAAATGCATAGGTTGTTAGAACCAGCTCGAGTACACATATATATATAGTATACCATCTCATTACTTTATTTCCTCTATGAGGGAAAAATAAAAGTAATAAACCTGCAATCTCGAGGGTGGATGTGTGTCGAAACTTCAACCTTCGACAACCTAAGTGAGATTCGCGAGATTTCCCTTGTCGAAAGTTGATGTTTCGGCCTATGTATTATTTCCAAGTTTTTCTTTGTTCGTCGAGTTCTCAACGTTCGACCTCTAGCCTCGAACACCCAAAACAACAATATTTCTCTAATAAGTTTCAAAACAACAATATTAATATTAAAGGGCCAAACAATTTTAAGCTAAATAAGTTATTATATATATATTAAGTCATGTGTAATAAGTTACTTTAAAATTTAATGTGTGAATATAATATGCATTGAATAAATTTATAATATTAGTGTTTTTATTATTTTTTTTTTTCAAAAAGAGAGTCAAACCACATATTTTGTTAACACATCTACGTGTTTGTTTATCTATATTCATTTGGACGTATTAGTATTTTTTTTATTTGAAATAGTAAAATACATTTTAACTTTACATATCGTTTAGTTAATAATGTGAGTTTACGAATTTAATTGAAATTTTATCTATATATTATAATTAAATTAAAAAAAAATTAAGGATAAGAAGAAAAAAACCGAACATTAAGGACCATAAAGCAAATATTTAGTCTTAGAAATAATAATAATAATAATTTTCAATTTTAAAATAATAATAAATAAATAAAAGCAAAAGTCGTTTTTCATGATAACGGTCAAATAACTTTTACTAGATTTTAGGATTTGAAAATATTATAACAAATTAAGTTGGAAAATGAAGGTTTTTCTTCATCCTTGATTTTCTCTTCTTTTTTTTTTTTTCTTTTTTAATTTGTGATGTTTCTTTCTTAGACTTGACTTTGCTTTAACTTTTTTTTTCCCTTTTATTTTTTGATTTTTGACATTTGGATCATATTTACTATTTCATTGACCATTAAATTTATGACGACTTCAAATCCAACTATTAAAAAGACATAACAGAGTTCAATATCATTTTCGAAAATTATCCAAATCTGTTAGCATCTTCCATGGCTCTTACCATCATCAACTACTCCATTCAATGTTCCAAACCAATATTAGTATATTACTTGTTCCTTCAACCATTTTATTGTAATAAAAAGTGATTGATATATTCTTTAATCAATGGTCAATGTTAGAATCTTTTAAGACTTTTACTTTAGACAATCTAAGTGATGACTAATTTTCTTTTATAAAACGACTCCCACCTTTAGTGAAAAGCTTGTGGACAATGATGAATGTAAGTAATTTATTTGTTATATTACAAGTTAGGTTTCTAATTTCTTATGTTTATGTCTATATAATTTTCAAATTTTAAAATATCTTGTGAGACCTTGGATTTTAACGAATGTATGATAGGTTATTAAATTTTTAATTATGTCTAATAAGTGAATGACATATTCAAATTTTTTTAGATTTTACATATATACTAGCCACAAAGTTGAAAGATTAAGATCCTATTAGACATACAGTTCAATTTTATGTCTAATATACAAGTTTATGTATAAACATTTTAATATGTTTTAGGTTAAA